>NW_006408852.1:1788129-1789614 GCF_000296735.1 Chrysochloris asiatica
TCAAGGACTTCATTCTTCTTGGATCAACTATCAACACTCATGGAAGCAGCAGTCAAGAAATCAAATCTGCTGCAGAAGATCTTTATAAAGTGTTGAAGAGCAAAGACGTCAGCTTGAGGACTAAAGTGTGCCTGACCCAAGCCATGGTATTTTCAATAACCTCATATGCATGCGAAAGCTGGACAGTGAATAAGAAAGACCGTAGAAGTATTGATGCTTTTGAGTTACGGTATTGGAGGAGAATATTGAAAGTGCCATGGGCTGCCAAAAGAACCAACAAATCTGTGTTGGCAGAAGTGCAGCCAGAGTGATCCTGGAGGCCAGGATGGCCATACTTCATCTCTCATACTTCAGACATATTGTCAGAAGGGACCAGACACTGCAGAAGGATAACATCTTTGGTGATGGAAGGTCAGAGAAAAAGGTGTTGAGTCAGAGTAAAAGAGGAAGACCCCCCAGCGAGATGGATTGGCAAAGTGGCAGCATCAATGCACTCAAGCGTGGCAACAATTGTGAGGTTGGCCCAGAACCAGGCAGTGTTTTGTTCTGTTCTACACAGTCGCTATGATTCAGTGCCAACTCGATGACACCTAACAACAACAACATATATCTTTAATTACTTTTTTGATGCAATACCAAACTATACAACTATACACAATTGTTGCTGTTGCCATCCAGTCACTTCTAACTCATAGCATCCCTATATACAACAGAGCAAAGTACTGCTCAATGCTGCACTATCTGCAAAATATTTACTATACTGAATCCATTGTTAGAAGCACACAATCCATTTCACTGAGGGTATTTATTTTTTTCACTGAGCATTTGCTTCACCAAGCATCATGTCCTTCTCTAGGTATTGGTGCCTCCTGATGGCATCATGAGGTGCTATGAGATGAAGTTTCACCATCCTTGCTTCTTTTTGTTTTGTTTTGTTTTAATTGGCTTTTTTTTTTTCCTTAAATGTTTTATTGTGAATTATGTGATAGTTTACATGGGAGAAGATTAATTTTACATTCATTCTATCGTATATCGTCTCATTGGCATGGTTACAATCCCCTCCATGCATCATCAACCAACCAAAGGGTATATACCCTGTAATCCTGACCCCCTTACCCCCCAGGTCTTCAGCACACAGTCACTCTCCCTCTCTGGATCTAAAGTCTCCAGCTGTTCCATAGCTTTACGTCATCATCTCTGCCTCCATTTCAGGTATCACTGCTTCTCTAGGTAGGGTCGCGCTCTCTACTCTTCTCCCTTGATGGTCGGTCCTAGGGACCTCAGCTCCTAGACTGAAAAGTTAATCACTCCCCTCCTTGCTATAAAACGCCCGTCTTTACATTTCCAATCCTCACAATCGGTCCTGATAACAATTATTCACTGTTGTATCACAAGAGACCCGTCTGCATTTCGTTGTATCAGCCCTGCCTAGACAGATTGGATACTACTCACTGGAGATTCTACCTTCCTCCAGGCCCTCTGGAT
>NW_006408852.1:1790287-1797918 GCF_000296735.1 Chrysochloris asiatica
TTTTTTATGTTTTTCCTGTAGGTCTTTCTTTCAAGAAGTATCTTCTGTTCTTCTAGCCACTCCAGACTGGTCTGCCTGTCCTTTCAAGTGGGAATTTCTAAGGAGCACTCTTGCTGTACTTCCCCCACACTGATTCGCAAGTTTGTTCCCTCTAGCAGTACATTGTATGTTAAGTAATCTTTGCCAATACCATAATTGAAATTACTCACTACTTCTTTGGTCTTTCTCAGTGACTGTTCAGCATTCACATGCACATGAGGTGATTCAATACATGATTAAATATCCCAGTAATGTTTTATAAAACAAAATATTGTAAAACTAATCTTTAAACATTTCTTCTTAAGCATTTCATGAAGATACTAATTATGGCAAATATCATTCAGTGAACACAAAATAATCACTTTATTTAAAATAAGACTTCTGTTGTTTCAATTTTACATCAGAACAATCTGTTTTTGTCCAAATAATATTGCTTATTTCATTTCCTTACCATAAAAAATTTAAATATATGTTACCAGTCAATGTAATAAAAGAAAAATGGATCTCTGTTACTTACAACACATAGAATTACACAGATTCATCTCTGTGTTATATAAAGTCTCTGTCAATTCTCAAATCTTATAATTAAATTTTGACTTATGTTACCAAAATCATACAAGTTTTACAGATGATGACTCTCTTTAGTTAGGTGTAATGCTTATTCAGTTAGGGTATAATGACCAATAAAATTATTAGAAAAATCACACAGTAAAGGAACAAAGGACCTGAAGAACCCAATCATGAAGAATCATACATACAACTGTACAAATATATATATACTCTCACTATAGGCTTACATTACAAATAAAATCCCTGAAACTATGATATACTTCCAAGTTCAGAAAGCCTTTTATGACCATTATTTCATTACATTGCTACAATCCTATTTGGTAGTAGTAATATCTTTAATTAATAGATTACTGTGACACAGAAATGCAAAATAAGCAGCCCAGTCTGAAACTTTGAATAAAAGGAATAGTGATTATTCACACCTAAATCCTGTTAATTTCAATATCATTCTCTAAATCTGCTTCCACAGTCTATTATTTTGATGAATACAAATTGAAATCAATGTCAACATAATTCTGAATTGTTGTTGTTGTAAAGTGTTGTTGAATCAGTTCTGACTTACAACAATCGTATCCAGAATTTCTGAGGGGCGGCTGTTGGGTTTAAACAGATTACCTTGTGCCTAGCATCTGGTTCTTATTCTGGAGTTCAACACCAAATTTCCATAATTTTGAATGCTTTCTCTTAAAGTAGTTGTTGTTATGTGAATGAATTTTTTACATATACAATTTATAGTTTAAATGTATCGACTTCTTTTTTTTTGCATTTTTCTGATTGTTTATACATGTACCATTATAGGTATAGTTAAAACGAATTTTAAAGATTTTATGACATATTTTGAATGATATTTAGCATTAATCTGTTCTATTTTTAAACTTTAAATGTATCATGACTATAGTAATATATTGACACGTTTTTTTTTTTTTTTTTTTTTTACAGAGTAGAGGTTTGAAAAATGTGGCTTTATTAAAGTATACAAAATATATTCGAATACATAAATATTGAAAATTGTGCTATGTGAGACAGGTTTATTTACTGAGATTTCACCTAAAAATACATCTGGACAAATTATTGTATATATTTTTTTTCAGTAAACTCTCCAAAATTTTCTCTAATTTTTTTTTTCCTGTACTATTTCAATTTGTCAATGATCCCTGCAGAGAGAGTAACTTTCCCAATTGTTCATGATACTCACTGTTCATAGAAACAAGCCCCTTGCTGTTAAAGTCCAATCTTTGAACAGTAGGGAAAAATAAGTTAACTGTAATTGATTTGTGGTCATCAGCTAAAGTCTGTCAACCAGAAAAATCAACTGAAATTGCTAGCAGATTTGAGGGTTGCCATATCTGTTTTATATATAACACACATTAAACCCCAAATTCTGTCTACTTACACTGTTTGGATGGCCCCAAACTCTTGTAATTCTAGAATTCTGAGCTGAATAATTGGCCAGGAAATTAAATAAGACAGTCATTCTTTTTTATATTCAGTGATGCACATTAATAGTTAAGATTCAGGGTTTTTGATAATTTCATCCCTATGACATTTCTTAAACAACTAATGTAAAACTCATACTAAGTCTCTCACTATTTTTTTTTTTTTAAGGTTTTCATCGTGGACTGAGTGAAAGTTTACAGGACAGATCATCAGTTTTAGATTCAAATAATCATACACCTTGTTTCATTACAATGATTATAATCCCCTCCACGTACCATAAGTTAACAGTATTTCTCTTTATTCACTTTAGCTTTTTTAAAACAACAACAACACTCCAGCATATATAATAATTTACACCTCTAAAGAGCACATCCTGCAAGTTAGCCACCTGTCCACCAGCTCTTCTGTTGCTGCAGCTGTTCAAGGTTGGTTGCTTGTCCTTGCTAGTGGAAATGTCCCACCTCATAAGTGGGAATGTCCCACCTCATGGGACTCAGGATTCCTCCTAAGGTCCTATACTCTGCAAAGGCTTTGCAAGAGGCCTATATCACCAGGAGGTTTCTAGAACACCTTTTAGGTATTCCAATCAATTATAGGCTGAAGACGGGCTTACAAGTTTTCTGTAATCATGTTTCCCAACATTCCTTTGTATCCTACTTAAGTGTCTATTTTACAATAGTTAGCAAGGGAAACCAATATTCATAAGACAGTCAAGCATTTTAGTATTATTTCCCCTATTCAAACTATGCCTAGATCCCTGTATCAAAGAGCCCTGTTGTTCCAAGGTTGAGCATGTCTCCCTATTTACCTCTGTCCCACTTAGGCCATGCAAAACTGTCTCAGTGTTTCCCTATCTATCTTATTCTTCCACCTCCTCCCCATTCTTGTATTGCCCTCCCCAACATTCAAACTAAACTTCCCACCCCAACCCCACTGTTGTGGTTATGTTATATTCCATTAACTCTTCCCTCAATTTAAGACAGTCTATTATATCTTGTAATCTACCTGACCTTATCAACACCTGGATCTCTGTTCCTCTGTGTTTACCTTCCTTCATATTATAATTGTTTTGATCATAGACTGACCCCCCAGATAGTCTGTTCTTATGTTTTTATTCTGTTCTTGACTCTTCCATTTGTCAATTGAGTTCATGGTGATGATGCCACATATGTCATTTTCTGGTTATTGCTGTTCTTATTGGTTCTCAGTCCACAGAACTTCCATTAGGATGTTTTTCATAGCAGGGTTGACTTTGGCAAAATCCCTTAGCTTCTGTTTACTCTGGAATGTTTTGAATACACCCTCATATTTGATTGACAGGTTTTCTAGGTAGAGGATTCTTGGTAACTGTTATTTTTCTTTCAGGTTTTTATATATGTCTCCCCATTGCCTTCTTGCCTTCATGGTTTCTGTTGAGAGATCCAAGCGTAATCTGATTTGCTTGCCTTTGTATGTTACATTTCTCTTTTCCCTAACTGCTTTCAGGATTCTGTCCTTATCTTTGATTTTGGAGAGCTTGATTATTATATGTCTTGGTGATTCTTTTTTAGGGTCTATCCTTCCTGGGGTTCATTGAGATTCTTGAATGCCTATCTTTTCATTTTTCAGGATGTTAGGAAAATTTTCTTCCAGAAGCTCTTCAACTATCTCCTCTGTGGACTTGTGCAATTCTTCCTGTTCTGGAATGCCAATAATTCTTAAGTTATTTCTCTTCATGTTGTCCAACATGAATCTTAGGCCTTCTTCAGATTTTTTTAATCTTTTTTTTGTGTGTGTGGTTTCTCTTATATCTTAGTAGTGTTGAGAGATTTATCTTCTAGCTCACTAGTTCTGGCTTCTATCTTTTCAATTCCACTCCTTTGCCCTTTCAGTGTATTGTCCATTTCTGATATTCTATTATTAATTGTTTGGACCTCTTTCTGTAGATTTTGAATTGTTTCCATTGCTTCATCTATCTTTTTTTATTGTTCCTGTAGTGCTTTCCTGACTTCTTCCTTATTTTCTCAACTCCATTGTAGAGTGTTTTGATATAATTTATAATCATTTTTCTGAATTCCTTCTGTAGCATTTCCAAAGCCTGTCCATCTTCCAGTATGGAGTGTAGGTCTACCTCCAGATCATTTGTCTCATTCACTTTATCTCATTTCTGGACATGTGCTGATATAGCCATCTGTTTCTATTTTGGGGGAGCATATTCAGGAGTTATCTGTGTCCTTACTAGTTAGATGGGTGTGTATTTTGGTAGTGTTCATTTTTTCTGATTGCCTCCAGGTAGATGTGATCAGGAAATGGGCTTTCCTTTTCACTCTTCTTCCTGAGAAATTTCAAGATGGCACTGTTGGTCATTGTGACGTAACTCAGGATTTAATTTTGGTCTATTTCCTTTTTAGTTTGCCTGTCCTACTCCAAAATCCTCATTCAGGCCTTTTTCCTAGTATTAAACAGTTCAGGGCCGGCTGTGGCCATTTTGCACTGCTGTTTGGTTTTAAGTAGAAAGTGTCACTTTAAATTTGGAGGTTATTTGTGCACATGTGTAGTAGAAGCCTCTGGGGGTGGGGATGGGGGTGGGGAGGAGTGTCAACTCACTCAGGCACCCCCTCTAGTCACCAGAATGGAGGTGCACAGACAGCAAGAGATAAATGAGCAGATACAAAAAAGAAAGAAAAAGAATGTCCATACCTTTATCTCTGCAGTTCTGTCAGGCGTCTGTGGCTGCTCTGATCCTTCCCCCACTTGGTCTCGTCAAAGATGGTGGATCTGGGAGAAGCTGAGCATCTTGAATTAGAAAGCACCAGATTTCTTGCTTTTGCTACAAATTTCCATAGCTGTAAGCCTTCCAACATTTTAAATATTCCTTCATATGTGCTTTAGAGTTCTGGCACCATGCCCTGAGACGCTTGGTCCGGTATTCTGTGTAGCTGCTGAAGGAGCTCCTCACTGAACTTCTACCCCAGCTACTATCTTGTTTGTTCCCTCTAAGTCTTTCACTTTTAAAAAGACACATCTTTGGGAAATTAAAAAGCAATTTTAAACAAAATTCCAATGTTAGGCAATATGATCAGACTTTTATCACATTTTATATTTACATATAAACTTATAAAAACTTTGTTGACAGATCTTATTTTAAATCTCTTGTATGGATGAAAAATCAAAATGCTACCAGTTTAAAATACTTGCTCAGTGTGATGTGGCTAATAAATGACCGAAATTGCCAGAATATGAAAATTCTGATAATGGATTTGAGCCACATACCCTTTTCAGTATTATATGTTGTCTCTTTGTGCAAAATACATAATTGTTGTGGGTTTTAGGTTTACTTAAGAGCTCTGTTAGTGTAGTGGTTATGACTTGGACTGCTAATCTCACAGCCAGCAGTTCAAAACTACCAGTGGTTCTGTGGGAGAAAGATGAAGTTTCCTGCTCCTGTAAAGATTTACAACCTTGAAACCAACTACACAGCATATAACCACTTCCAAGAACACAATAGGAATCAAAATATTTCTGAAATTATTGTTTCTATTAAATGAAATCCAATAAGAATATGTTCCTCATTATTGAGCATAAACTATCCAATTTGTATTTTAAAGTGTAGAACCAACTCAATGACCCTTAACAACAACAACAATGGCAGTTCTAATCTGAACATTGTTGTTCCTTAGGATAAACACAGGATGGCAATTCACAAAGCAGGGGGTTTGACCACCAGCCTCTCCATGGGGAAAAGATAAGGCTTTCTGTTATGGCAAATAATAAAACCTCAAAAACCTCATACAGAATGGCTATGAGTAGGAACAGACTCAATGGAATTTAACAACAACAATTTCTATTCTGAATGCCTTTAGAACTTAACCTGCTAGCTGGAGGAAAAAGAGCATTTAAAAATATTTTTAGAGAGAAAGAACTAAGAAATGAAGGAATATATTTAAAAGACAGGCAGGAAGGAAGGAAATAAGAAAGGAAGAAAGAGAGCAGAATAACAGTCAATATTACTTTTCTATTTTTTTTTTTCACAATAAATGAACACACATTTGGTAATCTAAAGCAATAATTTGTTATGCCATATCCTTGGGTCAGGATTTGGGGAAATTATTAACCAAATCTTCTGTTCAGGGTTCAAGCTAGGCTATTATCAACATATCAGCCTGAGTACTAATCCATGAGAGAAAAATGAGGCTTTCTGTTCCCCTAAAGATTTACAGTATCATAAACTGTACAGGGTCACTATGAGTTGGAACTGACTCCACGGCACATAACCACCACCACCACTAATCTGAAGATATGGCTTGAAAATAATCTGCTTCCAAGCTATGTAGAACTGTTGCAGTATTCATCTCCTTGTTGAGTTTCAACTGTAAAGCACATACAGTTCTTGCCATATGTCCATTTTACTAATCAATCTCACAAACTCTTGTGTAGGATGCAGGCCAGATATTACCTTAATTACAGCCTGTGGGCTTCAAGTAAATGAGCTTGATCAGACTCCTGACTGAAGGACCTTGTTGCCTGGTCAGGAGTCTGATCAGTCTCATTGTAAAAAGGGCAAATGCTTTGTTAAAAAATATTTTCTACATATTAAAAAGAAGACTGGTAGCTTTCTCTGTGTAATCACAGATGTAGAATTCTAAGGAATTCATGATTTCAAAATTTGCCTTCTTTCAGATGGCATGTTGTTCAGGCAGATGCCATTTTATTTATCATGTTGTTAGCTTTACATGTAACACTTAATATGTTTGTGAATTCATAGGTGTGATGGTTGAAGAACATGAGGACCACAATTAATCTCACTGAAATGTACATGTCAATTTGTTAAACTAGCAAATGCTTTGCAATAGATTAAAGAGAAGACTGCTAGTTTATGATGAAGTAATAACAACCTTAGTCTCACCTACTACCATCCTAGAGTTTTGTTCTAGGGAATCCAGGTGGGTAACCAGAAGCAGGGGTAGGGAATTCTCTTATCATCTCTCTTATCATCAAACCTTCCAAAAATTGAACACTTTAATCTATACATATGCATCTCAAATGTGGCCTTTTATAAGCAATTTATGTTGACACTATTATGCCACTGATTCTTCTTTCATTATTATTATTGCTATTTGAGTTATGCATAGTCTTTTTATAACAAATGGCTAGGGAATTTATTTTCAGAAATTACCTCTACCACATACTTGAGTTGAATGTGGTTTAAAAATATTCAAGTACCTATATACTGAAATTTTGAACATTTGATACTTAAAAACACCAGTTCTCATAATAAGAAACAAAAAACTTGTCCCAAAACATGACTTTCCAGTGGCAGAAAATGGCATTTTAGAAACTGAGTTCACAAACATAAAAAGTTGTCTTCATCATTAAGCCATACTAACATATTTCTTAACTCACTATATTTTAGGTGAGAAGATATGTATAAAAGCAAGATAATCTGAAGAAATTTTCTCCCATTACTAGTCAGGTCAATATTGTAGCATAATTTTACTTAAATAAAATTGTTGTTGTTGTTGTCAGGTGCCATCGAGTCGAAACCGACTCATAGCGACCCCATGCACAGCAGAACGAAACAATGTTCGATCCTGGGCCAACCTCAC
>NW_006408852.1:1800613-1803585 GCF_000296735.1 Chrysochloris asiatica
AAATGCAGGTTCTGTGTGCTTTTTTCCCCTGAGCTTAACTGTATTCATGTCATTATGAATACAATTACCGTCTATATATTATTACAGGAGTCCTTGTGTGGTGCTGTGGGTTAATGCACCAGAATGCAAAGCCGTTTGAATAGCAAGGTCAGCAGTTCAAGCTCACCAGTTGTTCCTCAGAAACCCTATACAGAGTAACTGTGGGTCAGAAACAAACTCAATGGCACTTAAAAACAACAATTCCTATTTTATAAATACAATATAAAAATCCAGATTTAGATTTGATGATTGGCCCTAAATGTTAGTTTTACTTCAGATATGTATAAATCTATATTTCAGATTTTATAAATGAATTATATATAATGTCAAATATAAAAATGAATATTGCCAAAGAAAATGATTGTTACACCATTATTTTTAAATGTTCAAAAGTTTCTGGAGTATAAATATGCTACAATAAATATGCTTGCAATAATATCATTTAAACCTTCACCTGAATGTTTATTCCCAGTCTAGAGATTAGCACAATGCAATGCATTTTTTTTCATGAACTGTATTTAACATCTGAATTTGAAATTGTATGAATATTTAATTATATTTTTAAGACACTTGCTTCTCACATATTTTATTAATATATATGCAATGCATATTGCACAATAATTCTTTGTTGCCTTTTATTCATACTCTTTTCTTAATAAAAATCCCAGTGTGACTCTGTAGTATAAGCACTGAACTTCAAGGTTGATTTGAACCACAAGGTCAGTGGTTCAAACTCACCCGCCATTCCTTGAAAACCCTATACCTGGTCTTGCTGTGTTGGAATTGACACCACAGCACTTAAAAATACATTATTTTCTTAATAAGAGGTGATGATAATCCCATCAGAACAGTTGAACCATTTGTGTAATATAGCACCCAAACAAAATATCATGGTATGTATATATATATTTAAAATCTAAAGAAAGCATTAAATATATACCAATCATTATTTAAAAATACATACCTGATATTATTAATTTATTATAAGTTTGAGATGGCAATAAATGTCTTTAGTGTGCAAAGTTCAGTTTTTAATTACACAAGTCGATTTATTCAGTTTTATGATGTACAATTGATGCTTGGTGGTTGTGTGCCACCAAATCAGCTCCACTGTATAGGGGTTCCGAGGCTATATATCTTTATGGGAACTGAAATCCTCATCTTTCTCCAATGGAAGCTCTGGTAGATTCAAATTTCTTTCCTTGTGATTAGAAGTTCAACTCATAATCTACTACGCTACCAGGGCTCGTACAAATACTGCTTGTTGCTAAGTGCTGTGGACTCAGTTTCAAGTCTCAGCCACTCTGAATATAGTTTCTGAGAAGCGGCTGGTGAATTTGAGCATTGTGGTGCAAACTGACGATGATGTCCAGTGCATTATCCCCACAAAACCACACAAGAGATGCTTAGACTCATAAAAATGAAAGTCCATTCAAAAGTGGGAAATTTTCTGTTACAAATGAAAAAAGAAAATATTCCCTGGATATTTAATCAGTAGTTTGCTTACTGTCTTCTCAGAATATTTTGCTTTCAATCATTAAACCAATAACTAGAATTTGCTTGTCATTGTTGATGCAAAAATAAAATATCAAGAAGGGCTCTACCATGTAAAAAAACAAAAAAACAAAAAAAAACTTTCCTATAATTAACAATTATAATACAGTAGTTTTGTTGCTTGTTTGCTTTTTGTAATGGACATTTGGAAGAAAAAAACATATAAAGACCCAGAAAACTCATTAAAGAGTTATCAAAGTTGAATACCTCAGATTACAGATCCTTTGTTCTCCAAGTTCAAGTATCTTCTAGGCAAACAAGAGAATATAATTTTAGAGGTAGTATAATTTTTTTTTTTTTTTTAAGTCACTGAGGAGTTTGGAGAAAGGCCCTTTTGATTTGCAAAGTACAAGCTTTTCAGATTCTCTTAAACAAACGTCAAATAGAGAATTTTGACAGCAAATTGATCTAAACAAGTAGCTAGGAACTAGGCTATAGAAAACTTTAAACTATCTGTTGTTATTGCTCTTAAGTGCCATGAGTGACGATACGGTGTAAGTGATCATTTTACATTAAGGAGGTCTGTTTTTCAGTACTATGTATGACAAATTGGAAAAATACAGAGAAAAACCAAAAAATGAAGTTACTAGATTAGTACAGGATATTAAAAAAAAAAAAAAAAGGTTCAAAGTAGGACAAAATGGTTCAAAGTAGGACATTAATAATTACAGTTGGAATATTAAAAGATACAGATAACTTAAGAAATATATGGACAATATACCTGAGCTATGCTAATTATTTTTGTGATCTAGACTGTATTAGTTTTCTATTCTGTGTAGCAAATTTACACAAAAATATCTCCTTGCTGTTGTTAGGAGCCGGCAAGTTGGTTTTGACTCATGTGATCTTATGCACAATAGAATGAAATACTGCACAGACCTGCATCATATCCACAATTCTTGTTATGTTTGAGCCTACTGTTGCTATCACTGTGTCAGTCTATTTGTTGGTTATCTTTCCCTTTTTCACCGATGCTCAATTTTACCTAGCATTATTTCCTTCTCCAAGATCTGGTCCTTCATGACAGCATGTCCAAAATATTGGGAGGTCTGATCCTCCTGGCTTCTAAGGAACATTCTGACTATACTTCTTTCAAATTAGATTATTTTGTTATTCTAGCAGTTCATGATACTTTCAATATTCACATACACTGTAATTCAAATGCAGTGATTGTTCTCCAGTCTATCTTATTAATAGTCTAACTTTCATATGCATCTGAGGGTACTAAGACTATCATGTTGTTTGTTGTTGTTAAGTGCCTTCCAGCCAGTTCTGACTCATAGTGATCCTGTATTGGATTTCCAAGGATTGTCTGGTGAGCTTTAACTGCAAACCTCGCAGTTCAAACTGACATTTCAGTCCAATGCATTAACCCACAG
>NW_006408852.1:1804660-1807274 GCF_000296735.1 Chrysochloris asiatica
ATGCTACCTCTTGAAATGATGGGACACTGAGCAATTCATTTTAGTACACTGATATTATATATTCTTCTCATCATACGTTGATGCTTCCTGTGTCATTTAATATTTTTCCCATAGAATCCTTCAATATTTAGTGTTTAAGTTTTTCTTCACCCTTTCGGCTTGAGAAATACTACAAGTGTTCTCTCCTTTTGGTTTTCTAACTCCAGGTCTTTACACATTTCATTATAATATTTTACTTTATCTTTTTAAATTTCTATTTGATATTTTGTGTTCTGCTCTTTTCTTCCGGTGACTTGAACGTCTCTGTATTCAAGAGCAAATTTCAGGGTCTTTTCTGATTCCCATTTTGGTCTTTTCTTTCTTCTTTGTCTGTTTGATAACTTTTTGCATTCTTCATTTATGATGTTCTTGATTTTGTGCTGTAACTAATCTGGTTTTCTGTCATTAGTATTTAATGCATCAAATATGCTTGTTCTTGAAATGGTCTCTAAATTAAGATGGGATATACTCCAGAACATATTTTGGCAATAATAATGGACTTGTTTTAATTTTTTCAGCCTCACCTTGAACTTCTTTATGAGCAGTTGATATGCACTTTCAGCATATATAATCAATTTGATTCCTGTGAATTCCATCTGATGATATTCACTTATATAATTGTCATTTATTTTGTAGGAAAAAAAGGTACTTTAAATGAATAAGTAATTGGTCTTGAAAAATGCTATTCATACAAGCTTCACCATAATTTCTATCGCTGACACCATGTTTTCCAACAACTGAACCCTCCTGTTTGTTTCTAACTTCTGCATTCCAAACACCAATAATCATCAACTCATCTTGATTGCATGTTTGGTCAATTTCAGACTGAACCATTTGGTAGAATTCTTCAATTTCATTACCTTTGGCTTTAATAATTTGTGGATAAACTTGAATAATAACGTATTTACTTTTCTTCCTTTTACTCATATGGGTAATATTACTTCAACAACAATATTAGACTTCAATGTAGATATTGAAATGCTGTTTGAAAATGAATGGTGATGACAAACCTCTTCAACTTATTATTCCTGGAATAGTATATATTATGATTGTCTAATTTAAAATAGTCGATTGCAATACATTTCAACTCACTAATACCTAGGATATTCATCATTATGTTTTCCGTTTCATTTCTGATGATTTCCAATTTTCCTATAGTCACACTTTATATATATCACAATCGAATTATTAATGGATATTTGCAGCTATTTCTTTTCATTTTGAATTGTGTCCCATCAGCCAATGAATGTTCTGAAAGTTTTAATTCATCCACATTACTGAATAACTTTACTTTGAAGGGACAGCTCTTCCAAGTCCTATTATTAATGCCTTTTAATTTGAAGGGCTCACCTTCTTGCATTGTATAGTGAAATGTTGCTCTGCTAGTCATAAGGTTTTCAATAGATAATTTTTCCAAAGTGTTCTGCCTCTTCTTATTCCTAGTTGTTTTCTGAAAGTTCCACTGAAATCTGTCCACCATATGTGCTCCTGCTGAAATTTAGAATCATGGTGGTAGAGGTTCCAGTATTACAGCTAAGCAAAAGCCACTGCAGTGTGATAATCTGACAGATGAGTGATGTCTCACGAAATAAATTGCTTTAAAAAACACCACTTTGTTAACTTACAGTTCTCTAGGTCATTAAATATGAGAACAATGGCATTGAATTATATGCTGTAGGTGTTACAAGGCTAAAATCAAGTTGTTGGTTGTGTCGAGTTTCTTTCTGAAGGTTCTGGGGATAATCCACCCTCAAACTTACTGATGGTAAAATTCGGTTCCTTGTGGTATTAATACTGGGATCCCTGTTTCCTTATTGACTGTCAACTGTAGCTGATCTCAGCTCATAAATGACAACTTTATTTTTTTGACACATATATTCTCCACTTTCAAAGCCAGCTACAGAGATCTCCTTCAGATCACTTATTTCATGCTTTAAATTTCTGTCTTGCTCTGCCTCTAACGTCTAGACCCAGATTTAAAGATGCCAGGTGAGTAGGATAGGACCACACAAATAATGTTTCTTTCTTAAACTAAAACTTGCCATACTGTTAACTGTTGGTGCATGGAGGCGATTGCAACCATATAATGAAGCAAAGTATATCATTTGTTGAATGTAAACTGATAATCTGCTCTGTAAACCTTCACTCAACTCCCAATAATAAGTTAAAAATAGCAGATTTACCGTGTAACATAATCTAATCAATGCAGTCAAATCAATCATATTCATAGTTTCAGGGATTACCCTTGTGTTTACTCAGGATTCATGATTTTGAGAAGACATTTTATAATTCATTTTACCATAAAACAAGTAGTTTTGTGAATTGGAGTTATGTAGAGCATTATATCATTAAACAGATAGGGAATACAGAGATACCTTTGTATTTAACATGATAAATTAGTAAATTCAATTTGGGACTGGTTATTGTACTTACTCTTGAACATCCAATATACCTTTGAAGAAAATGAGATATAAATGCACATGGAATCCAGTCAAATACTACACACTATCCACACACACACACAAAATATTATGTTGTTAATGGTAGGTGCAAACAACTCAGTTCTGACCAATAG
>NW_006408852.1:1808574-1810015 GCF_000296735.1 Chrysochloris asiatica
AGGAAATTTGTCCAGTGCAAAGTATTATTTGTTTGACTTCTTGACTGCTGCTTCTGAGGGTGTTTATTGTGGATACAAGTAAAATGAAATCCTTGACAACTTAAATATATCTATTTAAGTTCTTTATTGGTCAATTTGTGAGGATTTGAGTTCCAGTTTGTACTTTCAACTGTGTTCTTTGATTTTTATCAGTGTATGCTTCAAGTACTCTTCTTTTTCAGCAAACAAGATTGTGGCATCTGTATGTTGCAGGTTGTTAATTAGACATTCTTTAATCCTAAATCTGCATTCTTCATATAATTCATCTTCTCTGATTAACTCTTCAGAAGACACACACCTTTCCTGATTTTAAAGCATTCATTATCACCATTGTTCTATTCAAATTACTGCCTTTTATTCTACAAACTCAGTTCTGCAGGAATAAAATAAGTGTTCTGGAATCTTCATCCTTTAAAATGTAATCCATAGTTTGTTTTGATTCAAATATTATAGTCAATAAAATGCAAGTAAACATCTTTAGTATTCTAAGTGTTCACTCAAGATTCACCTGACATTAACATTGATATCTCTCATTTCATGTTCTTTCCTGAATCTGGCTTCAATTTCTGGCAGCTTCCTGTTGATGTACTGCTGCAACCTTTTTCTTTTTCTTTTTTTTTTCTGTTTTATTTTAATTTTTTTCTTCTTAAAGGTAAAGTAAATCTCTATTTGATTATTACTTCTCTCTCTCTTATTTTTATTATGAATTGGATGAAGGCTTACAAAGGACATCAGTTTACCATTCAACAATTCACACACGTTTTGTTTAATATCATTAATGCAATTCCTAGAAAGTAACATCACTTATCCCATTTGCTGCCTGTTTTGAACTTTCACCCACCACTGCGGGCAGCAACTGCCCTGGCTCCTTAGAGCTTTGAGGTGGGGCTAGAGCCAGCCCAAACAGGGAATCTCAAGCAGACAAAAGCCGCAGGAGAGTTCTCTGCCCCACCTTTAAATCTCAAGGCATGTAGCCGGCAGGGGAAAAAATAAGTTTAACCAAGGTGCAGAGAGAAACAGAAATATGGTGACTTTCAGAATTCATCAGACACAGATTCCACCTACCAGCCCAAGCGGCTTTTTGGCATTTTGAACTTTAACCCGCCACTGCGGGCAGTGACTGCCCCAGCTCCTGTAGAGCTTTGAGGTGGGGCTAGAGCCAGCCCAAACAGAGAATCTCAAGCTGACAAAAACCACAGGAGAGTTCTCTGCCTTAGCTTGAAATCTCAAGGCATGTAGCAGGCAGGGAACACAAGTTTAACCAGGGCGCAGAGAGCAATAGAAACATGGTGACTCTCGGACGGCATCAGACGCTTACCTCCTGATTGTAGCAATAATAATTACAACAAAATAAGAATATTCATTCCCAACAAGAAACAACATTAGCGAAGCATCTCCAAAA
>NW_006408852.1:1811268-1811827 GCF_000296735.1 Chrysochloris asiatica
AACAACACCACCAAAAAAGTAACACAATGACAGTAATTAACTCATACCTATCAATAATTACATTGCATGTAAATGGACTGAATGCACCATTGAAGAGACAAAGAGTGGCGGAATGGATAAAAAAACAAGATCCATCAATATGCTGCCTCCAAGAGACACACCTTACACACAAAGACAAAAACAGACTAACAGTCAAAGGATGGAAAATGACTTACCAAGCCAACAACAGCTCTAAACAAGCAGGAGTCGCAATATTAATCTCCGACAAAGTAGACTTTAAGATAAAAACATGCATAAGAGACAAAAAAGGACACTATCTCATGATTAAAGGATTGATTGAACAAGAAAACATAACCATAATAAACATCTACACTCCCAATGAAAGAGCACCAAGATACATGAAGCAAACCGTAAGGGAATTAAAGAAAGAAATAGATAAATCCATAATTATAGTAGGATATTTCAACACAACACTCTCTAAAAGGGATGGAACAACCAGAAAGAAACTCAACAATGCCACAGAGGAACTTAACAACACAATCAACCAACTTGACCTCAT
>NW_006408852.1:1828525-1832474 GCF_000296735.1 Chrysochloris asiatica
TTTTTGTTTTTCGGGTGTTCCCATTCCAATTACCAATAATGATCAATCTATATTTATTGCATGATGATATATCAATTTACTGTAGAAGTTGGTAGAATATTTTAATTTCTCCATATTTTGCTTTAGTTGTTACTGTGTACGTTTGAATAATAGTTGTATGATTTGGTCTTTTTTGTTGACTTATGGATATTATCCTACTTATCACAGTATTGTACTTCAAGATAAAGCTTGAAATTTTCTTATTGATAGTGTATGTGGTGCCATTCCTCTTCAATTTTATAATACTGAAAGTTTTGTGGCCACTTGGCCTGGCCAGGATTCTCAGTGGTTTAGCATATGCAATGTACTAATATCCAGTGATGAAATCTAATATAATGTAATAATTTACCCATAATGTAATCTGAAATTATAAGACTTGATTTGAAGTAATAATACTATGCATTGTAATTTTTGCTTCTATGATGTTAATGAAGTTGCATGCAATCTACAGGATTAGGTTACATATAGAGTCAAATCTCTTATGAGATATCAGAGGACAGAAGTGATCATAGAATAAGACACCTACCACCATGAAGAAAGAAGAATCAGGAATGGAGTGTGTCCTATGTACCTGGAGTTCATGCAAAATGAAGCTTCTTGTTATTGTAGTTAAGAGCCATTGAGTCAGTTCTGACACACAGTGACTTTATGCAAAGTTTCAGAGGAGTGACTGGTGGGTTTCATCTGCTGACCTTGTTATTCAAACCAAATTTCTGATCCATAGCTTATCCTACAGTGCCACACCAAATACTGATGACAAGACATGTAGAGATCTCCAAGGAATTCTGGACCTACAGATGCAGAAAATGAGACAAAGATATTTCCCCAAAGCTGACAGAGACAGAAAGCCTTTCCATTGAATCAAAAATCTAAATGTGGACTTCTAGCTTGTTAAACTGTGAAAGAAAAAAATTACTTGTTGTTGAATATATTCATCAGATAACTACGTAGATAACTAAGACAAATTTGTGAATCCTGACATAGAAAACCGTATTATTATTCTGTCAAAATGAAGACAAACAACTGTAATAATCCATCAAAAAATGGAACATGGAATATACAAAGTATGAATCTAGGAAAATTGGAAATTGTCAAAAATGAAATGGAAGACATGCTGACTGATATCCTAGGCATTAGTGAACTGAAATCGATTGGTATTGACCATTTTGAATCTGACAATCACATAGTTTACTATGTCAGGATTGAAAAATTGAATAGTAATGACATAGTATTCATCATCACAAACAAGATTTTAAGATTTGTTTTGAAGTACATCTAGCTATCTATGATAGGATAGTATCCATATGGTCTACAAGCAAAACCAGTTAGTACCACATTATTCAAGTCTACACACCAGGTACTAAAGCCAGTGATGATGGAATTGAAGAATTCTACAAAGTTCTTCAGTATAAAATTGATATATATGCAATCAAGATGTGTCATAATTACTGGCAATTGGAATACAAAGGTTGGAAATAAAGAGGAAGCATCAATAGGTGAAATGAAGCTGGAGATTGTATTACAGAATTTTACAAGACCAATGATTCTTTTTTGTAAATATTTAAAGATGACTTACACATGAGCATCAACTGATAGCATAAACAGAAATCAAATTGACTACATCTGTGGAAAGAGATGGTGGAAAACTCTGTATCTCCAGTGAAAACAAGACCAGGAAGAGATGGGGAAACAGATCATCAATTTCTCATATGCAGTTCAGGCTGAAAATAAAGAAAATGAAAACAAATCCATAAAAGCCAAAATAGGACCTTGAACAAATGTAGAAATGAGCTGAAGAATAGATTTGATGCATTAGACACTAGTTATCAAAGACCAGAAGGGTTGTAGGATGACATCAAGAACATCATAAAGGAAGAAAGTAAAAGGTTATTAAGAAGATAAGAAAGAAGAAAAATACCAAAATACATGTCAGAATAGATTCCAAAAGTTGTTTTCGGACATAGAAATGATAAAGAAAATGGAAGAAATGTGGTAAAAGAGCTGAACATTCAATTTCAAAGGGCAGTTCATGAAGACAAAGTCAAATATTATAATGAAATGTGAAAAGATCTAGAGTTAGAAAAACAAAAGGGAATAACATGCTCAGCATTTCTCATTCTGTGGGAACTGAAGCGAAAAATCCAAGCTTTGACATGCAATATTGAAGGATTCTATGGGCAAAATATTGAATGATGCAGAAAGCATCCAAAGAAAATGGAAGAAATATACTGTTTCACGGTCCCAAAAATCAATCATCAATGTTCAACCATTTCAAGATATAGCATATGATCAAGAGTCAATGATTTTGAAGGATAAAGTTCAAGGTGTACTGGTGAAGAACATGGCTCTGGGTTGATGGAATATAAACAGAACACTTTCAGTTAACTCATGCAGCACAAAAGACACTCACCTATGCCAAGAAAATTGAAAGAGTGCTATCTGGCCAACTGATTAGAAGAAACCCATATTTGTGCCCAAAGATAGTTGGCCCAAGGGAATGTGGAAACCATGGGGCAATATCATTAGTATCACATGCAACTAAAATTTTGCTAAAAAGAATTCAGAAACAGCTGCAACAGTACATTGAGAGAGCACTGCAGGAATTTCACGCAGATACAGAAGAGGATGTGCATGACAGGATATCATTGCTGATGTCACCTGGATCATGACTGAAAGCTGAAAAAGACAAAATGTTTGGTAAAGTGGAGAGTAGGAGAAAAAGAGGAAGACCACCAATGAGAAGGATTGGAACAGTGGCAGCAGCAAGAGGCTAAAGTATAGCAATGAGTGTGATTTTGGCACAGGACCAAGCAGTGTTTTGTCTGTTGTGCATAGGGTCACAATAAGGCAGTACCGACTCAATCACACCTAACAGCAACAATAAAAATATCCAGTACTAGTTTATTTCAGTTCACTAATGCTTGTGATACAGATCTTTATACATTCCTTTTCATTTTCAGTGTCTTTCAGCTTTCCTAGATTCATATTTCATACATTCCACATTCAGATTTTTAATGGATTGTTAACATCTTTTCCTTCTCATTTGGAATGTTGCTTCATTAGCAAAAGAAGGTTGGAAAAGCAAGGGATAGGTCTTATCTGTTTACGTATAATTATTTCATCTCACTTTTTGTAAGACTTACTGAACCTCTATAGATGCTTACATTGTTGTTGTTCCATGCTATTCTGTCTATCCTGATTCATAACAATTTTATGCACAATAGAACCAAATTTTGCCCGACCCTTCTAACAATCTGTGCTATATTTGAGCTCATCATGTTTTGTTTTTCAAAGATGGATTAACATTTTATATACTTATTTATTATTGTAAATTAAGTGAAACTTTACAGACAAGATAATCAGTTTTACATTCAACAAATCATACACTTTGCTTATTTTCAATGATTGTAATTCCCTCCATTTAACTTGTTGTTCTCTTCCTCCCTGTGGTTACCCATATATAAATATCCTTTTCAGTGTCATCAGCAAGGTCGGTGGTTCAGAAACCCTGTACAGGGTTGCCATAAGTTGGAACTGACTCAACAGCATGAACATGTCTACATATGGATGGTTGTTGGTATGGTTGTGTGCTGTGGAATCAGTTCCTACTCGTAATGACCCTGTAAAGGACTTCCAAGGCTGCAAATCTTTAATGGAGTAGAAAGCCTCAACTATCTCCCATAGAATTGCTGGTAGTTTTGAACTCCTGATCTTGAAATTAGCAACCCAACTTCTTCCAGAGTATCATATATATATATGTTGTTGTTATGTACCGTGGAGTTGGTTCTGACTCATAGCGACCCTGTACAGGTTTTCCAAGGCTGTAAATCTTTACGGGAGCAGAAAGCCTCGTCTTTCTCCCATGGAACAGCTGGTAGTTTCGAACTGCTGACCTTGTGGTTCGCAGCCC
>NW_006408852.1:1833284-1835153 GCF_000296735.1 Chrysochloris asiatica
ATGACCTCTTTAGGGTTCAACAGCAAAGATGTCAGTTTTAGGACTCAGGTACACCTGACCCAAACCATGGTGTTTTCAATAACCTCATATGCATGCAAAAGTTGAACAGTAAATAACAAAGACTGTAGAAGAATTTATGCATTTGAATTATGGTGTTGGAGTAGAATATTGAAAGTACCATGAACTGCTAAAAGAACAAACAGATCTGTGTGGGAAGAAGCATAGCCAGAGTGCTCCTTGGAAACCAGAATGGCCAGACTTCATCTCTCATACTCCAGTGCCTGGAAAAGGATATCATGTTTGGTATAGTGAAGGATCATAAAATATGAGACAGACCCCCAGTGAGATGGATTGGCACAGAGGCAGCAGCAATGGGCTCAGGCATAGCAATGATTGTGAAATTGGTCCCAGACCAGGCAATGTTTCATTCTCTTTAGCATAGGGTCGCTATGAGTCAGTTCTGATTCAATAACATTTAGCAAAAAGAACAACAAAGTAACCACCTGTATCTAGCCTAAGTTTCTGGCAATTTTCTATGTATTTTGCAATCTTCTACAGAATTTGATTAATTTTAATTGATAAATAGATATTTATAAAAATTTGCTTTTAAAGGAAACACATCTCTCTATATAATGTTCATTTTTATGTTGTAGAATTAATTAAACAAGAAAAATAGAATGATAAATATCTTGACCACTATTAATAATGACCTTGTTTCCAGCAAATTATTTTAAAATGCTGAAAATGACTCTAGAGTACCCATATTTATTTGAACATTGATTTGAAATATGGCATGCTTTAAATGTTAAAAATTGTTTGAAATTGGCCACTGTTTCAGGGTTAAATTATGTTTACCTTCAGAAATAGACGCTCAACACTGTAGAAGGGATGCTATAAAAAATACAGTTTGTATTCAAAACAAATTTCATATTGCCATGACAAAAGATAATTGAAATGCAATATTTTATAAAACCTATATTGAACCTATCTATTTTCAACTCAGAGTATATATAGATACAAAATCCTGGTAGCCTTTATGAAATATCATCATCATAATGTGATGCTGTTGTTTCTTGACATATCTTTTATCTAAGTTTACATACTTCTAAAGGCATTGTTTCTGCGTCTCTACCCCTTCCCAGAAGAATTCTGCACTATGATCTACATAATGCCAAAATGGCAATTTAGACATCTTCAAGGGATTCAAATCATGTTCCTTTGAAAAGATCTTTGAGTTTGGGGCATGGGAAGCAGCCCAAAAGGACAAGATTAGGGATGTAGTCTGGAGATTGTAAATTTTCTTAATGAAATTCTCATGGGACAGCCCTTGTTTTTAAAGAATAAGCAGGTAAATTGTTGTGATATGGAAAAAAGTCCTCTGTGAAAATTTCTTATACATTTTATCACTAATACAGTTCTTAATTTAAAAAAAATTATTCATAATCTCCCATAATCCTCCCATGTCATTTTCAAGATTACCCCTTTTGAATTCTGAAAATCAGTCCCCATTATTCTCTGTGCTGACCTCTTGGTCTCAAAATTAGCTGATTCATCAGATCCCATTTAAAACCACTGTTTTGTTTGGATCTTGCTCTTTGGACTATATTAATAAATCCAAGATCCATCCTCAATTATTATTCATTCCAAAAAGGAAGGAGCAGTAGTTGGAAAATATGGCCTTGGTGATAGAAATTATTCTGGCATAGGCTTTTTCAAGACCAATGAATTATTCATTGCAAATGTATTTTTAAATATTATAAAAGACATGTATCCTCATGGACCTCATCAGAATATTCATAAATCACATTGGCTAAATTGGTAAAAAATGATGTTGGGAAAGTTCCGTATTATTAACCAAACAAGGGCAGT
>NW_006408852.1:1836053-1837609 GCF_000296735.1 Chrysochloris asiatica
TGGCAACAGCATTCTATTGACAGAAAACTGGGAGAGATTCAAGCAAGATTCAAGCTGATCTCAGATAAATCTTGGCTGAAAGGTAATACCAAATAGATTCTAACAAGTTATGGATAATATTGCAAAGAATGGATATTCCAGAAAATTTATTTATGCTCATGAGGAACCCGTAAAATTTCCAAGATGTAGTTGTTTGAAAAGAAGAAGCAAAGAATAATTGGTTTAAAATCATTAAAGGTGTGCACCAAGATTGTATTATTTCACTATGCTTAGTCAATCTGTATGCTTAGAAAATAATCTAAGAAGATAGATTATATGAGGAAGAATATAGCATCAGGAATGGAGGAAGATTAATTAGCAAACTGTGGGATAAAGCACTAGCCAACATTTATTGTCCTCTGCTTTTTTGAACTTCGCTGTTATTGTTGCTTTGAGATGATATCTCATTGTTGTTTTGATTTGCATCTTTCTAATGGCTAATGATCATGAACATTTCTTCATGTGTTTGTTGGCTGCTCAAATATCTTTATTGGAATGTGTCTGTTCATGTCTTGTACCCAATTTTTAATTGGGATATTTGTATTTTCTTATAGAGATGTAGTTCACTATTGTTCTTGTTGTTGTTAAGTACCATCGAGTCAGTTCTGACCCATAGCGACCCTGTATAGGGTTTTCAAGGAGCAGCTGATGAGCTTGAACTACCGACTTTGCAGTTCAAATGGCTTTGCAGTCTGGTGCATTATAGATTATAGAAATTAGTTACTTCTCTAAAAAGTCATTGCAAAAATTTTTTTTTTTTCCCATTCTGTGGTCTCCCTTTTTACTTTTTTGGTAAAATCTTTTGATGCATATTAGTTTCTAATTTTTATTATCTCCCAATAATCTATTTTTTCATCTTTTGTTTGTGTAATTTTTGCAATGTTTGGTAGTCTATGTGTGCACTGTATTAGAGTCCTTAAATTTGTCCTTGTTTTTCCATTGATGACATTTATAACTCTTGGATTCACATTAAATATATAATCCATGCTGAGTTGGTTTTTGTATATGGCATGAGGTAAAGGTCTTGTTTCAATCTTTTGCATATCGATTTCCTATTCTGCCAGTACAATCTGCTGAAGAGACAGACTATGCCCTCCCTATTCAATGTACTTTGGCCCTTTGTCAAAGATGAATTGGTTGTATGTTGATGAGCTAACTTCTGGAATCTTGATTCTGTTCCCTTGATCTATGTATCTTTTATTGTACCAATACCATGCTGTTTTATTACTGTAGCCATGTAATACATTTTGAAATCAGGGAGCCAAAGGCTTCCAACTTTGCTCTTCTTAAGCCATGCGTTGTTTATGCTGGCTCTTTTCTTTTCCATATAAAGTTTGTAATTGTTTTTTCTATCACTCTAATCTGGGTTGGGATTGTGTTATATGTGATGATTGTTTGGGTAATATCAATATTTTCACAATGTTAAGTCTTCCTATCCAGGAGTATGGTATATTCTTCCATTTTTTGTAAGTCCCTTTTGGTTTCTTCTAGTAGTGTTTTGTAGTTTTCTTTGTATA
>NW_006408852.1:1839242-1843291 GCF_000296735.1 Chrysochloris asiatica
TTTTTTTCTTATTTTGCACTTATTGCAATAAATTGTACTCTCAGCACTGCTTATGCCATGTTGGGTATGTTACACTTTTGTTCTCAGTTATTTCTAGGAAGCTTTGTGAATTCATGTTTTATTTATTCTAATACTCAGTAGCTTTTAAGCAGGGAGTTATTCAGTTTCCATGTGTTTGGCTTTATTTCCTTTTTCTTCCTATTGTTGAATTCTAATTTTGTAGCATTAGAATGTGAGAAGATGCTTTGCAGTATTCTGATGTTTGAAAATTTATGGAGGCTTGTTTTGTCTCCTAACACATGGTGTATTCTGGAGAATGTTCCATGTGCACAGGAAAAGAATGTGTATTGTGTTGATGTTGGGTTGAATACGCCATACACATCTATGAGATCAAGTTGGTTGATTGTGTTATGTCATCTTTGTTGAGTTTCTTTCTGGTTGTTCTAGCCTTTTTCAGGAATTGTATACTAAAATCTACCACTATTATTGTACATGTATCTATTTCTTTCTTCAAATATATTAGAATTTTGCTCTATATATTTTGGAGCTCTTTCATTGGGAGCATAGATATTTATTATAGTAATGTTATCTTGTTCAAATGACCCTTTAATAATGTGACAATGTCCATCTTTATTTATTATGCTGGTTTTTGCCTTAAAGTTTATTTTATCAGAAATTTGTATTGCCACTCCTGCTCATTTTTATTGCAATGAGCTTGGCATATTTTTTTTCCATCCTTTATTTTCTAGTCTGCTTTTGTCTTTATGTTTAAGGTGTGTTTTTTGCAGACAGCATATTGAAGGATCTGGTTTTCTTATCCATTCTGCCACTCTTTGTCTCTTAACTAGTGCATGTAATCCATTGACATTCAGTGTAATTATCAATATGTATGAATTAATAGCTTTCATTATATTTGTTGTTTTGTGGTGCTGCTGGGGTTTTTTTTGTTGTTGTTGTTCTGCATGCCTTCCTGTGCTAAGCTCATGTTTTCTGTGTGTTTTTTTTTTTCTTGTCAGTTTCTTCATAGTTTTAATATTTCCATTTTTCTTCTTAGATTTTCATTTTCTTGGTATGTTGTGAAGTACTAATTTTCTCTGAGGTTACTTTATATTCTATTAAATTTCCCCTCCATTTAATACAGTCTATTTTATCCTGTAATCTACCTGACCTCCTCACCACCTGGATCTCTGTTCCTATGTTTTTACCTTCTTTCATATTGTAATTGTTTTGATTATAGACTGACATTTCAGATCCTCTGAATTCATTCTTTTAGTTTTGTTCTGTTTTTGACTCTTCATTTGTCAACAGAGTTCCTGGTAGTGCTACCACGTATGTCAATCTCTGGTTGTTTTCTGTTCTTTTTAGTTCTCAGTTCAAAGAACTCCCTTTAGGATGTTTTGAAGCATGGGTTGGCTTTGACAAAATCCCTTAGCTTCTGTTTATTTTGGAATGTTTTATTACATCATCATATTTGATTGACAACTTTGCTGGGTAGACAATTTTTGGTTGGCTGTTTCTTGTTGTTGTTGTTTTTCTATCAGTGTTTTATATATGCTTTCCCATTGCCTTCTTGCCTGCATGCTTTCTGCTGAAACATCAGAGCTTAATCTGATTTGTTTGCCTTTGTATATAACACTCCGCTTTTCCCTAGCTGCTTTCAGGATTTGCTCCTTGTCTTTGATTTTGGAGAGCTTGATTATTATACCTCTTGTTGATTTTATTTTAGAGTCTATCCTTCCTGAGGTTCATTGAGCTTCTTAAATGCTTATTTTTTTTCATTTTTTTAAAATGTTAGGGAAATTTTCTTTCAGAAGTTCTTCAACTATCTCCTCTGTGGACTTGTGTGATTCTTTCTGTTCCAGAATGCCAATAATTCTTAAGTTATTCCTCTTCATGTTATCCAACATGAATCTAAAAACCTCTTAAAATTTTTTAATCCTTTTTCTGCTTGCTCTTCTATCTTAGAAATATTGAGAGATTTGTCTTCCAGCTCTCTAGTTCTGGTTTCACCTCAGTAATTCTACTCCTTTTCCCTTTTAGTGTATTGTCCATTTCTGATATTTTATTATTAATCATATGGACCTCTTTTTGGAGGATTTGATTTGTTTCCAATGTTGTATGTATCTTATTTGGTTGTTTCTGTAGCACTTTCCTAACTTCTTCTTTATTTTTCTTAAGCCCTCGTAGAGGGTTTGGATGTATCTCAGTAGGGTTTTCCTGAATTATTTCTCACACAATTTGAATGTTTGCCCTCCTTCTAATATGATGTCTAAGTCTACCTCCTTTTCATTTGTTGCAGTTACTCTATCTTGTTTCTGGACATGTGCTGACATGCTTAGCTCTTTCTTGGCTTCCTCAATAGTTAGGTATGATTTCAATAATTAGGTAAATGTATGTTGATTTTTTTTTTTTTTTTTTTTTTGACTTGGATCCATCATTAACACTCGTGGAAGCAGCAGTCAAGAAATCAGTCATTGTACTGGATTAGGCAAATATGCTGCACAAGGACCTCTTTAAAGTATTCAAGAGGAAAGATGTCAATTTGAGAACTAAGGAACTCTGGTAGCATAGTGGTTACGAATCGCGCTGTGAACCTCAGCATCAGCAGTTCAGAACTACCAGTAGTTCCATGGGAGACAGATGAGGCTTTCTGCTCCTGTAAAGATTTACAGCCTAAGAAACCCTGTACAGGGTCACTATGAGTCAGAACCGACTCGACGGCACATAACAACCCAAGCCATGGTATTTTCAATAGCCTCATATGCATGTGAAAGTTGGACAATGAATAAGAAGACCTTAGAAGAATTTATGATAGAATACCGGGCCAAGCAGGCTCAAGGGATGATGCTATATTTAGAAGACTGGAAGGCATACAGCTAGGGGAAGTTGTAGCAGAATCAAGAAATCAATTGCTTTCTAATTCAAGACACTCTATTTCCGGAGACATTATATTGGAAGAAACCCAGTGGGGGAAGGATCAGAGCAGCCACGAACACCTGATAGAACCGCAAGATACAGGTGTGGATATTCATTTTTTGGTCTCTGTTCATTGGTCTCTTGCTATCTGTGTACCTCAATTCTCATGACTAGAGGGGATGCCTGAGTGAATGGATAGCCCACTCCCACCCCTGGAGGGTTCTACTGCACATGCACACAGATCTCCGGGAAATTTAAAGTGACAGTTTCCACTTAAAACCAAATGAACACCACTCGTCTGTCAGTTTGTCATACGGTGGTGGCTTAAGTTGCTATGATTCTGAAAGCTATGCTACTAGTATTTTAAATAGCCAGAAGTGTCACCCATGGTACACTAGTTTCAGATGAGCTTCTAGAGAAAGACAGACTAGGAAGAAAGAGTGACAAGCTACTTCCAAATCTTTAGTCACTGTGAGATATAGTGCTGGAAAATGAACCCCTCAGGTTGGAAGGCTCAAAATGCAAATGGGGAATAGCTGCCACCTCAAAGAAGAGATGACTGTGTAAATGTAAATGTAGTAAAGCTCATGAGAGAAAAGCCTGCAGGACTTTCATTTGCTGATGGGGCACAACTCAAAATGAAGAGAAACAGTGTAAACAGTCAATGAAATCGGAACATGGAATGTACGAAATATGAACATGGGAAATTTGGAAGTTTTCAAAAATGAAATAGAATGCATAAACATCCATATCTTAAGCATTAGTGAGTTCAAATGGACTGATGTTGGCCACTTTGAATCTGACAACCACATGGTTTACTATGTCAGAAATGACACATTGAAGAGGAATGGTGTTTCATTCATTGTCAAAAATAACATATCCAGATTAGTCATGATGTACAACATTGTCTGTGATAGGATAATATCCATGTGCCTACAGGGAGGCCCAGTTAATACCACTATTATTCAAATTTATGCACCAACCAATAAAGCAAGTGAGGAATAAGTAGAGGAATTCTACCAACTTCTTGAATCTGAAATAGATCAAACATGCAATCAAGTGGTATTGATCATTTCTGGTAATTGGAATGCAAAGGCTGGGAACAAAGAAGAAGGATCGTAGTTGTAAAATAT
>NW_006408852.1:1844011-1846453 GCF_000296735.1 Chrysochloris asiatica
CAAGAGAAGATGAAAGGAATACACAGAGTTACTGCACCAAGAGAATATGTTTACTGTTCAACCATTTCAAGAGGTAGCATGTGATCAAGAGCCAATGATGCATTGGAAGGAAGTCCAAGGTGCATTGAAGGAATTGCCAAAGAACAAGTCACCAGGAATTAATGGAATAAAAATTGAAATCTTTCAAGAAAGTCAGGTGGCACAGGAGGCATTCATTCATCTCTGCTAAGAAATTTGGAAGACAACTATCTGGCCAAATGATTGGAAGAGATCTATATTTGTGCCTATTCCAAAGAGAAGTAACCCAACAGAATGCGGAAATCATCAGACAAGCTCTTTGATATCTCATGCGAGTGAAGTTTTGCTAAAGATAATACAGAACTGGCTACAATCATACATTGACAGAGAACTTCCAGAGGTTCAAGCCAAATTAAGAGGAGGCCATGGAATGAGGGGTACCATTACTGATGTCTGGCAGTTCTTGACTAAAAACAGAGAATATCAGAACAATGTTAACCTGTGCTCTATTGACTATGCAAAGGCTTTTGATTGTGTGGATCATGCCAAGTTATGGATTATCATGACAAGCTATGGACAACATTATGAGGTATGAGTTTTCCGGAACACTTAATTGTGCTCATGAGGAATCTGTACCTGAACCAAGAGGCAGTTATTCGAACAGAATATGGGAACACTGAATATTTTAAAATTAAGAAAGGTGTGCGACAAGGTTGTATTCTTTCACCATACTTATTATACCTGTATGCTAAGCAAATAATCTGAGAAGTTGGGTTCTATGAAGAAAAATGTGGCATCAGGATTGGAGGAAGACTCATTAACAACCTGCGATATGCAGATGATCCAATCTTGCTTGCTGAAAGTGAAGAGGACCTAAAACATTTACTGATGAAGATTAAAGAGCACAGCCTTTGGTACGGATTGCATCTCAATGTAAAGAAAAAAAAAATCCTCACCACTGGACCAATAAACAACATTCTTATCAATGGAGAAAAGATTGAAATTGTCAAGTTCTTTATTCTTCTTGGATAAAGTATCAACCCTCATGGAAGCAGCAGTCAAGTAATCTAACAAAGCATTGTATTAGGCAAATATGCTGCACAAGACCTTTTTAAAGTGCTGAAGATCAAAGATGTCAGCTTGACGACTAAGGTGCTCCTGACCCAAGCCATGGTATTTTCAATAACCTCTTATGCATACGAAAGCTGGACAGTGAATAAGGAAAACAGTAGAAGAATTGATGCCTTTGAGTTATGGTGTTTGAGGAGAATATTGAAAGTGCCATGGGCTGCCAAAAGAACCAATAGATCCGTTTTGGAAGAGTGCAGCCAGAGTACTCCTTAGAGACCAAGATGCCCAAACTTCATGTCTCATACTTTGGACATATTGTCAGGAGGGAGCAGTCTCTAGAGAAGGATATTATGTTTGGTAAGGTGGAGGGTCAGAGAAAAATAGGAAGACCCCAGTGAGATGGATTGTCCAAGTGGCAGAATCGATGGACTTAAGCGTGGCCACAATGTGAGGTTGGCCCAGGATCTGGCAGTGTTTCGTTCTGCTGTGCATAAGATCTCTATGGGTTGATACAGACCCGATGGCACCTAACAACAACAACAATATTGATATTTTATGATTTTTGATGGACTGCAAGTGGATATGAGCAGGAAATGGGTTTCCCTTTTCATTTTTTATTGCTGAACTCATAATAACTGTAGGAGGTGTTGGCTGTCTATCTGGTGTATAACATCTGGTATTGGTTCTTGCCTGGATGAAGGGGTATTTTAGGGTATAATTTTAGTTTGACTGTATGACTGCAATCGCTGTCTCTACTTGGGTAACATAGAAATAGAAAGGACCCAAATAGAAGGGGACCCAAATCCAAAGCAGTAACAGCAAAAAAAAAAAAAAACCAACAATAACAACAAACAAAAAACCAAGGCCACCTTGAGATATTTCAAAATGTCACTGTTTGTCATTATGATGTACCTCAAAATTAATTTTCAGCCTGTTTCCTTTTTTCCTTTTCAGTCTGTCTCTCTACCACTCCACAATCCTGTTAAAACCTTTTCCTAGTGATAAACCCATTAGAGCAAGCTGTATCTGGTTTGTGCTAAGGTTTGGTTTTAAGTAGAATCTTTCCCCTTCTTATTTTCTGCTTAGCAAATCTGTGTACATGCATAGTAGAACTCTTCAGTGGTGGTGGGGTGTCCACTGTCTCAGGCACCTCCTCTAGTCACCATAATGGAGTGTGTAGACAGTGAGAGACCAATGAATAGAAATATATATATATATATCTGAGGATGGGTCATACATCTGCAGTGGGAGCACTCCTTTGATCCTTCACCCACTCCACCATGCCCAAGATGGCCCTTCTGTGAGCTTCTGCTTCTGGCAGATCAGAAAACACTAGTTTTCTTGATTCCACTA
>NW_006408852.1:1847039-1856658 GCF_000296735.1 Chrysochloris asiatica
GATACCAGAGCTCCATATATGTATATAATATCTTAAAATTATGATAAGCAGAAATATGCTTTTGTAGACTGCTTTATTTTTGTCAACTGAAAAATTACTGGATATGAATATTAATATTATGATATTTATTTGTACATAATGTATGACTTTTAGTAAAGGTTCTATTGGTCAGTCATAATATTAAGCACATTACAATGTTATATTTTCTGTTTCCTAACCAAATGAAAATTGTTTGTTTAAATGTTCCAAAAATTTTATTATTTTTCTGATTAGCATATTTTGTTGTTATTATTAAATGTTGTAGAGTCATTTTCTGTACGAAGTTTCCAAGGAGTAGGTGGTGTGTTTGGATTGCCTACTTTAATGTTGTAACTTGTCTTCCCATCTAGGGACATTATGAGTCAATAAAATAAAGGTTAATAGTACATGTTGTCTTTTCATGCTTTGACACAAAACTTGCAATGACCATTATTACAGAGATTATATATAACACTATCCCACTAAAATTTTTACACAACATTCTGACAGTAAAATTGAATGTGTTATATTTTGGATCACTTGAGTATACGCTGACTATTTCTGATGAGGGTAAAAATTATTCTTGCTCAAAGATATCTATAAAAAAATCTAAATGACTAATAGCTAATATAAGAATAAATGGCTGTATTTTATCAACTTCATAAAATTTATGCTTGATAAAAATCTATACATTCTATAAAAGTTGTATTGTTGTTCCCAAGGAATAAATTGCGAACAATGGATTATTTTAAATGAATTCATTTTGTTTTAGCTACTTCTTAACTTTTAAGAGTACACCAAAGTATTTTATTACAATACAATAAAAAAATTTCATAATGGTCATTTTGAACACATTTCAAACATAAATTTAATTTCAATGTAAAGGAGCTCTGCTAGCGTAGTGGTTACGAATCGGGCTGAGAACCGCGAGGTCAGCAGTTCGGAACTACCAGCTGTCCCGTGGGAGAAAGAGGAGGTTTTCTGCTCCCATAAAGATTTACAGCCTCAGAAACTCTGTACAGGGTCGCTATGAGTCGGAACTGACTCTACGGCACATAACAACAACAACAACAACATCCCTCTGGCTCAGTACCTCTTACTGCTATCCATCATTCATTTTGCCTTGAAACAATCTATTTAAGTCAGTGTTTCATTCTGATTTACAAAATTAAGATAAATGTACTTCAGGAGTCCTGGTGTAATATTGTGGGACAAAGCACTGGACTGCAAAGTCACTTTGAACCACAAGTTTGGTGGTTAAAATTCACCAGCCAATCTTTGGAAACCATATAAAGGATTGTTATGAGTCAAAATGACATGACAGCACTTAACAGCAACAACATGTGTGCTTCAATTAAATATACATATGTATGTATTATTATTCACCACTCCTTTGTCAGTTTGTCATACTGTGGTGGCTTATGAATTGCTGTGATTCTGAAAGCTATACCACTGGTATTTTAAATACCAGTAGGGTCAACCATCATGGACAGGTTACAGATGAGCTTCCAGAGGAAGAAGACTAGGAAGAAGGAGTGATGAACTAGTTCTGAATATTTAGTCGCTAAAAACCTTATGAATAGCAGAGAAAAAAACACTGTCAGATATAGTGCCAAAAAATGAGCCTGTCAGATTGGAACGTACTCAAAAAGCAAATGGGGAAGAGATGCCTCCTCAAAGTAGAGTAGACCGTGATGACACAAATGAAGTAAAGCCCATTTGCTGATGGGGCATAACTCAAAATGAAGAGAAAGAGCTGTAAGCATCCATTGAAAATCAGAATACGGAATGCATGAAGTATGACTGGGAAAATTGGAACTTGTCAAAAATGAAATGGAATTCATAAACATCTATGTCTTAGGCATTAGTGACCTGAAATGGACTGGTATTGGCCATTTTGAATCTCATGACCACATGGTTTACTATGCTGGAAATGACAAATTAAAGAGGAATGGTGTTGCATTCATTGTCAAAAAGAGCATATTCAGATAAGATATGAGGTACAACACTGTCTGATAGGATAATATCCACGTGCCAACAAGGAAACGCAGTTAATACCACTATTATTCAAACTTACGCACCAACCACTAAAGCCATTAAGGATGAAATAGAAGAATTCTACTAACTTTTTCATTCTGAAAGTAATCAAACATGCAATCAAGATGTGTTGATCATTACTAGTGATTGGAATGCAAAGGTAAGGAACAAAGAGGAAAGACCAGTAGTTGGAAAATATGGCCTTGGTGATAGAAATGATGCTGGAGAATGCGTGATAGAATTCTGTAAAACCAATGATTTGTTCATTTCAAATACTTTCTTTAGACAGCATAAGAGACGACTATACACTTAGACCTCTCCAGATGGGATACATAGAAATCAAATTGACTACATCTGCAGAAAGAGACGATGGAAAAGCTCCATATTATCAGTCAAAACAAGGCCAAGGGCAGGCTGTAGAACAGACCATCAATGACTTGTATGCAAATTCAAACTGAAGCTGAAGAAAATGAAAACAAGTCCACGGGAGCCAAAATAGGGCCTTGAATATATTCCACCTGAATTTAGGAATCATCTGAAAAACAGATGTGATACATTAAACACTAAAAGCTAAAGACCAAAAGAGTTGTGGGAAGACATCAAGAACATCATACATGAAGAAACCAAAAAGTCATTAAAAAAATGAGAAACAAAAAAAAGGTCAAAATGGATGTGAGAAGAGACACTGAACCATGCTCTCCAGCGTAGAGATACTAAAGCAAATGGAAGAAATGAGGAGGTCCACGAGCTGAACAGAAAATTTCAAAGATCAGCTCGAGAAATAAAGCAAATAGTATAGCAAAATGTGCAGATATATGGAGTCAAAAAAACAAAAAGAAAGAACACTCTCAGCATTTCTCAAGCTGGGGGAACTGAAGAAAAAATTCAAGCCTCGACTTTCGTTATTGAAAGATTCTCTGGACAAATTATTGAATGATGCAGAAAGCATCAAGAGAATATGGAAAGAGTACACAGAGTCACTGTACCAAAAGGAAATGGTTTATGTTCAACCGTTTCAAGAGGTAGCATATGATCAAGAACCAATGATACTGAAGGAGGAAGTCCAAAATGCATTGAAGGAATTGGCAAAGAAAAAGGCATAGGAATTGATGGAACACAACTTGAAATCTTTCAAGAAAATGGGGCAGTACAGGAGACACTCACTCATCTCTGCCAAGAAATTTGGAAGGCAATTATCTCACCAATTTATTGGAAGAGATCCATATTCGTGCCCATTCCAAAGAGAGGTGACCCAGTGGAATGCAGAAATCATTGGACAATTTCTTTGATATCCCATGCGAGTGAAGTTTTACTAAAAGCAATACAGAAATGACTGTGAGCATACAATAACCGAGAACTTCCTGAGGTTAAAGCTAGATTCAGAAGAGGACGTGGAATGAGGAATATCATTGCTGACATCAGATGATTCTTGGCTGAAAGCACAGAATACCAGAAAGATGTTTACCTGTGCTTTACTGACTACACAAAGGCTTTCAATTGTGTGGATCATGACAAACTATGGACAACACTGCAAAGTATGAGTATTCTGGGACACTTAATTGTGCTCATGAGGAATGTGTACATAGATCAACATGCAATTGTTTGAATAGAACATGGGAATACTGAGTAGTTTAAAATTAAGAAAGGTGTGTGACAGGGTTGTATTCTTTCACCATATTTATTCAACCTGTATGCTGAGCAAACAATCCAAAAAGCTTGGCTATATGAAGAAAATCGTGTCATCTGATTGAAGGAAGTCTCATTAACAACCTGCAATATGCAGATGATACAACCTTGGTTGCTGAAAGTGAAGAGGACTTAAAATACTTACTGATGAAGATGAAAAACCACACCTTTTTGTATGGATTGCATTTTAATGTAAAGAAAACAAAACTCTTCACCACTGGACCATTAAACAATATTTTTATCAATAGAAGAAGCATTGACATTTTCAAGGACTTCATTCTTTTTGGATCAACCAACAACACTAATGGAAGCAGCAGTCAATAAATCAAATGACGTATTGCATTAGGCAAATCTGCTGCACCATACCTTTTTACAGTGTTGAAGAGCAAAGATGTCAGCTTGAGGACTATGGTATTTTTAGTAACCTCATATGCATGTGAAAGCTGGACAGTGAATAAGGAAGCCTGCAAAATAATTGATGCATTTGAGCTATCATGTTGGAGGAGAATATTGAAAGTAACATGGGCTGCCAAAAGAACCAAAAGATCTGTGTTGGAAGAAGTGCAACCAGAGTGCTCCTTGGAGGCCAGGATGGCCAAACTTCATCGCCCATATTTAGTACATATTGTTAGGAAGGACCGGTCACTGGAGAAGGATATCATCTTTCGTGTGCTGGAAGGTCAGAAAAAAAGAGGAAGACCCCCCCAACGAGATGAATTGGCAAAATGGTAACATCAATGGGCTCAATCAATTGTGGCAACAATTGTGAGGTTGGCTCCAGACCATGTAGTTTTTTTGTTCTGATTTTCATAGGATCACTAAGAGTCAGTACCGATTCAATGGCACCTAACAACAACAACAAACTAACCACCACTCATCTGTCAGTTTGTTGTATTGTGGTGGCTTGTGTGTTGTGATTCTGGAAGATATGCCACTAGTATTTTATATACCAGCAGATTTCAGGTAATCTTCCAGACTAAAACAGACTAGGAATAAGGAGAAATGGATTACGTCTAAGTATTTAGTTACTGAAAACCATATGGATAGCAGAGGAGCATTGTCAGACACGACCAGAATATTGAATATTTGGACAAGATAAAGAGCACCAGAATACTTTAAGATATAGTGCCAGAAATTGAATCCCTCAGTTTGAAAGGCATTTAAACTATGACTGGGTAAGAGCAGATCACCTCAAAGTAGAGTTGGCTGTTATGATATGAATACAGGAAATATTTCAGAACCCTCATTTTTTGATGGAGCACATTTCAAAATAAGGAGGAACAGCTGGAAAGATCCACTAATGATCATATGATGGAATATACAAATTATGAAAATAGGAAAATTGGAAGTTGTCAAAAATGAAATGGAATCCATAAACATCAATATGGATGGTATTGAACTGGTATCGACCATTTGAATCTGAAAAAATCACATGATTTGCTGTGTTAGGAATGACAAGTTGAAAGGAAATGTCACTGCATTCAACCTCAAAAAGAAAATTCAAAATCTGTCTTGAAATACAATGTCTGTGATAGGAAAACATCTACAGTTCTACAAGGAAGGCCAGTTAATGCAAATTTTATTCAAATTTATAAATCAACAAATGAAGTTAGTGATAATGAAGTTGAAGAATTCTACAAACTTATTGAGAGTCCTGGTCTGGCACTTACAAATAATGCATGAATCACAAGGTTGGTTAGAATCACAAGTTTGGTGGTTTAAACTTGCCAGCCACTCTTCAGAAATGCTACACAAGTTTGCTATGAGTCAAAAATGACTCAACAGCACTTAACAAGAACAGCAAACAAATTCTTCTGTTTGAAATTGATCAAAAGTACAATAAAGATGTCTTGACAATTATTGGCGATTGGAATGCAAAGTTAGGAAACAAAGAGTAAGGATCAGTCATTGGAAATGTGGTCTTGGTGTTAGAAACAATGCTGGAGATCATATGATAGATTTTTGCTTACAAATTATTGCTTAATTGCAAATGCCCTTTTTAAACAGCATAAAAGATGGCTATACACATGGACCTCAACAGATGGAATACACAGAAACCATATTAACTGTATCTGTGGAAAGAGACATTGGAAAAGCTCCATATAGTCTGTCAAAACATGGCCAGTGTCAGACTCTGGAGCAGTTGTTCATATGCAAGTTTGGGCTGAAGCTCAAGAAATTTAAAACAAGTCCATGAGAGCCAAAATATGATCTTGAACAAATCTCACATAAATTTAGAGATGATCTGAAGCGCAGAGCTGGTTTATTAGACACTAATGACCAAAGGCCAGAAGAGCTGTTGGATGACATAAAGAACATCATATGTGAAGAAAGCAAAATGATATTAAGAAAACAAAACAGAATAAAAACACCAAATGTATATTAGAAGAGATTCTTAAAATTGTTTTCCACTATTGTTGTTGTTGTTAGGTGTCATCAAGTCAGCAAAGACTCACAGCGATCAATTGCACAACAACAACAAAACTGCCTTGTCTCTTGCTAACAACATAATTATTGTGAAACCTGGGCTCATTGTTGCCATAGATGTGCTAGTCCATTTCATTGGAGGTCTTCCTCTTTTTCTCCAACCCTCAACTTTACCAAACATGATATCCTCCTCCAAGGGCTGGTCCCTCCTGACAATATGTCCAAAATATGAGTTGATTTCTGCCTTCAAGATCATGAGCTCATGATCATATTCTACCTCATGAAATGGTTGAACATTGACCATTTACTTTTGGTACCATCTCTTTCTGCATTCCTTCCATATTGTTTTAATTCTTTCTGCATCATCCAATAATGCATTGAAGGCGTTGGCAAAGAATAAGGTACCAGGAATTGATGGATTGCAAAAATTGAAATCTTTCAACAAAATCAGGCACACAGTCATTTATGCGATTTCTCAATTGAACAATTAAGTGTTCTGGAATACTCATACTTCACAATGTTGTCCATAGCTTGTCATGATCCACACACATGAAAGCCTTTGCATAGTCAATAAAGCACAGGTAAACATCGTTTTGATATTCTCTGGTTTTAGCCAAGATCCATTGGACATCAGCAATGATATCCCTCATTCCACAGCCTATTCTGAATCTGGCTTGGACCTCTGGAAGTTCTTTGTCAACGTATGACTGTAGCCGTTTCTGTATTACCTTTAGCAAAACTTTACTTGCAGTAGATATCAAAAAGATTGTTGGATGATTTCCGCATTCTGTTGGGTCATCTTTCTTTGGAATGGGCACAAATATGGATCCATTCCAATCAGTCGGCCAGATAGTTGTCTTCCAAATTTCTTGGCAGAGATGAGTGAGTGCCTCCTGTGCCGCCTCACTTTCTTGAAAGATTTCAATTTTTATTCCATCAATTCCTGGTGCCTTGTTCTTTGCCAACTCCTTCAATGCACCTTGGACTTCCTCCCTCAGTATCATTGGCTCTTGATCATATGCTACCTCTTGAAATGGTTGAACATTAAAAATTTCCTTTGGGTACAGTGACTCTGTGTATTCCTTCCATCTTTTCTTGGTGCATTCTGCCTCATTCAATAATTTGCCCAGATAATCTTTCAATAACGAAAGCCGAGGCTTGAATTTTTTTTCTTCAGTTCCCCCAGCTTGAGAAATGCTGACCATGTTCTTCCTATTTGGTTTTCTGATTCCAGATCTGTGTACAATTTATTGTCATTTTTATCCTTCTCAAGATGGTCTTTGAAATTTTCTGTTTAGCTCTTGGACCTCCTCATTTCTACCATTTGCTTTAGCATCTCTTTGCTGGAGAGCAAGTTTCAGTGTTTCTTCTGACATCCATTTTGACCTTTTCCATCTGTCTAATGATTTTTTGCTTTCTTTAAGTATGATATTCTTGACATCATCCCACAACTCCTCTAGTCTTCGGTATTTAGTGTTTAATGTATCAAATCTGTTCTTCAGATAATCTCTAAATTCAGGTGGGATATATTCAAGGTCATATTTTGCCTCTCAAGGACTTGTTCTAATTTTCTTCAGCTTCAGTTTAAATTTGAATATGAGTAATTGATGGTTTGTTCCACAGTCTGCCCCTGGCCTTGTTTTGACTGATGATATGGAGCTTTCCATCTTCTCTTTCAGCAGATGTACTCAATTTGATTTCTATGTATTCCATCTGGTGAGGTCTATGTGTATAGTTGTCTGTTTTGCAGTGTAGAGAAGGTATTTGAAATGAACAAATCATTAGTTTTGCTGAATTCTATCATGTGTTCTCCAGCATCATTTCTTTCACCAAGGCCATATTTTCCAACTACTGATCTTTTTTCTTTGCTCCCAACCTTTCCATTCCAATCACCAGTAATGATCAATACATCTTGATTGCATGCTTGATCAATTTCAGGTTGAAGAAGTTGGTAAAATTCTTTTACTTCATCCTCACTGGCTTTAGTGGCTGGTGCATGCATTTTTTAATAGTGGTATTAACTGTGCTTCCTCTAGGCACATGGATATTATCCTATCACACACAGCGTTGCACCTCATGACTGATTTGGATATGTTCTTTTTGACGATGAATGAAACACATTTCTTCTTCAATTTTTCATTCCTGGCATAGTAAACCATGTGGTCATATTCAAAATGGCCAATACCAGTACCAGCCCATTTCAGCTCATTAATGCCTAAGATATCGATGTTTATGCACTCCATTTCATTTTTGACAACTTCTAATTTTCCCAGATTCATACTTTGTACATTCCATGTTCCAATTTTCAGTGGATGTTTATAGCTGTTTCTCTTTATTTTGAGTTGTGCCCCATCAGCAAATGAAGGTTCTGCAGGTTTTCCTCCTACGAGCTTTCTCCACTTGTGTTATCATGGTCAATTCTGCTTTGAGGAGGCAGCTCTTTCCCAGTCACATTTTGAGTGCCTTCCAACCTGAGTGGCTCATTTTCTGGCACTATATCTGACAGTTTTTCTCTGTTATTCATAAGATTTTCAGTGACTAAAGTTTCAGAAGTAGTTCATCATTCTTTCTTCCTAGTCTGTCTTTGTCTGGAAGCTCATCTGATACCTGTCCACCATGGGTGACACTGCTGGTTATTTAAAGTACTGGTGGCATAGTTTTCAGAATGATAGCAACTCAAAAGCCACTACAGTACAATAAAGTGACAGATGAGTGGTAGCCATTTGGTTTTAAGTGGAAACTGTCAGTTTGAATTTCAAGGAGATCTGCATGCAGGCACAGTAGAACCCTCCAGGGGTTGAGGTGGGATATCCATTCCCTCAGGCAACCCCTGTAGTCACCAAAATGGAGGTGCACAGTCAGCGAGAGACCAATGAACAGATACCAAAAATAAATGTCCACACCTGTATTTCCGTGTTTCTGTCAGGCATTGGTGTCTGTTCTGATCCTTCCCCCACTTGCTCTTTCCCAAAATGGCAGCTCCAGGAATAGGCATCAGAGAGATGCAAATCAAAGCAATGAAATGTCATCTCACACCAGCAGTAACAGCAAAGATCAACAATGTAAATGACTATAAATGCTAACAAGGATGCAGAGAGACTGTGATGCTCCTACATTGCTGGTGGAATTGCAAAATGGTCCAACCACTCTGGAAAGCAACATGGTGTTTCCTCAGAAAGCTGGTAATCGAAATACCTTATTATCCAGCAATTCCTCTACTTGGTATTTACCCACAGGAAATACGAGCATAACATGAGTAGATATATGCACTCCAAAGTTCATAGCAACCCTATTTTCAGTAGCAAAAAGATGGAGACAGCTAAAGTACCCATGAATGGAATAATGGATAAACAAACTGTGATACAAACACACAGAGGAATATTATGCTACCTTGAAGAATAACAAGGAAGCTGCAAGCCACTGCATAACATGGATGAACCTTAAGTAAATT
>NW_006408852.1:1857159-1859127 GCF_000296735.1 Chrysochloris asiatica
TATAACTAATTGGAATACCTAAAATGGGGCTACAACTTGCCCAGTGAAGGAGGCTTCCTGTGGAGCCTTTGAATTGCATAAGATCATAGGAGGAATCCTGAATTCCCATCCAGAATCATCTGAGGTGGGAAATCTCCACTTGAAATGACAAGCAGACCAGTCTGCAGTGGCTAGAAGAACAAAAGACACTTCTTGAAAGAAAGACTGACATGAAAAATACAAAATAATAACAGCTGTCAGACTGACTACTACAAGAACCAGCATGTTGTTCTGCCAGAAGCCATCAAGGCAAATGGTCAGGTCCCGTTAGGTCAAATCCCCTTCTAAGACTAAGCTTCAAGGGGAATACATGAGCAGGTATGTGGTCTGACTGATGACCATGTGGGTCACCGATAAAGGGAAGTGGGGGAATAACAGCAAAGAAGTTGTGAACTAAGTCCGACCACATTCAATAGACTCCTGTGAACCTGGGTTGAGACCTAGTTGGCCAGCAGTATGGCAAGACCTGGGGACTCCTGGGCCCAGAGAAAGGGACATGGCCACAGAGGACTAGAAAGGAGAGTAAAGAGTACAGCTGAAAAGAAGTGAGCGGGGATGTACAAGAACACCCATATACACAGATAGTACCCACTACCTTGCTTTAATGGCTGAATGAACAGAACTTTACTAGAAGAAGAAAGAAGAGAAAAACATGTAATCTGATACAATTTGATTAACTTGATCTATACTATATGAATGTAGTAGCTCAAAAGAGGGAAGAAATCTTTACAGTGAGGCTCATTCCCACTGTCTCAGTGCACAGAGTAGACAGGAATGGGCAACTTAGTCATTGGATACCCAAAATGGGGACAGGGATCTACAAAGGTGATGAGTGACTGGCTTAGAACCTTTCACAAGGAAGTGTAGATCCGGAGGGTGCACGGGAAGGTAGAATCTCCACTGAGTGGTTTCCAATCTATCTGGAGTGGTTGATGAAAGGAGATGGGGATAAGACTCTTATGGTAAAATAGTGAATAATTGTTATCAGGACTGACTGTGAGGGTTGGAAATGTAAATGTAGACATTTTGTAACAAAAAGAGTGGTGTGGTTGACTTTACAGTCCAAGAGCAGAGATTCCTGAGACCATGAGGGGAGAAGAGCAGAGTTTGGGACACTACCCAGAGAAGCAGTGACATCAGAAATGGAGGCAGAGGCGATTATATGGAGAAGTGGAAAGGCTGGGGACTCTCTTCCCAGGGAGGGAGAGGTGCTGTGTGCTGATGACTGGGCAGGAGGGGAGGCAGGCTTGCGGGGTGTATCCTTTTGTGGTTTGATGAGGCATGGAGGAGATTTTTATCATGGCAATGAAATAAAACACGATAGGATGAATGTAAAGCTAATGCTCTCCCATGTAAACTATCACACAATTCACAATATAAACTAAAAAACAAACAAACAAAAAACACCTCAAATTCATGTGAAAAAAATTTGAAAAAATACCTGGACTGATATAAACTGAAAGGACTCCTAAAATACTCTGATCCAAGACTGAAGTTTCTCCTAGAAATTAGCCACATAATCAATTTACCTATAGAATAACCAATAAATTACCTGAGTAAAATGCTTCTTAAAACAATCCAGTATAAGAGACAAAATGAATCACACTTGAATGGTAAACTGATGATTTGCTTTGTAAATCTGTAAACTGATTTACTTTGTACATTTGCTTTGTAAAACCCAATACATTATTCAAAGGATAAAATATTTCAAATAATTAACCTTATTGAACTGTCAGAAAATATACTTGCTCTGTCTACTGAAGAAATTTTGTTTTTTAAGTAAACTGAAAATACCTGTTACAGTTCTTTTTACTTGCCTTCCAGTAAGTTCCAATAAATAGCAACCCTATACACAACAGAATGAAACACTGTTCAGTCCTGATCCAGCTTCAGAATTGCTATGTTTGAGCCCACTGTGGTTGCAACCTT
>NW_006408852.1:1860484-1875746 GCF_000296735.1 Chrysochloris asiatica
GACCCCCAACGAGATGGATCAGCCAGGTGGCATCATTAATGGACTCAAGTGTGGCAGTGGTAGTGAGGTTGGCCCAGGATCGAACATTGTTTCTTTCTGCTGTGCATGGGGTCGCTATGAGTCGGTTCCGACTCGATGGCACCTGACAACAACAACAACAACATCGAAGATTCAAAACAATCAAATAAAATATGAAAAATAATACTGAATGTAATAAGATTAACTGAACAAAAAAAAATATTGTGTCTATTTTTTGATAAGGAAGTTGAGGTCCACTTTGGCAGCATTGACAATCCCTCTTCCTCCAAGTATGATAATGATTGAATCAAAGTTGCAGACAGGATGAAGTCATTTATCAGGTAACTTTATTTACTTCACCATCCTGATAGTTTTTATTCAAGACTCATACTCTACATTCCAGTCATACTGCAGTGCCTGTTTTCTTGAAATACACCACTCTGTCTTACTTACTGATCTTTCCAAACAGATTAATTCCTTTGAGTTTGAAAATAAAATGTTTCTCTTTCTCTTCTCTTTGTTGTGTTAAGTGCTGTCTATTCAGTTCCATCTCATAGTGAGCCTGCATAGGGTTTCCAAGGAGTGACTGGTGAGTTTGAACTACTGACCTTGAGGTTCAAACCAACCTTTCAGGCCAGCGCATTAACTCACAGCACCATATCAGGACTTCTAGCTAACTATAATTTGTACTTCATATTTCAGAGTATTAATACAGGCTCGTGTGGAAATTTAATTTATAATGAAATTAATTGGTCTTCCTTATAGGTGTCTGGGTATAATTTTGTCATAGACTTCATTGTACTTTGGTTTGATCTTGAAATGTTCTTCTTAATATTGAATAAGAATATAGTATCAGGATTAGAGAAAGACCCATTAATTACCTGTGATATGAAGACAGCACAGTCTTGCTTGCTGAAACTGAAGAGAACTCAAAGCACTTACTTATGAAGATAAGAGAATATATGCTTCAGTATAGGTACAGAAGAAATATAAAGAAAGCAAAAATCTTCAACTGGATCACTACATGATACATGATACCATGATACATAGAGAAATATTAAAGTTGTCAAGAAATTAACTTTCCTTTCATTCACAACCAATTGGAATGGAAGCAATAATTAAGAAATTAAATACCATATTGCATTGGGCAAAATTGTTACAAGAGTTGTGTTTTAAATGTTCAAAAGCAAAGATATTATACTGAGGGCTAAGTTGTGCCTGACCCAAGCTGTGGTATCTCCAGTGACATCATATGTGAAATTTGAATAATAAATAAGGAAGACCAGAGAAGGACTGATTCATTTGAATCATGGTACAAAATGAAGTATATTGAATATTGCATGGTCTAGCAGAAGAATGTGACCACTTTTCTGTCAGGTTATCATACTGTGGTGGATTGCATGTTGCTGTGGTTCTGGAATCTATGCCACTAATATTTTAAATACCATCAGGGTCATCCATGGAGTACAGGTTTCAGATTCCAGACAAAGATAGCCTAGGCAGAAGGAGAGACAGACTACTTCTGAATATTTAGTCACTGAAAACCTTATGAATAGCAGTGGAGAACTATAAGTACCAGAATAATAAATATTGAAACATGATGAAGACCCACAGAATATTATTAGATATAGTATTGGAAGATGAGCTCCGTATGTTTGAAGGCACCCAAAATGTAACTGGAGAATAACTGCCTCTTCAAAAAGAGTTGACCATGGTGACATGAATGGAGTAAAGCCATTGGAATAGTCACTTGCTGATAGGGCAAAACTAAAACTATCAGAACATGGAATGTAAGAAGTATGAATCTAGGAAAATTGGAAATTGTAAAATAGGGAATGGATTGCAAAAACATTGATATCCTAGGCATTAGTGAAATGAAATAGACTGGTATTAGACATTTTGATTCTGATAATCACATGGTTTACTATGCCCAGAGTGACAAACTGAAGAGGAATGGCCTCCAATTTATCATTAAAAAATAACATATCAAGATATATCTTAAAGTACAACACTGTCTGTAATAGGATACTATACATACACCTACACAGAAGACCACATGGTCAACATACAATCAAGATATGTTGATAATCAATTATTGGTGATGGGAATGCAAAAGAAGAAGGATCAGTAGTTGGAAAATATGGCCTTGGTGATAGGAAATGGAGATCACATGATAGAATTTTGCAAAACCAAGACTTCTTCATAGCAAATACCTTTTTTAAACAACATAAAAGATGACTCTATACATGGAACTCACTGAAAGGAATACACAGAAATAAAATGATTACCACTGTGAAAAGAGACTGTGGAAAAACTCCATATCAGCAGCCAAAATGAGGTCAGAGCCAGACTGTGGAACTGACCATAAATTACTCATATGCAAATTAAAGATGGAACTTTAAAAAAAAATTGAAACAAGTCTATGAGAGCCAAAATATAAACTTGAATATAGCCCACCTAAATTTCAAGAGCATCTTAAGAACAGATTTGTTGCATTAGACACTAAACACCAAAGACAAGAAGAGTTGTGAGACGACATCAAGAATATCATATGGGAAGAAAACAAAAGGTCATTAAGACAAGAAAGAAGGAAGAGACCAAAAGTCACCTCAGAAGAGACTGACACTTGCTCTCAGCATAGCGATGCTAAAACAAATGGAAGAAGTGAGGAGCTACAAGGACTGGGGGGAAAAAAAAAAAAAATCAAAGCTCAACTTGAGAAGACAAAGTCAAACATAATGAAATGTGCCAAGACCTGCAGTTAGAAAAGCAAAGCAGAAGAACACGCTCAGGATTCCTCGACCAGAGGGAACTGAAGAAAACATTCAACCTGCAACTTGCAATATTGAAGGTTTCTATGGGCAAAATGTTGATGGATTCAGAAAGTATCAAAAGAAGATGGAAGGAATACATAAAGTCGCTGTACCAAAAATAAATGGTCTATGTTCATCCATTTTAAGAGGTGGCATATGATCAAGAGCCAACAATCCTGAAACAAGAAGTACAAGGTATATTGAAATCATTAGCAAATAAAAAGGCACCAGGAATAGATGCAATACAAGTTGAAATCTTTCAAGAAACTGATGAAGCACTAGAGACAGTCACTCATCTATGCCAAGAAATTTAGAGAGCAACAATCTGGAAAACTGACTGGAAGAGATCCGTTATCTGCGCTCATTCAAAAGAATGGTGACCCAATGAAATGTGGAAATCATCAGACAATATTGATGGCACATGTGAGTAAAGTTTTCCTAAAGGTAATACAGAAACGGCTGCAACCATACATTGACAGAGAACTTCCACAGGCTCAAGCTGGATTCAGAAGAGGATACAGAATGAGAGATATAATTGCTGACATCAGATGCATCTTGGTTGAAAGCACAGAATAACAGAAAGATGTTTACTTGTGCTTCATTGACTACACAAATGCTTTCACTTGTGTGGATCATTACACGCCATCGATAAAACTACGAAGAATGAGTCTTCCGCAAGCAGACCAGCCTAGAGAAGCTAGAGGAACAGAAGATATTACTTTAAAATAAAAAAATGGCAATCAAGTTGTTTGCCAGGGAGTTGTCAAGGCAAGTAATCAAGTCACTTCAGGACAAATCCCCTTCTAAAAGACTGAAACTCAAAAGGAATGCATGAGCAGGCATGTAACTTTGCTGGTGACCACATTGGTTTACTGGTGAGTGGAAGTGAGGGAAAAGAAGCAATGAAGATGTGGGCTGAGTCTGACCATGTTACATAGACTCCCATTGATGTGGAGTATGGTGAGACCTGGTTCGTATGAAATATGGTGAAACTTGGGGACTCCTGAGCCTATCTACAAGGACATAGCCACAGAGGGCTAGAACTCAGAGTGAAGCATTCAGCTGATATGAAGTGAGGGGAGATGCACAAGAAGGCCTAAACTTGCAGATAGTACCCATTTGACCTAGTTTCGATGGCTGGATGATCAGAACTCAGCTAGAGGAAAAAAAAAAAAATTATAAAGAAAACAAGTGTAAATCACTTGGTTTATAGTTATGAATGTAGTAGCTTAAAATACCAAGAGGGAAAGGAATCTTCACAGCAAGGATCAATCCCATTCCCTCTGTACCAGGGCTGATATGAATGAACAACTTAGACATTGACTACCTAAAATGGGTGCTGGAGGGTGGGGGCAATAAAGACATGAAGTGACTTGCTTACAAGATTTCAAGAGGGAGTTTAGTTTCAGAATGTTCAGGAGAAAGTAAAATCCTGACTGAATAGTTTTCATCTTGTCTAGACTGGTCTGGTGAAAGTAGATGGGGATAAGATTTTTATAATTCAATAGTGAGTAATTGTTATTGTGACTAATTGCAATTGTCACAACTGTAAAGATAGAAGTCTTGTAACAAAAAGGGGGAAGTAGTTAATCTTACATTCCAGGAACAGAGGACTCTAGGACCATTAAGGGAGAAGAGCAGGAGCGGAACATGGGACTCTATCCAGAGAAACAGTGACAACAGGGATGGAGGCAGAGATGATGACATGGAGAGATAGAGCAGCTGAGGACTCTAGACTCTGGGAAGGAGAGGAGCTGTGTGCTGGTAGCCAGGAGGCAGGCTTGCAGAGTGTACCCTTTGGTTGTTTAGATGATTGTATGTTCCTGAGTGTTTTGGTGTACATCAAACAATCCCAGAGGGAAAAGAGGTGAATACTGTTGAATTATGATATTGAATTAGTTTGAATTACGATGTTGAAATATGTTCAGTTATGATGCATGGAGGGGATTGTAATCATTGCAATGAAATGAAATACAATTGGATAAGTGTAAAACTGATGGTCTCCACTCAATTCACAACAAACCTTATTTAAAAAATAATAATAATAATAAAAAAAAAGAATGAGTCTCCCAGAACACTTACTTTTGCTTATGAGGAACCCATGCACAGATTAAGATAAAGTTGTTTGGATAAAACAGGAAAACATCAAATGGTTTAAAATTAGGACAGGTGCATGCCAGGGTTGTATGCTTATACCATACTTATTCAATCTGTACACTAAGCAAGGAATCCAAGAAACCCGATCACATGGAAAACAAAAACAAAAACACTGCATCCAGATTGTGGGAAGTCATTAACAACCTGTGATATGCAGAATATACAACCTTGCTTGCTGAAAGCAAAGATAACTTAAAACACTTACTGATAAAGCCCAAAGACCACAGCCTTCGATATAGGTTGCATCTCAATGTAAAGAAAACAAAAATCTTCACCACTGAACCAATTAACAGCATCCATATAAATGACCAAAATGGATGTAAGAAGAGACACTGAAACTTGTTGTCCAGCACAGAGATGCAAAAGCAAATAGAAGAAATGAGGAGGTCGAAGAGCTGAACAGAAAATTTCAAAGATCAGCTCGAGAAGCTAGAGGCAATTACTACAACAAAATGTGCTAAGATCTGGAATCAGAAAACCAAAAAGGAGGAATACACTCAGTATTTCTCAAGCTGGAGGAACTGAAGAAAAAATTCAAGCCTCTTCTTTCATTATTGAAAGATTCTCTGGACAAATTATTGAATGATGCAGGAAGCATCAAGAGAAGATGGAAGGAATACACAGAGTCACGGTACCAAAAAGAAATGGTTAATGTTCAGCCATTTCAAGAGGTAGTATATGGTAAAGAGCCAATGATACTGAAGGAGGAAGTACAATGTGCATTGAAGGAATTGGCAAGGAATCAGGCACCAGGAATTGATGGAATAAAAATTGAAATGTTTCGAGAAAGTCAGGTGGCACAGGAGACACTCACTCATCTCTGCCAAGAAATTTGGAAGACTACTATTTGGCTGACTGATTGGAAGAGATCCATATTGTGCCCATTCCAAAGAGAGATGACCCAAGGGAATGCAGAAATCATCAGACAATCTCTTTGATATCCCATGCCAGTAAGTTTTATTAAAGGTAATACAGAAACGGCTGCAAGCATACATTGACAGAAAATTTCCAGAGGTTCAAGCCAAATTCAGAAGAGGCGGTGGAACGAGGGATATCATAGCTGATGTCCGATGGGTCTTGGCTGAAAACAGATAATATCTATGCTTTATTGACTATGCAAAGGCTTTCGATTGTGTAGATCCTGACAAGCTAAGGACAACATTGTGAAGTATGAGTATTCTAGAACACTCAATTGTGCTCATGAGGAATCTGTACCTGGACCAAGAGGCAGTTGTTTGAACAGAACATGGGAACACTGAGTTTTTTAAATTAAGAAAGGTGTGTAACAAGGTTGTATTCTTTCACCACACTATTCAACCTGTATGCTGAGCAAATAATCCAAGAAGCTGGGTTCTATGAAGAAAAAGGTGGCATCAGGATTGGAGGAAAACTCATTAACAACCTGCGTTATGCAGGTGGTACAATATTGCTTGCTGAAAATGAAGAGGACTTTAAACATTTTGGTGAAGATCAAAGAGCACAGCCTTTGGTATGGATTACATCTCAATGTAAAGAAAACAAAATCCTCACCACTGGACCAATAAACAACATTCTGATCAATGGAGAAAAGAATGAAGTTGTCAAGGATTTCATTCTTCTTGGATCAACTATCAGCACTCATGGAAGTAGCAGTCAAGAAATCAAACTACATATTGCATTAGGCAAATCTGCGGCACAAGACCTTTTTAAGTGTTTAAGAGCAAAGATGTCAGCTTGAGGATTAAGGTGTGCCTGACCCAAGCCATGGTAATTTCAGTAAACTCATATGCATACGAAAGTTGAACAGTATATAAGGAAGACCATAGAGGAATGCTTTTAAATTATGGTGTTGGAGGAAACTATTGAAAATGCCATGGACTGCCAAAAGAACCAACATATCCATTTTGGAAGAAGTGCAGCCAGAGTGCTCCTTAGAGGCCAAGATGACCAAACTTCATCTCTAATACTTTTAACATATTGTCAGTAGGGACCAGTTGCTGGAGAAGGATATCATGTTTGGTAAAGTGGAAAGTCAGAGAAAAAGAGGAACATCCTCAACGAGATGGATTGGCCAAGTGGCAACATTGATGGGCTCAAGTGTGGCTACAGTAGTGAGGCTATCCCAGAATAGGGCAGTATATCATTCTGCTGTGCATAAGGTTGCTATGAGTCGGTACTGACTCAATGGCACGTAACAACAACAACAATAACTTATAAATGGATAAAAGACTGACGTTGGCAAATACTTCATTTTGCTTGGATCAACCATCAACACTCATGGAAATTGCAGTCAAGAAATCAAATGGTGTATTGCATTGGGTATATCTGCTGTACAAAACCACTTTAAAGTGTTGAAGAGGAAAGGTATCAGTTTGTGGACTAAGGTGTGCATGACTCAAGCCATGGTATTTTCAATAACCTCATATGTATGCAAAATTTGGACAGTGAATACGGTAGACCATAGAAGAATCGATGCCTTTTAGTTACAGTTCTGGAAGATAATATAGAAAGTACCTTGGACCGCCAAAAGAACAAATAGATCTGTGGTGGAAGAAGTACAGCTAGAGTGGTCCTTGGAAGCCAAGATGGCCAAACTTCTTCCCTCAGACTTTTGACATATTATCTAGATGGACCAATCAATGGAGAAGGATTCCATGTTTGGTTAAGTGAAGGGTCAGAGAATAGAGGAAGACCTCCAATGAGATAGATTCCCAAAGTGGTGGCAACAATGGGTTCAGGTGTAGCAACAATTTTGAGGTTGGTGCAGGACCAGACAGTGTTTCATTCTGGTGTGCATACAGTCAGGAGGGACAAACAAATATGTCTTGGAAGAAGTCCCTGCAGAATGTTCTTTTGAATCAAAGATGGCAAGGCTTCATTTCACATGCTTTTGAGATTTCAAAAATGAGCTCAAATATTCTGGAATCTTAAAATTTTGTGAGCAGTCTTCTAAGGTGAAACTATTGGTCACTCCATGTGCAGAAGATAGAAAAGTTAAGAAAATTGAAGATGCTTGGAATCAACTAGTTCAATGGATCATTCGAGCAGGATCTGTCACTATGACTCTGAATCCAGAAGATCATGATGGTGCCTTTATATCACTAAAATTGTTCTCAAAAGGATCATATAAACCCATATAAGTGGCTGGGAATGTGGAACAAAACTCAAATATATATAAAAAAAAGTCTGGGCTTACTGGTAAGAAAAAGACTGGAAGAACATGAGATTATGACCCTCAGTCACCCTGTAGGTCTGGAATGAAACTCACCTTCATGACCCAATTTTCAGCCAAGCAGTTGTTTCTGTTGTTAGGTGCCATCGAGATGATACCGACTCACAGCAAACCAGTGCACAACAGAGCAAAACATTTCCCAGTACTGGGCCAACTTCACGCCTGTTGCTAGCCCTGAGCCCATTGTTGTCACCACTGTACCAATTCATCTTCTTAAGGATCTTTTTTTCTGACCCTCCATTTTATCAAACATGATACCCTTCTCTAGTGATTATATGTTGAAAGTATGAGAAATGAAGTTGTGGCATCCTGCCTTCTAAGGAGCACTCTAGCTGTACGTACGTCTTCCTTCACAGATTTGCTTCGTCTTTTGGCAGTTCATGTACTTTTAATATTCTCCTCCAATACCATAATTCAAATGCATCAGTTCTTCTACAAGCTTCCTTATTCATTGTCCAACTTTTGTTTGCATATGAGTTTATTGATAATACCATGGGATAGATGAGTGAGTGCCTCCAATGCCACATCAAGTTTGTTGAAAGATTTTGGTTTGTATTCCATCAGTTCCAAGTGTCTTGTTCTTTGCTAATGCTTTCAATGCACCCTGGACTCCTTCCTTAAGGATCATTGGCTCTTGATCATATGCTAACTTTTGAAATGGTTCAACATCAACCATTTCTTTTTGGTACAGTGACTTTATATATTTCTTCCATATTTTTTTGATGTTTTCTGCATCATTCAATAATTTGTCCAGCAAATCCTCCAATACCACAAGTCGAGGCCTGATTCCTTTCTTAAGTTCTCTCAGCTTGAGAAATGCTGAGCGTTTCCTTCCCTTTTGGTTTTTAACTCAAGCTCTTTGCACATTTTGTTGCAATACTTGACAATCTTCTCAAGCTGACTTTTGAAATTTTCTGTTCAGCTCTTGTTCCTCCTCACTTCTTTAGCATCTCTACACTGGGCAGCAAGTTTCAGAGACTCTTCTGACATGCATTTTGGTATTTTCCTTCTTTCTTGTCTTCTTAAAAACCTTTTGTTCTCTTTCTATATGATGATCTTGATGTCATCCCATAACTCTTCTAGTTTTCATTTTTTAGTATCTAATGCATCAAATGTACTCTTAAAGTGATATCTAAATTCAAGTGGGATACATTCAAGGAGCTCTGATAGCATAATAGTAATGAATCAGGCTGCTAACCTCAAGGTCAGCAGTTTGAAACTACCAGCTGTTCCATAGAAAAAAGATGAGGCTTTCTGCTCCTGTAAAGATTTACAGCCTCAGAAACCCTGTTCTGGGTCACTATGAGTTGGAATTGACTCCATGGTACAACAACAACATATTCAAGGTTGTATTTTGGCTCCCATGAACTTATTTTCCTTTTCTTCAGCATCAGACTGAATTTTTATATAAGCAATTGATGGTCTGTTCCACAGTCTGCCCCTGGCCTTTTGTGACTGACAATATGGAGCTTTTCCACTATCTCTTTATACAGAGATAGTCAATTGTATTTCTGTGTATTTCATCTGCTGAGGTCTATGTGTATAGTCATCTTTTATGTTGTTTTAAGAAAATATTTGCAATGAAGAATTCATTGGTCTTTAAAATTCTATCATATGATCTCCAGCATCATTTTTATCATCAAGACCATACTTTTGAACTACTGACCCTTCTTTGTTTCCAATCTTTGCTCCCCAATAGTCAATAATTATCATGCATCTTGCATGTGTTTGATCAGTTTCAGATTGAAGCAGTTGGTAGAATTCTTCAATTTCATCATCATTGGCTTTGTTGTTTGATGCATAAATTTGAATAACAGTTGTATTAACTGGGCTTCCTTATAGGCATATCAATATTATCCTATCATAGACAATATTGTACTTCATGACAGATTTTGATACATTCTTTTTGATGATTAATGTGACATCATTTCTTTTCAATTTGTCATTCCCATGATAGTAATCAATGTGATGTTCACATTTAAAATGAGCAATAGCAGTCCATTTCAGCTCTCTAATGCCTAGTATATTGATATTTATGTGTTCCTTTCCCTTTTTTACAATTTCCAATTTTCCTAGATTCATACATTGTACATTCCATGTTTCTTTTATTAATGGACATTTACAGCAGTTCTTTTTCATTTTGAATTGGGCCTCATCAGTAACTGAAAGTCCCACGGGCTTTACCTCATTCATGTCACCAATGTTAACTTTGCTTTGAAGAGGCAGCTCTTCCCCATTAGTATTTTGATTGCCTTCCAACATGAGGGTCTCATCTTCAGGTCCTATATCTGACAGTGTTTCACTGCTATTCATAATGATTTCAGTGACTAAATAGTCTGTTGTTCCTTCTTCCTAGTCTGTCTTTGTCTAAAAGCTCATCTGAAACTTTTCTACCATGTGTGGTCATGCTGGTATTCAAAATACTCGAGACATAAGTTCCAGAATAACAGCAACACACAAGCCACCACACTACACCAAACTGACAGATGAGTGGTGGATCTAAAGAGTAGATAATTCTAAAAAGGTCACAACACCACTAGTAAGGTATGCTCACCATGGAATGGCCAATCTTACAAGATCAAAAGGGCAACATTAGCCTAAGGAAAAATTTGAGAAGGAATGGAAGGAGTGTGGAATGTAAATAGGAATCACAGAGGATATGTGGAACAATTGTTGCATGGAGGGGGTTGCAATTATTGAGATGAATCAAAGTATAGGAAATTTTAAATGCAAAACTTATCATCATCTCTGTAAACCTTCACTCAATTCACAAATAAAAGTTTGTGGAGTTTCTTTGTTTATAAATAAACACAGACATAGAAGCAATTGTGAAGATGTGACCTAACATTGCTTCATTCTGTTATACACAGGGTCACTATGACTTGAAACAGATTCATTGGCATCTAACATCAACAACATTTAAAATTCTTTTTGCAAGTGATCTAATATCATCCCAAATAAAGAATAATCATCCCTTCTTACGATCCCTGGGAGTCCTAGAAAAGCCAGTGTTGTGTTCCTAGATAATCACCTGCATGGTGAGCTTTTCTTCATAAACCCCTCAGTGTTAGAGAATATGCACCAAATACTATTGAGTTAAGTGAACTTTCCTATACTGTTTTCTGCTAACCTTGAATTTCCTAAACTTAAGAAAGTGAGATGTAGGCCTTTGTTTTCAAAGCCATTTGTTTTACTGAATAATGTAACTGGATACTGCACAACTAACTTTTCCTGTGGCACCATAGGATAAGCACTGGATAGAAAAGTTGGTATGAACCTCAAGATGGGCAGTTCAAACTCACCAGCCACTCCTCAAAAATATTATGCAGGGTCATTCTGAGTTGGAACTGACTCGATGGCACTTAACAACAACAACAATAGTGCATAATTGAGTCCTGATATGGTGCTGTATATGGAGCTCTGGTAGCGTAGTGGTTATGAATCGGGCTGCTGACCTTAAGGTCAGCGGTTCGAAACTACCAGCCGCTCCGCGGGAGAAAGATGAGGCTTTATACTCCCGTAAAGATTTACACCCTCGGAAACCCTGTACAGGGTCGCTATGGGTGGGAACCGACTCGACGCGATGGCACTTAACAACAACAACAATGGTGCTGTATGATAAGCACTGCACTTTTGACTGCAAAGTCAGTGGTTCAAACCCATCAAACCTTGGCTACCCTCTAAAAGGGGTCTGTGAGCTAGAACCAACTTAATGTAGTTAACAATAACAACACTGAATAAAAGTAGATAGAGCCCTGCTGTATAAGTTAATAGGTGATATCATGATTTATATAGGTATGTTTGTATGTATGTATGTATCACCTAGTTGTAATTGATTATTGTTACTGTTGTTAAGTGCCATTGAGTTAGTTCTGGCTCATAGTGACCCTGTATAGGACTGTTAACTAACAGTCCAGCATTTATCCTATAGCATCACACCAAGACTCCAAATGCAATTAGCATTTAGATTTAAAGAATGATGTCCTTAATTATGCCAATTTTGGTGCAAAATTGCTGAAATTTGAAACATGGATAAACAAATAAATTTTTTTTTTTTTTAGGTTAAAGTTGTAATTGGTATTTGTTTAATCATGCTTCTAATTTTCACAATGTTATACTAAAGTGTTCCCTTATTAAGGAAGTCAATTTTTCTCTGTTTCTTTCCTTCTCTGTCTCTCAAAATATATGCTTTAGTCTTATATATATTCAAATCATTGCTTACTTCACAAATGGGGGCACAGTGACTCTGTAAGGTAAATACTTAACTAAAAACAAATATGACAGTTCAAGCCCACCAACCACTCCATGAGAGAACTATGAAACTCTCTGCTCCCAAAAGATTTTCGAAGTCTCAGAAACCCTACACAAGGTCTCTATGAATTGGGACCAACTCAAGGACACTTAACACAAAGATACATTAAAATCACTCTTTACTTCACAAATGAGTCTAAATTTCGTACAAATCCACATTTTGTTGTTGTTTTTTTTCTTCATTTCAACCACATGCCATCTAATTAGAACATTTTTCTCATACAAAGAAACAAATTGTATTTCCCTTCCCTTTGATTACAAGCAACACAGTTCTCTTACTTTTATATCTGTTTGGTAATTTTGTATGAAGTGTTTGAAAGCTAGCTTAAATTACATGTACAAATTATTCTATTGAAAATGGAGATATTTTGAGAACTGTAGTCACGAACAATATAAATTTGTAATTCGTATCTTATAAAAATTTTAAAGCACACAGCTATTGGTCTCTCCATGTGCAGAAGAAATATAAGTGATGAGAATTGAAGAGGCTTGGAATCAATTAGTCCAAGGGAATAATGGAACATGTGAAAATCATTCTCCCTAACTCTGAGATCGAAAGAAATGAACTGTACCCAGGTACCACTGCCAACTGACCTGATCTGGATCACATTAGAGGGAACCCAATAGAATAGGAGAAAAAATGGAACAAAACTCAAAATTATTCAAATAAATTTTTTTAAAGGAAGAAGACTGTGTTTACTGGTCAGAGAAAGACTGGAAGAACCTGAGACAATGATCCTTAATGGCCCTTCAGGTTCAAAATCAAAAGAGCAATATTTTCCTAGGGACAGAGTTTATAAGGGAAAGGAACGTGGGTGGAATGAAAATGGGAGCCACAGGAAGGATGGCTGTTGTTGCCTTGAGGAAAATGTTATCATTGAGATGAAACAAGTGTATGACTTTATTGCATGTGAATCTGATAATGTTGTCTGTAAACCTTCACTCAATTCACAATAAAAAGTTTAAAAAAAAATTAAAGCACTCAAGTAGTTTTATATTGTGAGGTTTAGGCAAACTTCTCAATTAAAAATGAACAGTATAATCAGTAGATATATGCATACCAATATACATCAAAGCTCTATTCACAATAGTAAAAAATGGAGACAGCTTAAATGTCTATGAACAGAATGGATAAACAAACACACAATAAAAAACTATCAATCTGCAAAACACCTCATAACATGTATGAACCTGGAGGACATTATGCTGAGTTAAATAAGTCAATCACAAAATGAAAAATATTGTATGAAACCACTGTTGTAAAAATTCAAGAAAAGCTTTTCATAATAAAAGAAACATTATTTGATGTTTATAATGGATGGGAGGGAAGAGAAAGTAATTCACTGGCTAGAGAGTAGACATATATTAGCTCAATTGATGGGGAAGGCAATATACAAGAAGAAAGAGGACAATATACAAGAAGAGGGAGGTTGTCAAAAGAATTATGCAGATAGGTGAAGACATAAGGTGGTATGCAAGGGCTAAAGGAGATAGAGGTAAATAGTGATATATACGTAACATTGAAACAATAGTCTGTGTGTAGATACATGAACACAGAAACAGGCTGAAAGGTGTGGAAAGAAAAGTTGAATTAGCACAATGGTGGCAGCAATGGCCTCTGATGTAACAACAATTGTGAGGTTGGCCCAGGACTGGGCAGTGTTTTGTTCTGTTGTTCATATAGGGTTGCTAAGAGTTGGTGCTAAATGGCACCTAACAACAACAGCAACAAATGATCAAGGTCTTATTTTGTCTCTCATGGAGGACTTTAAGTAACATGCAGCCCAAGACTTCTTTAGAGTGTTCAAGAGCAAAGGTATTGGTTTGAGTACCAAGATGCACCTGACCAAAATCATGGTATTTTAATTAGCCTGATATGCATATGAAAGTTTGACAATGTATATTGAAGAACACTGGAGAATGGATGTATTTGAATTATGGTGTTTGAGACAAATGTTGAGAGTACAATGGACTGCCAGAAGAACAAAAAAAACGGTGTTGGTAGAAGTACAGACAGAATGCTCCTTAGAAGCCAGGATGATCAGATTTTGTCTCTCATACTTTGATATGTCAGGAGGGACCAGTCCTGAGAAGGACATCATGCTTTGTCAAGCAGAGGGTCAATGAAAAAGGATTGACACAATGGCAGAAGCAATGGGCTCAAGTCTTAAATGTGAGGATGCTGCTGGACAAGCCAAGTGTTTCATTCTGCTGTTCATGAAGTCACTTTGAGCAACAATAACAGCTAACATCTACAAAAATACTTACAGCAAATATCCATTTTATATCAGCAATAACATCTCTTATTTCATGTCCTCTTCTGAAACTGACTTGAATTTTTTGGCAATATCCTGCTGCAACAATTTGGAATTCCTTTCACTAAACATTACCTGTGTAAGATATTAATGATGCTATTTGATAATATCTGCATTCTGTTGTGTACCTATTTTATTCTTTAATTTTCTAACCTCTAGCTCAAAATGTACTCTTTGGCACTTTGGGATACTGATGTTTTTGCTGTTGTTGTTAAGTGCTATTAAGTTGATTCCAAGAAATGGCAACCCTATATAGGGTTTCTGAGGAGTGGCTGGTGTATTTGAACCACAGACCTTGCAGTTCAAACTGAATTTTTGGTCCGGTGCTTATGTTAAAGCATCATACCAGAGATACTGATAGTTTCCCTAAAAATAGCACTACATCTGATAGTTTCCCTAAAAATAGCACTACATCAGAATCTTTTGTACTCTCTCTC
>NW_006408852.1:1875846-1884003 GCF_000296735.1 Chrysochloris asiatica
TGTATATTTTATGAATCTTCCTCTTTCAAAATCTATTTCAATATTCTGATCCAGAGTGCACAGTTAAGATTTATAATTAATTTAGATGCATGCATTACAAAAACAATTGTAAGATGATAGAGGTATCAGAAATAGCGGAGCCATCTGTGTTTGACTTGTTTTAAATAGTTTCAAGGAGGAATAGTTTAAAATTGAATAGGGAGGAAAATAGAAAGAAAATCTATCAGCTCAATTAACAGGAGACCAATTAGATTATTCAATATGTCTGGGAACTTCCACAGAGAGTTTTAGAGTTGAGATTAAATCATCCATGGAGCCAATGACTCTTTAGAAATAAGCCAATTATATTATTCACTGAATGTCTTGATGACCTAAGAAGTTTTTATGTTCTTACACTAATGAAATTGTAGCGCTATGCTTTAATCTATAAGGATACTAGTTCATTAAAAAATGTTCTGAATTCCAGTGTAGATATGGAAAATAAATTAGAAAAAAAAATCAATTTAAAATATTTCTTAGTTTATTTTCTAATAATAATTCTACTCACTCTAGATTCTTTAGAAGTTACATGCCTTGAAGACTTACATGGTATTTTTGTTAAGTGCCTTGGAGAAAATTCTGACTCATAGCAACTCTATATATGGGTTTGAAACACAGAGCAATCTAGTGCTTATCCTACAGTGCCACACTTGGCTAGGGCCATTCATAGGGTGCAGGAATATTACCTGAAACTCTTTAATTATTAGCTTTATTAAATAAACTATACAATGAACATTTATTTAAAAGTAAAAGAAAAAGAAATATATTGGTTAAAAATGGAGGGAACAGAATCACTAAGTAATGTTTTGATGTTTAAATAGAGTAAATCAATTTGATAAGATAGAGGTAATAAGCTTTATTAGGCAACCAATCAAAATTTGTTTAATATTGAATGAATATCATCACTTTTTAAAATCATATCTATTTTAACAGCACAGTAAAATAAGTCTCTTGAATTGTATTTACTTAACCATAATCTTAAATTTCTCCCATTGTCACAGAAATTATTTACAACATCTTTTCTTCTGTCATTATTTTTCTTTCTTTTTTACCCTTTTAATGTTCTTAGCTCCTTTTGGAAACTGATATGTGTTTAAAAACCCCTGAACATCTATCTGATTTCTTTTTAAAAAATCGATATTAAATAGGTAAATTTTTGGTTTAATATATGAATAAATAAGTGAATAAGTAAATGGTAGGTTAGTGTGGCACAGTGAGTTTACTTAATACATCTCTTCTAGCCATGGTCTTCTTGACTTCCTCGAAATGATTGAGTGGGAGCATGTAAATAGCGATTGTGGGACTATGGTGCTAGGATTTATTAGTTTTGCTATCTTGCTGAGTTTAAAAAAGTCACCTCAGAAGCACAAACAGATGTTTGCAGAACCATAAAAAAAAGAAGTGCCATGAGTGGATCCTGATCTTCCACATGGAAGAGCAGTGTCAGAGGTGATGGCTTAGGGAAACAGAGCAGCTGCAGTCTTCCTGATCCATGGACCAAGTAAAGCTGAGTGCATACAGGCCTAAGTAGGCTGGCTTGCAGAATGTGCATTTGCAGACTGGCTAAAGGAGAATTTGTAACACTAGACTTTAAAGGGAAAAGGCCAAGGATGCCACCAGTGTGAGAGCCCAAAGACAAAAGTGAGACATACCTGGAGTATGACAGAAGAGACAGATGCATTCTGAGTTGTTTCTGATCTTGAATTGTATCATGTTCACTTCCATAATAAGCCCCCTAATTGGGAATGTTATCTGTGAGTTCTATGTGAACTTTGCTATTGACTGTTGAACCCAGATGAGAAGCAGAGAATGCTGTAGGAAGGACAGTTTGTATTAAAATAGGGTAAATAAGGTTGTGGGCTAGAGGAATATCTGACCTCCTCCTTGATGGAATTGGCCATAGTCTGATTTTCAGTATGATTCTCCTCCTTTGTGAAACAGCCTCCATTCTTTTTATGCAGTTGGTGTCAGAAATAACAATCATTGCCTTGGCTCCAGACTCATCAAAGCATCAAGTTTTGTAAGAGGAAAAAAGAAGGAACTTAGGAAGTGAAACATTTGATTCCTAAATGGTTATTTTGCTTACTGTTACCAGTAATGGCTACAAGGAATGTAAGAGCTATAGCTGAGGGCAGAAAAATAGTTCCTGGAATTCCCTGGTTAATCAAAATGGATGATATACGTCCAGAATTCCAAGGCCATATATACGAGGGTGAATCATCTGCCCGTGTCTACTGGGTTGGGCACCCAATTTTGCAAAATCGAATGAAGAAAACCTCACTCTGGGTAAAATGAGTACAGATTGGATTTCTTGAGCATTTGTCAGTACTACAACACTTCTCACAAATTTGGGTGCCCAACAGGAATTTTCAGCCTTCTTGGAGCAGCAACCCTGGTGGAAAAAGAGACATGTCCCACCTTAATTGCTGTGGCCTGCTCTGCTAGGGTAATCGCTTCCCAGTGAGAGCCAGAAAAATACTTGAGACCGTTAAATTAGAATTAGCAAGGGAGACCTGAAGGACTGAGAGCAGAGTAACTGCGGTGGCCAGGCAATCCTTGCACAGGCCACAGTGGGAAAAGTGGACTACCTTCTGAGGACATAATACTGTTTTAAAAGATATTTGGTGTACCAATACTCTTTCTAAATTGAAAACATGTTTTTGTTAACACTTGGGCCACCATACATGCATGCATTTCATCTTGTTAAGAGGAAGAAAAGGATATTGTGTTGTAGCCATGAGTATTGATAGGTTTCAGTTCATTTGACAAGGTTAGAATGTTAAAGTATGTTTACTTGACATTCCTCTTTGAGAAGCTATTAAGTGAAGTTCTGTATTCATGCATAAGGTGATAGAACCAGTTATGTTTCTTTTAATTTGCGGAAACGGACCGATTGTAGTAAATACTGTTGTGAGAATGTGTTATCCCTGAATAGCTTCATGTTAATTCTATCAGAACTTTTGAAACTAAAGGGTCAAATGTCATTCACTGCTAAAGGGGTAACATGCCACAATAAATAGGTTCCTCTACCTGGGAAGGACCACAGACCTACCCACCATGGAAATTAGAGATTGATTCCTGAGAAACTACCTCCCAGCTCTTTCTGCTTTGCTAGACCTCAGGATAAAAGGATGCTTGGTCCAAACCCCTCCCTTTGAATTCATTGTTCTTCACTTCCAACCAGGAGATTTGGTGCTTATCAAGACCTGGATAGAAGACAGACTCCAGGTGGACTGAGATGACTATTTGAACCACAGAGAAGAGGTAGACTCACTATACTCAAGTAAAGGGAACAGTGAAGAGAGACTCTCTAAAGGGAATAGTTACCAGAGGGAAACTCATCCCTCACTCAGATAGCCTTTGGAAATGACCCTCAAGAGTCTGATAGGCTGCCTTGCCATACCTCTGCCATATGAGGTATGTTTGGAAGCTCTTATGGCTAAAATGTATCATTACCATGGGGGAGGTGCAAAGGGCTTTTGCCTAGAACCTGCCAGTCAGGTTGATAGTAAATGTAACCATGGCATCATTCCCTCAAATCATCAAATTAGACTTATCTCAATTAATGTCCCCACTGTCGGTGATAGTTAACCAAGAGCAGCAATCCGGCTCTATGAAACGGGTGCCCACATCTCTGAATGGGACTCTGTGAGCTGAAAATGAACATAAAAGGGTAGAATTGATTGAGGTAAAATAACTAGGACAGACATTAGAGGGAGAAACAAGATATAGAAGAGAAAATGCTTGAGTAGAATGGGTTAAATATTCAGTACAGGCTCTTAAAAGTGATTGCCATGTTTGTGCAGCTGATAAACCACAGGCACAGGTAATTCCTTTTTACCTTGGCTGGGATTCAGGCATGCACTGCATATTGGCTTTCTACCAAGACAACGATGTTTTGGGAAATGAAACAATTCCATCTTTCTCCATAGGAATGATGAAACAGTCTTCTTTTCTTTCAAGGCAGGGAACAGAGTTCACAGTGCCTGTAGGAGAATTGACAACTTGCAAACATATCCAAAATGTCACTAGTGGACCTGGCATTGTCAACTATTCGAAATTCGAAGTACACTTGATTGATGTCTAGAGGTATTGTGAAAAGGACATATCCGAGATTTGCTGCCATCCAAATGGACTGGGACATGCTCATTGGTCCAGCTGGCAATTTCCCTTCACCCTAGTGTTATGTAAGAATCTTGAACATCATGAGATAGCTCAAGACCAGAGATCTCTCCCTGGATCTCTTCATCCATATATTTCTATAAACTCCACTGGAGTCCCTAAAGGACTTCCTAAATAACTTAAAGCTAAGAATTGGATAGCTGTAGCGTTTGAGAGTATACTTTTCTTGTGGTCTAAAAAAATGTGGATTGAATTAATTATGTCTACTATAACCAATAAGGAGCTCTGGTAGCGTAGTGGTTATGAATTGGGCTGCGAACTTTAAGGTCAGCGGTTCGAAACTACCAGCCACTCCGCTGGAGAAAGATGAGGCTCTCTACTCCTGTAAAGATTTACACCCTCGGAAACCCTGTACAGGGTCGCTATGGGTCGGAACCGACTCGACGGCACTTAACAACAACAACAACAACTATAACCAATAAAGGTTTATAAACTACACCAGAGATGCCCTACAAAGACAGGGTAGCTAAAATGGCTGAGAATGCTGGGATAGATGACTAGTCAGAGGAGTGGTTTGGGGAAGTGGAAAACTAATCCTTGCCTCTCTGAACATAATAACTGGAATTTAGACATGCCCTGATTCCAAGGACTAGTCCAGATTCAGAGGAAGTCAGATGTGGTCCCTACTTGGTTTAAGCATTTGGTGCTGGGAATTGGATTCCTTCCAATAGCTCCAGACCTAAGAAATTGTGAGATTTTGTGGGTGAAAGAATAAACAGAAATGGGATAAAATGTTTCAGCTGCAAGGAGAGCAGCTCTGGAGTTGCCTGGAGCAAATGTCATGCTGGATAGAAAAGAGAGCTGAACTGTGGCCAGGACCTACTACAATCCACCCTGCCAGAGACCCAAGATCATATGCATATGAATAGGGTTAGTCCAAGTTAGAGGGAAAGATTGAATTTGAGTGTTTTAAAAGGTCAATGTGTTTGACTGCCTTATAGATATTGGCTTCTCCTGCCTATTATTGTAAACTAGACATACATGTGTGACAATTAGTGTCAGAATAAAAAAAGACAGTTATAAGGTGGAGGCATGTCTGATCTTAAACTGATTTTGAGTTTGATTCTCCTTCCCCATTGTGAAGCAAGAGGAACTCAGACATGGCTTCTGTGCCATTTTTGCAGGCAGTCAAAATAATATTAACATGTTTGCTGCAACAAGTGGAAGGAAAGCATTATAATATGATCCACAATTCAAATAAATTAAATTCCATGTGTATCTATCAAGATCCTGTTGTGTTGTAAGCAGTAAATATTATAGTAGACATTTATAAAGTTAATTTAATTTGTTGTAATTTGTTGTTAGTGCCACCAAGTCCATTCCAAATACAGTGATTCTGTATAGGGCTCCCAAGGCTTTTAAATCTTTGCAAGAGCAGAAAGTAGCACCATGGAGCAGCTGGTGGACTTAAACTGCCAATCTTGTAGTCACAGTCCCAAGCTTATCCTATAGAGCCACACTGCACTCCCTTGCTAAAAGTAGCATCTAAGAAATTAAATTAAATGGAGTCCTGAAGTGACTAAACAGTCAATTTGAACTTCAAGGTTGACAGTTCAAATCCAACAGCCACTCCTTGGAAACCCTATGCAGGGTCACTATGAGTCAGAATTGATTCGACTGCACTTAACAACAACAGAATTAAATAGAAAATAGTAGCATGCGTCACACATGATAGTGATAAGAATGAATTTTGGAAGCTTTTGCATATATATTTCTCTTCTCATATATATATCAAAAATAAGAGAGTATTGATAATAATTGCAACAGAGAATATTGTATACATTATGTAAGTTTTTTTTTTTTCTAAATTTCTACTTAATAAACTACCTAATGCAGTATTTTTCATACAAGACTGTAGGCTAATATGACACCACATTTTATTAAAAAGCATGTTGTTCATAATCTTATATAAAAATACAGTTGATTTGCTTTCTCTAGACTAGTCTTTCCTCCAGCTTTAAAATGAAAAATTAACAAATTGTACTTAATAAGAAATCTGATAAAGAGCAATAACTGGAAATTGGCAATAATCTGTTACTAATTTGTATCAGAAAAGAAAAATGAGCTGAGTCATTGAATGCATTTAAAAATTAATTGCAGTCAATGTATATTGTGGCTAACAAGATTTTGGACATAATAATACAGTGGCTAATCATACATGCTTTCAAAGCTAAACCAAATTCGACTGTCAGTTTGCCATACTGTGGTGTGCTGTGAAGCTGAAATCTGTTCCACTGATATTTTAAATACCAGTAGGATTACCCAAGGTGGATAAGTTTCAGCAGAGATTCCAGAATAAAACAGACTAGAATTTCTGGTTGCATAGTGGTTACAAATTAGGCTGCTAACGTAAATGTTAGCAGTTCGAAACTATCAGCTATTCCATGGGAGAAAGATGAGGCTGTCTGTTCCCATAAAGATTAAGAGTCTTGGAAACCCTATGAAGGGTCACTAAGTCAGAAGCAACTCCACAACATACCACCACTACTACCAGGAAGAAGGAGAGATGGACAACATCTGAATGATTAACCACTGAAAACAATATAAACAGCAACTGAACATTGTCAGATATAGTACCCTCAGATGAGTTCCTCAGGCTAGAAGATACTCAAAATAAAGTTTGGGAAGCGCTGTCTCCTCTTTGAATTAAAGTTGACTGTGATGACTGAGATAGAGTCATTGCTTTGGGCACCTTCATTTGCTGGTGGCAACTAAGAAAACTGAATTTCAAAGAGTTTCCAACTACTTTTAGCAAAATCAGACCATAAGAACTTAGTTTGGCAGACCATATGAGAAAAAATGGTTACTGTCATAAATAGGTAAAATAAAATCAAGTAGAATTTCAAGAAATTTCTCAATATGGAAACTTTTCAGTACCGTGCTGCTCAATATAGGAGAGCCAGCCAATTCAGAATAACTAAGAAGTAGCTGACACAAAAGGAATTTGCATTTATCAACAGTTTAGATGTTGAACTAGGCATGCTACTGCACCAAGATAGACTCTCACATTTCCTGTTTTAAATTTATTCTTTATTATGATCAACCAATGTAGATCTGTTGCTGTTATTGTAGTTGTTAACATGTCTTCAAGTAGACTCTGACTCATAGTGGCCTTATGCATAACAAAAGATAAATACTGCCCAGTTCTGCACCGTTTTTATTTTTTTGACCATTTTTTAGTGCATTGTTGCTGCAACTTTATCAGTCCATCTTATTAGGGACCACATAATCTTCGGGATCAAAAATCAAAACACAACAAAGCAAACAAACAAAAATAAATACACTTTTTCCAAAAACTTGTCTTGATTATTCCTTGAAAGCCAATGTACTCATAGGTTGGCCTATGGTAATTATTTTTGTGTATCTCATAATCTGACATATTATCAGGAGGGACCAGTTCCTAAAGAAGGATATCTTGCTTAGTAATGTGAAGGTCCAATGAAAAAGAAGAAGACTCCCAAAGAAATGGATAGGCACACTGGAGGCAGCGATTAACTGAAGTGTAAAAATTGTGAGGATGGCACAGGGCCAGGCAGTGTTTTTCTCTTTTTTGCATAGGGTCGATATGAGTAGGAACCAACTCAATGGCACATAAAATCAATAACAAAACTTGGTATATTGGATTGTCATCAAGTCAATTCAAACCCATAGTAACCCCATATCTGTAGAGTAGAACTGCCTCGTAGGGTTTTCCAGGCTGTAACTCTCTGAAACATTTTACCATGTCTCTCTTCCAAGATCACTCTGGTAGAGTTTGGACCACCAAACTTTCAACTAGAAATCAAGCACTAAACTATTTTGTACCATCCAGGGATTCCAAACCCTTCTCTTATATGAAATAAAAGACTATACATACTGGATCACAGGGTGAATAGCAACAAAACCTGTTACTCTAGATTTGGGGAAATTATCACTGCTTCTGGAGGAGGTATAGAA
>NW_006408852.1:1884593-1887594 GCF_000296735.1 Chrysochloris asiatica
TTTCCGAGGAATGACTGGTGAGCTTGAGCCACTGACTTTGTGGTTCAAACCACACTTACCATCCAGTACATTAACCCATAGCACCACTCAAGGACTCCAAGAATAAGGCTTGTTGTTAGATGCCATCGAGTCCACACCAACCCACAGCGACCCTACACACATCAAAACAAAACACTAACAGGTACTGGGTCAAACTCACAATTTTTGCTACATTTGAAACAACTGCTGTTGCCACTGTTCCAATCCATCTCGTTGGGGGTCCTCCTCTTTTTTTCCCAACACCCCACTTTACCAAACATACCTTTCTCCAACGACTCTTCCCTCCTGACAATATGTCCCAAGTATGAGAGATAAAGTCTGGCCATCTTGACTTCCAAGAAGCATTCTGGCTGTACTTCTTTCAACACAGATTTGTCTTTTGGCAGTCCATGTGCAATTGATATTCACCTCCAACACTATAACTTAAATAAATAAATTTGTGTGTGGCTTTCCTTATTCACTGTCCAACTTTCACATTAATACGAGATTATTGAAAATACCACAATTTGCACCAGGCACACCTTAATCCTCAAACTGACATTTCTGCTCATGAACACTTTAAATCAGTCTTAAACCAATAGATTTGCCAAATGCAATACGTCATTTAATTTCTTGACTGCTGTTTCAATGAATCTTGATGATTGATCCAAGTAAAATGAAGTCTTTGACAACTTCAAACTTTTATCCATTTATATGTATGCTGTTTACTGGTACAGTGGTGAGGATTTTTTGTTTTCTTTACTTTGAGGTTAAACCCACATAGAAAGCTGTGGTCTTTAATCTTCATCAGTGAGTAATAAGTCCTCTTCACTTTCAGAAAGAAAGGTTATATCATCGGCATATCACAGATTGTTAATGAGTCTTCCTCCAGTCCTAATACCAAGTTTTCTTCATATAATCCAGTTTCTCAGATTATTTGCTCAGTATAAAGATTAAATAAACATGGTGAAAGAATAAAACCCTGACACACACCTTTACTAATTTTAAACGATTAAGTGATCCCTTGTTCTGTTAGAACAACTGTCTCTTGGTATAAATTCCTCATGAACACATTTAAGTGATCCAGAACACTCATTCTTCACATTGTTGTCCATAGCTCGTCATGATCCACACAATTGAAAGCCTTTCCTCAGTCAATTAAGCACAGGTAAATGTCTTTCTGGTAGTCTCTGCTTTCAGCCATGATCCATATGATATCCACAATGACATCCCTCATTGCAAGTCCTCATCTAAACCTAGCTTGAACTTCTGGAAGTTAATGTATGCTTGCAGCAATTCTTGGGTTATTTGTAGAAAAATCTACATGTGTGAGATATTAATGATATTTGATGATTTCCACATTCTGTTGTGTCACCTCTCTTTGGAGTGGGCACATATATGGATTTCTTCCAGTCAGTTGGCAAGGTAGTAGTCTTCCAAATTTCTTGGCATAGGAGAGTGAGTTCCTCCTGTGCTTCATCAGTTTGTTGAAAGATTTCAATCTGTACTTCATCAATTCATGGTGACTTGTTCTTTTCCAGTGCCTTGAATGTAAATTTGACTTCTTCAATCAGTATCTTTGATGCTTGGTCATATGCTACCTCTTGAAATGGCTGACCATTGACAATTTCTTTTTTGTACAGTGACTGTGTATTCCTTCCATCTTCTTTTTATTATTTCACAATTAAATATTTAGCATATAGTATCATTCAATACTTCAAAATGTTTGAAATTTTTTTCTTCAGTCCCTTCATATTGTTAAATGCTTAGCATGTTCTTCCCTTTTTGTTTTCTAGCACCAGGTCACTGAACTGATTTTGTCTTCTGGAGCTGCTCTTTGAAAATTTCTATTTAGCTCTTTTACCTCCTCATTCCTTCCATTTGCTTTAGCATTACTATATTGAAGAGTAAGTTTCAGAGTATCATCTGACATCTATTTTGGTCTTTTCCTTCTTTTCTGTCTCCTTAATAACCTTTTACTTTATTCCTGTATGATATTCTTGATGTTATCCTGATACTCTCTGTTCTTTGGGCTTTAGTGTCTAACATATCAAATCTGTTTTTTGATGACCTTGGAATTCAGGTGAGACATATTTGACATTATATTTTGGTTCTCAGGAGCTAATTTTTAGCTTCTTTAATTTCAGCATAAATTTGCATATTAGCAATTGTGGTCTGTTCCACATTCTGCCTCTGGCTTTGTTTTAGCTGATGATATAGAATTGTCCCACTGTGTCCTTCCACAGATGTAGTGAATTTGATTTCTGTGTATTGTATTTGTTGAGGTCCATGTGGATAGTCGTCTCTTATGTTGTTTAAAGTATGTTTTTACAAAGAAGAAGAAATTGGTCTTCATCTTCAGCCTATAACTGATTGGAATACCTAAAAGGGGTTCTAGCATTTGCCCATTGAAACAGGTTTTCTAAGGAGCCTTTGGAGTTTATAGAACCTTAGGTGGAATCCTGAGCTCAATCCAGAACCTTATGAGATGAGACATTCCCACTTGAAAAGACAAGTATACCAGCCTGGAGAAGCTAGAGGAACAGGAGATACTTCTTGTAAGAAAGACCAGCAGGAAAAATCCAAAACAAAAATGGAAGTCTGATTGGCTAGTACAAGAACAAGCAAGTTGTTTGCCAGGAAGCCATCAAGGCAAGCAATCAAATCCCTTCAGGACAGAACCCCTCCAAGACTGAAACTCAAAGGGAACACATGTAAGCCATGTAAGCTTGCTGGTGACCATGTTGGTCCACTTGTGAGTGGGATAGGTGGAGAGGTAGTAATGAAGAAATAGCCTGAGTTCAACCATGTTCCATAGACTCCCAACAACCTGGAGATGAGAGACAGAAAAGGAAGGGCTAGTTGGTCCAAAGTGTGGTAAGACCAGGGGACTCCTGAGCTCACGGACAAGGATATAGCCAGAGAGGACTAGAGCTGAGAGTGAAGCATCCAACTGATATGAAGAAGGGGAGATGCACAAGAA
>NW_006408852.1:1889514-1945752 GCF_000296735.1 Chrysochloris asiatica
GTCACAATGCTACCACTGAGCAAAAAATAACTGAAGTCTATTTTAGGAGGGGAGTCCTCTTGTGGCACTGTAGGAAAATGCACTAGACATTTCAAGTTCAGTTTTTACCCCAAGGTTAGCAGTTCAAACCCACCAACAGCTCATCAGAAAGACTTGACAGGTTCGCTATGAGCTGGAATCACTCAATGACACTAAACAACAAAAAAACACTTTACGAAGGGGGTACTTGTGTGGCACTGTAGGGTAAGCACTGAACTACTAGCTATAGGACAGGTAGTTCAAACACACTGGATACTCCTCAGAAACACTGCAAAAGTTCTCTATAAGTCAGAACTCACTCAATAGCACTTTAAAACACCAACTTTAGGAAGAAAAATATGTACATGTAAAGTACTGCCTGTATGCTATAGTTGACAGTTGTGATGGTTTTTCTGAAAGCTGAAAATGAAGTTAAACCATTGAGAAAAACCAGCTACTCCCAATATAAGCACCCTGTGGGGCAATTTAGACACTAGTGTTTTCAAGATAAAGACAACATGACAGAACCAAGCCTAGAGAAATGTGTCCATTTTGGATTATAAACAACATGATAACCTGTCTCTACTATTCTGCAATATCTGTCCAGTATTCAATTAAATACAAGCACTCATATTAAAAATGAGAGAGAAAAAGTAAGAATAAAAAGTTCTCAAGAGTTAAAAAAAAACACACACAGACAAAAACAAAAATTAGTTATGACCCATATATTAGGACTGCAAAACTGAAAATGTCAAAGGGAAATATAAATTAATTTCCATTTTTTCTTGAGGAGAGAGAGAGCTGGAAAGATAATTGATCCCACCCCTACCATGCAAAAAGAGCTGGACAAATTGAATATTAACTAATTTTCTTGAACACATTTGAGAACAAAGGGCAACAAAATGCTCCATTAATTAGTCAATGGATTTAAATACTTTTAAATTATAAAATGTGAAACTGAACAGAAATTGAAGAAAAAAAACAAAGTAGTTTTAATATCACATAATAAAATAAAAATTTAGGAGAAAGAGCTTGATGGTGGATTGGAGAGAAATGCAGTGAGGTTCTCCATCAGCAATAATACAGAGGAATAATGGTGGAAGCAGTTTCAGGGGATGGTCCTAGAACTCTGATTCACATATAAAGGAATATTTAGAAAGTTTGAAGTCTTACAACCCCTGAAATTTGTACTAGAAGCAAAAACTCTGGTGCTTTCTGATTGACTGGCCTCAGCAGCTTCCCAAGTGGCCATCTTGGGCAAGTGGAGCAGGGGGAAGATCAGAGCCACTGTGCACTCCTGACACAACCTCAGATATAAAGGTGTGCACATTTGCTTTTTTTTTTTTTTTTGTCTTTGTTCATGGTCTCTTGCTGTCTGTGCACCTCTATTCTGGTGACTAGACGGGGTACCTAAGCAAGTGGACACCCCCCACCTCACCCCTAGGGGAGTTCTAGTACGCATGCACACAGATTTGCTCAGAATTTAAGGGGTCTTAAAGCCTAACGGCAGTGCAAAATCACCACAGCTGTCCCTGAACTGTTAATCACCAGGAAAAAAAAGGCCTGAATGGGGATTGTGGAGTGGGAGAGAGACATACTAAAAAAGGAAACACATTGAAAATCAAATCCTGAGTTACCTCATAACAATCAACAATGACATCTTGAAATTTCTCAGGTGGCCTTGAAGGCAAGATGCCGAGTGAAGGACATTAAAGTCATAGTCATATTTGGCTACAGAATTGCTTCTTATTTTCTCCTCTTTTCTGTGATTATAGACTATAGTATCCAATGTATCTTTTTTTGCTGTGGCTGTTTTGATTTTTGGTCCACTTTGTACTTTTAGGGGGCTCTTTCCCAATTACCCAAAAAGAGATAGCAATTGCAGTCATATAGTCAAGCAACAATCATACATTATATAATTACACCATCCAGGCAAGAACCAATACCAGCTGCATATAAAAGATAGACCGCCAACACCTGGAACAGTTACTCAGGGTTGAGTAGTAAGAAGAGTGAAAAGGGAAACCCATCTCCTAAACACAACTATATGGAGGCAATCAGAAAGCATAATAAAACACCAACATATATTCATTTAATTATTAAAGTTACAGCTAACTACTAAAGATGGCCAAGAAATAGATGACCATATTGGCACACGTCCAGAAAAAAGATAAAGCGACTAAGGCACATAAGCAGGAAATAGACTTAGACAACACACTGGAACGAGGACATTCTTTGGAAATGCCTGAGAAATGATTAAGACAAATGATAATGAAATGTACCCAAACACTTTACAGAGGATTTGAGAAAAATAAGAAGGATGACAGTAAAGGACTACAGGAACAGTCAAATAAGATAGATACAGCATTGGAAACAATTCAAAACCTGCAAAAAGAGGTCCAAATGATTAATAATAAAATATCAGAAATGGACAATACACTGAAAGGGCAAAGGAGTTGAATAGAAGAGATGGAAACCAGCAAGCTGGAGGACAAACATCTCAATACCAATAAGATAGAAGATCAAGCAGAAAAAAGGATAATAAAATCTGAAGAAAATCTAAAATATATGTTGGACAACAAGAAGAAGACTAACATTAGAATTATGGTCATTCTGGAGCAGGAAGAATCAAACAAGTCCACTAAGGAGATAGTTGAAGAGCTGCAGGGGAAAAAAAATTTCCCTAACATCCTGAAAACAAAAAGACAAGCATTCAAGAAGATCAATGAACCCCAGGAAGGATAAACTCCAAAAGGAAATCACCAACACACATAATAATTAAGCTCTCCAAAATCAAAGACAAGAAGAAAATTCTGAAAGCATCTAGGGAAAAGAGAAGTGTTACATGCAAAGACAAGCAAATCAGATTAAGCTCTGATCTCTCAGCAGAAACCATCCAGGCAATAAGGCAATAGAGAGACATATATAAAACCCTGAAAGAAAAACTGCCAACCAAGAATCATCTAGCCAGCAAAGCTATCAATCAAATAAGACAGTGTGATGAAACATTCCAGGATAAATAGAGCTATGGCATTTTGCCAAAGTCAACCCTCTGTTGCAAAACATCATAAAGGAAATTCTGTGGTCTGAGAACCAACAAGAACAGACAAGAACCAGAGACTGACTTACATGGCAGCACCACCTGGAACTTAATCAACAATTGGAAAGAGTTCAGAACAGAACAAAACTATAAGAACGATTCAAGAGGATTTGTGAGATCAATCTATGATCAAAACAATTACAATGTGAAAGAAGGTGAAAACATAAAAACAGAGATCCAGGTGATGAAGAGGTCAGGTAGATTATAGGATAAAATAGACTGTTTTAAATGGAGGGAAAAGTTAATAGAAGACAGGGTAAACTCAAAGAAAATTAATACTTCACAACATACCAGGAAAACGAAAATCCAAGAAGAAAATGGAAACATTAAAACTATGAAGAAACTGACTAGAAAGAACACAGAAAACATGACCTCAGCACATGAGGCATACAGAACAAAGGAACCTGTAATAACTAAAAACAACAACAACAAACAAACAAACAAACATAATGACAGTAAGTAATCCATACCTATGGATAATTACACTGAATCTAAATGGATTAAATGCACCAGTTAAGTGACAGAGAGTGGCATTATGAGTAAGAAAACAATATCCTTCAATATGCTGTCTGCAAGAGACACACCTTACACACAAAAACAAAAACAGACTAAAAGTTAAAGGATGGAAAAAAATGTATGAAGCTAATTGCAATACAAAATGAGCAGGAGTGGTAATACTAATCTCTGATAAAATAAACTTTGAGGAAAAAGCCAGCACAATAGATAAAGATAGATATTATCTCTTGATTAAAGGGTCAATTGAACAAGATAACATAACCATAATAAGTATCTATGATCCCAATGAAAGAACTCCAAAATATATAAAGTAAACTCTAATAAATTTGAAGAAAGAAATAGACAAATGTACAATAATACTGGGCGATTTTAATACACCACTTTCAAAAAAGGATAGAACTACCAGAAACAAACATGGCAAAGATACAGAGAAACTAAACATAATCAACCAACTGAAACTCATATATTCAGAGCATTCAACCCAACAACAGCACAATACACATTGTTTTCCAGAGCACATGGAACATTTTCCAGACTAGACCTTGTGTTAGGCAACAAAACAAGCCTCCATAAATTTACAAACACCGAAATGCTTTAAAGAATCTTCTCAGACCACAGTGCTATAAAATTAGAAGTGAAAAATAGGAATACAAGGAAATAAAGTCAAATACATGGAAACAGAATAACACTCTGCTGGAAAGCTACTGAGTAGTAGAATAATTAAACGTGAATTCACTATGTTCCTAGAAACAAATGAGAATGAAAACACAACATGCCAAAATCTTTGGGACACAGAAAAGCAGTTATGAGAGGACAAATTATTGCAATAAATGCACACATACAAAAAGAAGAAAGAACCAAAATCAACACATTAACACAACATTTCTAACAACTAGAAACACACCAGCAAAGTAAACCTACAGTCAAAAGAAGAAAGGAAATAATAAAGATTACAACAGAAATAAATGAGATTGAAAACAGAAAAACTATAGATAGAATGAATAGGACAAGAAGCTGATTCTTTGAAGGAATTAATAAAGCGATAAACCATTGAGAAATCTAACAAAAGAAAAGAGGGAGAAGACACCATATAATATGTATAAGAAACTACATGGGTGATATTACAACAGAACCAATAGAAATAAAAAGGGTAATAAAAGAATATTATGAAGTATTGTACTCCAACAAATTTGAAAATCTAGAGGAGATGAATACATTTTTTAAAAAGCACGACCCACCTAAACTGACAAAGATTGAAGTATAAAACTTAAGCAGTCCTATAACAAAGGAAGAAATTAACCAGGTCATAAAAAAAAAAAAAAAATTCTCAACCAAAAATCTCCAGGTCCAGATGGCTTCACTGGTGAGTTTTACCAAACATTCAAGGAAGAGTTGTAAATTACTTCTACTCAAATCATAACAGAATATATAAGAGGATTAAAAACTTCCTAATATATTTGATGAAGCAAGCATAACCCTTACACCAATAGTGGAGAAACAAATCTCTAAGAAAGAAAAGTATAGACCAATATCCATCATGAACATAGATGCAAAAATTCTCAACAAAATCCTAGCCAAAAGAATTCAACACATCAAAAAACAATATATCATGACTAAGTGGGATTGATATCAGGGATGCAAGGATGTTTCAACATTAGAAAATCATCAGTGTAATCCACCATGTAAATAAGGAAAAGGAAAAGAACCACATGATCCTATCTATTAAAGCAGAAAAAGCATTTGTCAAAATACAACATCAATTCCAGATAAAAACACTCAACAAAGTATGAATTGAAGGAAAATTTCTCAACATAATTAACAGCATATATACAAAACAAACAGTTAACATCACTCTCAATGGAGAGTAAAGCCTTCCCCTTGCGAACAGTATCCAGAAAAGGATGCCCTTTATCACCACTCTTATTCAATATTGTTTTGGAAGTCTTAGCCAGAGCCATAAGGCAAGATAATGAAATTAAAGACATTCAAATTGGCAAAGAAGTAAAACTCTCTCTATTTGCAGATGATATGATCCTATACACAGAAAACCCAAAGACTCAAAAACAAAACAAAACAAAAAACTATTGGAACTCATTGGAAGATTCATCAAAGTGGCAGGATACAAGATCAACATAAAAAAAAATCAGTTTGGTTCATCTATACTAATAATGACAGCACTCAAAAAGAAATTAGGAAAACAATACAATTTACAATAGCCACCCAAAGGATGAAATATTTTGGAATCAATGTGACCATTGAAACACAAGACGGATACAAAGAAAACTACAAAACACTACAACAAGAAACCAAGAGACTTACAAAAATGGAAGAATATGCCATGCTCTTTGATAGGAAGAAATAACATTGTGAAAATGTCAATACTACCCAAGGGAATCTACACATTTAATGCAATTCCAATCCAGATTCCAACAGCATTCTTTAGAGAGACATTAAAAAACAATCACAAACTTTATATGGAAAGGAAAGACACCCAGGATAAGCAAAGAACTGCTTAAGACGAAGAACAATGTTGGAAGCCTTTCAGTCCCTGATTTCAAAATTTAGTACTAGACTACAGTAGTCAAAATAGGTTGATACGGGTACAATGAATGATACTTATATATCAATGGAACAGAATCAAAAATCCAAAAATTAGCCCATCCACATACAGCCCTGGTGTGGCGCTGTGAGTTAATGTGCAAGAATGCAAAGTTGTTTGAACTACAAGGCTGGTGGTTCAAGCTCACCAGTCACTAGTTAGAAACACTATACAGACTCACTATGGGTCAGAACCAACTCAATGGCACTTAACAACAACAATATCAACATACAGCCAACTGATCTTTAACAAAGGGCCAAAGTATATTGAATGGGGAAGACATAGTCCCTTCAACAGATGGTTCTGGCAGAACTGGAAATCAGTAGGCAAAAGATTGAAACAAGACCTTTCGCTCTCACCATATACAAAAGTCATTGCAGCATGGATTAAAGACCTAAAAGTGAATTCCAAATTATAAAGCTCATCAATGAAAACATAGGGACAAATTTAAGGGCTCTAATATAGGGCACACACAGACTACCAAACATTGCGAAAATTACACAAACAAAAGAAGACAAAATAGAAAATTGGGACATTCTAAAAATTAGAAACTTATGTGCATCAAAGGATTTCACCAAAAGAGTAGAAAGGGAGCCCACAGAATGGGAAAAAAATATTTTGCAATGATATTTTAGACAAAGGACTAATTTGAAAATCTATAGGAAACTACAACAACTCTATTGGAAAAAGACAAATAAACCAGTAAAACAAATGGGCACAGAACATGAACAGACACTTCACCAAGGAAGAGATTTGGGCAGCCAACAAACATATGAAGAAAAATTCAGGATCATTAGCCATTAGAGAGACGCAAATCAAAAGAATGCTATATCATCTCACACCAGCAATAAGAGCATACTTAAAAATAATAGAGGACAATAAATGCTGGTGAGGATGCAGAGAGACTGATAATAGAGGACAATAAATTGCTGCTGTGAATGCAAAATGGCCCAGCAACTCTAGAAAACAGTATGGTGCTTCCTCAGAAATTTAAAAATTGGAATACCTTATGATCCAACAATTCCTCAACTTGTTATATATTCACAAGAAATGTGAGCCATAACACAAGCAGCTATATGCACACCAATGTTTACAGCAGAACTATTCACAATAGCAAAAAGATGGAGATAACCTAAGTGCCCATCAATGGAAGAACGGATAAATAAACTTTGGTACATACATGCAATAGAATATTATGATACCTTGAAGAATAAAAGGAAGCTGCAAGCCACCAAAAACATGAATGAACCTTGAGGACATTATACTGAATGAAATTAGTCAGTCACAAGAGGACAAATATTGCATAACACCATTATTGTAAAAGCTTAAGAAAAGATACCCCAAAAAAGGAAAAAAAAAATATTTGTTGGTTACAGGTGGATATGGGATCATGGGTGAGTGGGAGAAGTGGAGGGAGCACACAGTAGAGCACAGGGTAGGGGGCAGACACATCATAGTTTGGGTGTTGGGGAGGGCAATACACAAGAAGGGGAAAGGAGTGGAAGAACAGGGTAGATAGAGGAATACTAAGACAAGTTTGCATTGGCTAAATGGGACAGAGGTAAATTGTGATGTATGCTCAACCTTGGAACAACAGATATTCTGTGATACAGGGATCAAGGCATGGTCTGAAGTGGAGAAATAATACTAAGATGCTTGCCTGTCCTATGAATATTGGTTTCATTTGTCTACTATTGTAAAATAGACACTTTTGTGGGATATAAAGGAATGTTGGGAAACCTGATTACAGAAAGCTTGTATATCTTCAGCTTCTAACTGATTAAAATACCTAAAAGGCCTTCTAGAACATGTCCAGTGAAATAGGTCACTTGTGGTACCTTTGCAGTTTATAGGACCCTAGGTGGAATCTTAAGCCCCATCCATAACCTTCTGAGGTGGAAGATCCCCACTAGAAAGGACAAGCAGACCAGCCTGGAACAGCTAGAGCAACAGAAGATACATTTTCAAAGTAAGATCATCAGAAAACAAACAAGCAAAAATGGCAGTAAGACTGGCAACTATAAGAACAAGAAAGTTGTTTCCTGGGAAGCCATCAAGACAAGCAATCAAGTTCCTTCAGAACAAACCCCCCTCCAATACTGAAACTCAAAGAAAACACATAAACAGGCATGTAAACTTGCTGGTGACCACATTGGTCTACTGGTGAGTGGAAGATGGGGAAAGGCAGCCATGAAGAAATGGGTTGAGTTCAACCACATTGCATAGATTCCCACTGACCTGGACATAAGAGAGAAAAGAGAAAAGGCTGGTTGGTCTGAAATGTAGTGGTCTGAAATGTAGTGGATGAGATTCTTATGAGTCAATAGTGAGTAATTTGTTATCATGACTACCATGACTGTAACACCTAAGCTCAGGGACAAAGAAATAGCCACAGAAAGCTAGAGCTGAGAGTGAAGCATCCAGCTGATATGAAGTGAGGGGAGATGTGCAAGAACATTCAAACTTGCAGATAATATCCATTTAATCTAGCCTTGATGGCTTGATAATCATAATTAGACTAGCGTAAGATAAAAAAAAAAAAAAAAAACACAGAACGAAACAATTTTTGATAAAGCAAATGAATGTAAATTGCTACAATTTGATGAACTTGACATATACTCATGGATATAGTAGCTCAAAATACAGGCAAGGAGGGATGGAGTCTTCACATCAATGATCAATCCTATCCCCTCTGTATCCTGGGTATATAGATACAAGGAATTTAGACACTGGCTGCCTAAAAATATGGGGCGAAAAAGGCACAAAGTGACTGGCTTACAAGTTTTCAAGAGGGAGTTTATTTTCAGTGTGTGTGAGGGAAGATAGAGTTCCCTTTGAATAGTTTTCATCTTCTAGAGATGGGTCTGATGAAAAGAGGTGGGGATGAGATTCTTATGAGTCAATAGTAATTTGTTATCATGACTATCGTGACTGTAACAATTGTAAAGGCAGACAATTTGTAGCAAAAATGGGGCAGTAGTTATTCTTACAGTCCAGAAACATAGTACCCTAGGACCATCAAGGATAAAGAGCACAAATGGAGAGCGGGGCCCTATCCAGAGAAACAGTGACACCAGAGATGGAGGCAGAGATAAGGACATGGAGAGAGGGAACAGCTGAGGATTCTAGACGCATGGAAAGAGAGGGACTGAGTGCAGGTGGCCAGGAGGCAGATTTGTAGAATGTGCCCTTTGGTTGTTTGAATTATCATATAATCATAAATGCTTTTGTGTACATTGCCTTCTCCCAAAAAGAAAGAACAACAGAGGGAATAGAAGAAAATACTATTGAATGATGATGCACAGAGGAGATTGTAATCATTGCAATGAAACGATGGTTTAGACATGATGTTCTCCCATGTAAACTATCTTTCAGTTCACAATAATAAAAAATAAAATAAAAATTTAGTAATACCATTTAATATGGTAGTGCTGGAATGAGTTTATGCTAATTAGTCACAGAAAAAAAAACAACTAAAATTTATTAATTAATAAATCAAATATTTGACATTTGAATTAATATGGGTAAATAGTTAATTAGTGAAAGCAATTACCTCTCTTTCATCAAGGATGTATCTGACTGATCCATTCTGGCACTTTTTCCCAGTCAGTCCTAATATGAGCTTCAATTGCTCTTACCCTATTGAGTATTCACAGATATTACTACTTGATCAACATTGGAACTCAAGATAAAGCCTATTAACATTTGTTGCTGTTGTTGTTCAGCGCCGTGGAGTAGGCTCCCCAACATAACACTTGATAGCACAACACAATGTAACACTACTGGGTCCTGCACTTCCAACAGAAGTGTTGTTACCCTTGAGCCCATTTCTGCTGCCCCTGTGTCAGTCCATCTTGTTAGGGGTCTTCCTTCCTTTTGAGAACTCTCAAGTTTACCAAGAATAATGTCCTTCTCCAGAGATGGGTCCCACCTGAAAATACGTCAGAAGTATGAAAGACAAAGTTTTTTCATGGGGGCTTCTAAGAAGGATTCTGACTGTATGTCTTCCAACATGGATTTGTTTGCTTTGATAGTCCATGGTACTTTCAATACTCTTCTCCAACATAATAACCCAAATGTTTCATTTCTCCTATGGTCTTTATTAGTTGTCCAACTTTCACATACTTTGATGGTATTGAAGATACCATGACCTGGATCAGGTGTGCATTAGTCCTCAAAACTGAAATATTTGAACTTGAACACTTTAAAGAGGTCTTACGCAGTTGATTAACTTAATGCAATATGTCATTTGATTTCTGGACTGCTGTTTCCATGAGTTGATTGCAGATCCAAGTAAAATGAAGTCTTTGACACTGTCCATTTAACATGATGCTATTTTTGGTCCAGTTGTGAGGATTTTTGTTTTCTTTACATTGAAGTGCAATCCATTCTGAAAGCTGTGTTCTTTGATCTTCATCAGTATTTTAAGTCGTCTTCTCTATCAATATACAATATTCTTAAGGAGACTTCCTCTAATCTTAACGCCACATTCTTCTTCAATTAATACTGATTCTTAAATTATTTCTTTAGCATACAGACTGAATATGTATGATGAAAGAATACAACCATGGTCCACAAGTTTCCTGTTTTTAAACTATTTGGTATACCTTTGTTCTATTGAATGACTGCCTCTTAGTCTATGTACAAGTCCCTTATGATCAAAATTAAGTGCTATGGAATGCCCATTCTTTGTAATGTTTTACATAGCTTGTCCCAATGCACAAAGTCAAAAACTTTTTCATAGTCAATAATGCCCATGTAAGCATCTTTGAAGTAGTCTCTGCTTTCAGCCAGCACCCATCTGATGTTAGCAGTAACATCCCTCACTCCACATACTATCCTGAATACAGCACTCATAGAGTTTTTGGGAGTTCCCTGTTGATGTACTGTTACAGATGGTTTTGAATTATCATTACCAAAACTTTACTTGCATGGGATAGTAATGATACTGTTTGATGATTTCCACATTCTGTTGGAATGGGCAAAAATATGGATCACTCCCAATCAATTGGACAGGTTTCTAGCTGTGTTCCTTGGCATAGATGGGTGTGCACCTCCTGTATTGTATCAGAGTATTGAATTATTTCAATTTGTGAATACCTGGAATCTTGTTTTTAGCTAATATCTTCTGTACCACTTGGACTTCTTCCTTCAGTACTATCAGTTCTTGATCATATGTTACCTCTTGAAATGTTTGACCAACAAATATTTCTTTTGCATGCATTGAATCTGTGTATACTTTCTATCTTTTCTATACTCTCTGCATAATTCAATATTTTGCCCATGAAGTCCTTGAATATTGCAAGTAAAGGTATGGATTTTTTCCCAGTTATTTCAACTTAAGAAATGCTGAATGTGCTCTTCCCTTTTGGTTTTCTAACTCCAGAACTTAGCACATTTCATTTTAATACTTGACTGTGTTCTGAAGCTGCCCTTTAAAATTCTCTAATCACCTCTTTTACTTCGCTATTTTTCCTATTTGCTTTAGCATCTCTATGATGAAGAGCAAGATTTAGAGATTCTTCTGATAACCACTTTTTTTTCTTTTCCTACTTTTCCTTTTAATGAATTTTTGCTTCGTTCTTGTATGATGTTCTTGATGGCATGCCACAGCTCTTCTGGTCCCCTTTAATTCATGTATGATGCATCAAATGTGTTCTTGGGATGATCTCTTAAATCATGTGGAATATGTTCAACATCATATTTTGGCTCCTGATAATTTGTTTTACTTTTCCTCACCTTAACTCTGAACTTGCTTGTGAGCAATTTATAGTCTTTTCCATATCCTGACCCTGGACTTGTTTTGCCTGATGATAAGTAGCTTTTCCACCATCTCTTCCTACAGATGTAGTCAATTTGATTCATATGTATTCCATCTGGTGATGTCCAGTGTATAATCATCTTTTATGTTGTTTAAAAATGATATTTGCAATGAATATCTCATTGATCTTGAAAAATTATTTACTGCAATCTCTAGCATCATTTTTTTATCACCAAGGCCATATTTTTCCAAATATTGATCCATCTTTTGTGTTTCCTACCTTCCTTCTCATTGCAATTTCTGTTGTTGTTTGTAAATTTGATCAATTTGAGACTTAAGAAGCTGGTACAATTCTTCAATTTCATTATCAATGGCTTAAGTGATTGATACGTATATTTGAATAATAGTGGTATTAACTGGTCCTCCTTGTAGGCATATAGCTATTATACTATCACAGAGAGCATTATACTTCTTAATAGCTCTTGAAATGTTCTTTCTGACGATTAATACTACTCCATTTATGTGAATTTGTCATTCCCAGCATAGTAAATGATATGAATATCAATATCAAAATCATAGGCCAGTGCCTATGCATTTTAGCAATTAATGCCTAGGATATCAATCTTTCTGGGTTCCATTTCATTTTTGACAACTTCCAATTTTCCTAGATTCATACGCCATATGTTTCATCTTCTGATTATTAATGGATGTTTGTAGCTGTTTATCCTCATTTGATCTTATTTTGTGTTTTGAGTTGTGACCCAAAACAAATGAATGTCCTAGAAGTTGAATTATATTCATGTTATCACTGTCAACTCTATTTTGAGGATGCAGATCTGCCACAGTAGTATTTTGAGTGCCTTCCAACTTGATGTGTTATCTATTGACATTATATCTGACAATATTCTCATGTTATTCATAATGTTTTCATTTATGGCACTAGATCAAACAATGTTCTGCTGTAATTCATAATTTTTTTACTGGCTAAACATTCAGAAATAGTCCACCTCTCCTTTCTCCTTATCTGTCTTAATCTGGAAGCTCAGTTGATACCTGCCAGCTATGGGTGACCCTACTGGGACTTATAAAACTGTGGCATAGCTTCCAGCATCACAGCAACATATAAACCACCACAGTATGATACACTGATATTGTCCTAATTTAACAAAAAAAGAAATTTAATAAAATATAGGAATGCTCTAAATAAAGATTAAATGAGAATTTATGGAAAATTAATTATCCAGGATAAAATATTATTTAATCAGTTCACATTTTATACAACAATAAGTTGAAATATAGTTAAAAGAGCTAAAGTGTGAAATTATACTATATAAAATTAAAATCTACTTATGAGGTAGTGTAGTTATTTGAAAATGTAACCTTAAGAGAAGGAAATATATTTTTAAAATGAAGTCTTTTCTAGCTGAATATGTGCAGTCAAAAATATATAAAATATTAATTATAATTGTAATAAAAGTTGAGATATCACAATTGTAAAGTAATAAGGAAGAGACATGAATATTGGCCTCAGGTGTAAGATGTTTTTGGCAAACCAAAGAGATATAAATTTATCCTTTAAAACATAGCATATAATACTAAGTTATGTACTCACAAAAGACAAAATTCATATTATTTGAATATACAAAATACACTAGTTTACTTTAGGTCTAAGACTTAATTATAAATAAAATTTATAATAATAAAAATAAGATAAATTGAATTATATGAGTTTTTGAGAAGTAATTTATTGATATGTTTCATGAGCTAAACAATTATCTCTATGCTTTTATATAAGAGAGAATTGCAAATGTATATATATACAATAGGTCACAGAAATGGGCTAAATTGTTCAGATATATTTAAGACTTTAGCATTTTTATCTTTTTAAAGGTAACACAATGCATGAATTGTACATTATGTAACACCCCCTCACCCCATGTGGCTTATGGCAGCACACCTATCAAATATATCATCAATAAGAATATTCATTGCAAGAAGATCAGAAAACAATTATGATATCCTCATATCATTCACTTCAGGTTTGGCTGTCAAATGAGACTGCAACAAATCTAAGAAAAACACTTGTGGATAAGGGAATTTAAAACTGCATTCAAGAAAGTTCCAAAAATAAACCTATTCTCTCCTGGCTGACCCTGTGTATGCTACAAGCCTTCCTTTCCAGGGTTAGGGAATTTATTATTTGTCTTGGCATCCCATTTGAACAAGAGACAGATTACGACTTTACCACATCAGAAGTATCATCATCAATCATTTCATGCACCAGAGGTGTTTGCATTCAAAAGGCTTTGTAGTATTTTAGTGGCTAAAATGTTTAGTGCTTTTTGGATTAGAAAGAAGAATATTTGGTTTGGAATTTATGACCTTCTCATTCAACTATCTCTTTGAAATCTGCTTCTATATGATTTAGAGTAGGAAATCAATGTGATCTAGTGCATGTTAAAAATATTTCCCTGAAAATTACATACCAAGTAATTATCATATTAAATATTTACACTCACAATCTATTTTTCCTATATGAAATATTGTGCCTTTCAATAGTACCTGACACACAGGTGACAATTAAGAAATATCTGTGTTATTAAATTAATAAGACATTTTCCCTATATTATCTTTCCAAAGAAAATGATTTTTAAAGAAATTTAAAGTTCATGAAGTCATCTATTTTACATAAGAATATGCAAGAACAGTTGATTTATAGCAGTTCCATTGTAAAAATGGCAAGCAGATGGCATCTGACCTCCTGTGATTTCACAAGGGGAACTGAGAATCAAAATGTAAATCCAAGGTCAAATATTATGAGGCTGATTTCAGACATGCCTCCACCAGTTGTTTTTTCCATGACATTCTCTATCTTGCTGTTGAGTTCTATATCAGTTGCAATGGTCACAAAGAACTCATATACCATACTTAAGACCATGGAGTTTATGAGGAAAGAAATAGGAACAGAAATTCTCAGGTTATAATTCTTTGATTAAGACAGCCTTTTTATACCTCTCTTTTGCTGCTGGCCTCAGAGGCAAGTGGGCCATTGCCTTACTTGATAAGTTGGCTCCAACTCATATATAGGATTCCTGAGGAATAGCAAGTGGGTTTGAACTGATGACCTTGCCCTTAGCAATTCAGGGCTTATCCTACAGCTCCACACCAGGACTCCCAAGAATAGTTTTGCTGACTAAGTGTTCTCTCAACAAGTAAGTCTTACCTCAAAATCATAGTTTTGCGCCCTAGGTAGGCAAACTTAGCTTTATCCTGTTAAGTGCTTAAAAGCAACCATTTCCTGCAGCAAGTCTCCTATCTTAAAATGCTCAGTTTTCATGCTTTGGGCTAATGGTCTCACCCTCTGTTTCATGCTCTTTGATTTGCTGCCTCTGCTGCCTCAACAAGTAGGTGATAACTATATTTGTCGAGGTCCTAGGTTGGGGTCCCACCTCGACAAGGAAGTGTTGGTGCCACGAAGAAGGGAGATCTGGTGGTGAAAGGGATAGAGAAAAAGAGAGACGAAATATATACAAAAAAGACAGACACATAGATATGATGCAAGCTGGCAGGTAGGCAGATCTGCAAACATTTTGCCTAGCATTGCACAGCATTGCACACAGATCTAACTCTACCTCAGTCTTTTATTCTCTTTTTTAGGGAGGAATTTGTTACAAAGGAAGGATGTAATTCACAAAGGGAGGATGTAATTTCACAAAGGGAGGATGTGATTAAGACAGGATACAGAACTAAAATGTGATTAATCATTCAAAACAGGACATAATGATTCACAGAACAACTTTTAAGATATTTTCATAGTTTTTCTTAACAATCTAACATTTTTATTTTTACAGGAAAAGCTTCAATCAAGCTGTTATATATTAATTTTTAGGCTTAAATGATCTAGAGCAGTGATGTGCAGTTTCTTAAGGATCCTTAACATAAAGCAAGGTTCCTGAAAGGAGCCAAGCTGGGTTATATGAAAAAAATGTGACATCAGGATTGCAGGGAGATTCATTAACAACCTGCAATATGCAGATGATACAATCAATCATGCTTGTTGAAAGTGCAGAGAACTTAAAATTATTGCTGATGAAGATCAAATACCACACAGCCTTCAGTATGGATTGCATCACAATGTAAAGAAAACAAAACTCCTCACCACTGGACCAATAAATAACATTATTATCAATGGAGAAAAGATTGAAGTTGTCAAATTCTTCATTTTTCTCCGATCAATCATCAACACTCATGGAGCAGCAGGTGAGAAATCAAACTACATACTGCTTTGGGCAAATCTGCTGCATAAGACCTTTTTCAAGTGTTGAAAAGGAAAGACATCAATTTGAAGACTAAGGTGCATCTGATCCACACCATGATATTTTCAATAACCTCGTTGTTTTTGTTGTTAGGTGTCATCAAGTCATCAAGTCAGTGTCCACTCATAGTGACCTTATGCACAGCAGAACTAAACACTGCTTGGTAATGGGCTAGCCATGCTTGAGCCCATTGATGCTGCCACTTTGCAAATCCATCTCGCTGGGGGGTCTTCCTCTTTTTCTCTGATCCTCCACCCAACCAAACATGAATCCATCTCCAGCAACTGGTCTCTCCTGACAATTTGTCCGAAGTATAAGAAGTTTGGTCATCTTGACCTCCAAGGAGCACTCTGGCTACATTTCTTCCAGCACAGATTTGTTGATTCTTTTGGCAGCTCATGGAACTTTCAGTATTCTCCTCCCACATCATAACTCAAAAGCATCAATTCTTCTAAAGTCTTCCTTATTCACTGTCCAGCTTTTGCATGCATAGGAGGTTATTGGAAATATCATGGTTTGGGTAGGCGCACCTTAGTCCTCAAGCTGGCATCCTTGCTCTTCAACACTTTAAAAAGGTCTTGTGCAGCAGATTTGCCTAATGCAATACGTTGTTTGATTTCTTGACTGCTGCTTCAGTGAGTGTTGATAGTTGATCCAAGTCCTTGACAACTTCAATCTTTTCTCGGTTGATAAGAATGTTGTTTATTGGTCCAGTGGTGAGTATTTTCATTTTCTTTACATTGAGATGCAATCCATACTGAAGGCTGTGCTCTTTAATCTTCTTCAGTAAATCTTTTAAGTCTTCTTTATTTTCAGCAAGCAAGGTTGTATCATCTGCATATCACAGGTTGTTTATGAGTCTTCCTCTAATCCTGATGCCAAATAACCTCGTATGTATGTGAAAATTGGATAGTGAATAACGAAGACCATAGAAAAATTGATATATTTAAGTTGTGGTGTTGGAGGAGAATATTCAAAGTACCATGGACTGCCCAAAGAACATATCGATCTGTGTTGGATGAAGTACAGCCAGACTGCTCCTTGGAAGCCAGATGGCCACACATCTTCTTTTCTCATAATTTAGACATATTGTCAGGAGTGACCAGTCACTGGAGAAGGATATCATGTTTGGTAAGGTGGAGGGTCAGAGAAACTGAGGAATACCCCCAGCAAGATGGCAGCATCAATGGGCTTAAGAGTAGCAACGACTGTGAGGTTGGCCCAGGACTGGGCAGTGTTTCATTCTGTTGTGCATACAGTCTCTATGAGCCAATACCAAATTGATGGCACCTAACAACAACAACAAAGGATATACTCCAATCCTGGTTCTTCCCTCTTAATGATTGTGAGATTCTCTCACCTCCTCTGCTTCTGAGATTGCTCAGTTTAATGTTACAGGGTGGCAAAACTGACCAATCCTCATATTAGTGTCCCATACACTGTATTTGCATAATCTATCCTTTACAAGGAGTCCTGGTATGGTGCTTTGGGTTAATGTGCCAGACTGCAACGCCATTTGATCTGCAAGGTCAGCAGTTAAAGCTCACCATCTGCTCCTTGGAAACCTTATACAGGGTCGCCATGGGTCGGAACCGACTCGACGGCACTTCACAACAACAACACAATCCTTTACAAGGAAGAAGCTCTGATACCATAGTGTGTTATGAGTCAGGCTGCTAATTGCAAAGTCATCAGTTAGAACCTGCCAGCTGTACGAAGGAGGAAGATGAGGCGTCCTGCTCCCTTAAAGACTTGTTGTTGTTGTTATGTGCCTTGGAGTCGGTTCCGACTCATAGCAACCCTGTACAGTATTCCCGAGGCTATAATCTTTACGGGAGCAGAAAGCCTCATCGGTCTCCTGTGGAACGGCTGGTAGTTTCTAACTGCTTATCTTGCGGTTTGCAGCCTTAAAGACTTATAGCCTCCCAAACCCTTAAATGGGTTACTATGAGTTGGAATCCTGGTGTCGTGCTGTGGGTTAATGTGTTGTACTGCAAGGTGGGTTTGAACCACAAGGTTGGTAACTCAAGTTCACTAGCTACTCCTTGGAAATCCTATACTGACTCAACAGCACTTAAAAACCACAACAATGAGTTGAAAACTACTCCCAGGCACATAACCACCACCACCAGCTCTGGTAGCGTAGTGGTTACGAATCGGGCTGTGAACTACAAGGTCAGCAGTTCGAAACTACCAGCTGTTCCGTGGGAGAAAGATGAGGCTTTCTGCTCTCGTAAAGATTAACAGCCTCGGAAACCCTGTGCAGGGTCGCCATGAGTCAGAATCGACTGACAGCACTTAACAGCAGCATCCAATCCTCTTTGAGGGCTAGTTCCTCACATTTGCATAATCTTACTCAGTAATTTGAGTCCTGGTGCTAAAAATTCCTCACATTTGCATAATCTTATGGAGTCATAATCTTAGGCGAAAGCTGGACAGTGAATAAGGAAGATCGTAGCAGAATTGATGCCTTTGAATTGTGGTGTTGGAGGAGAATACTGAAAGTGCCATGGACTGCCAAAAGAACCAATAGATCTGTTTTGGAAGAAGTGCAGCCAGAGTTCTCCTTGGAGGCCAGGATGGCTAAGCTTCGTCTCTCATTCTTTGGACATATTGTCCGGAGGAAACAGTCTCTGGAGAAGGGTGTCATGCTGGGTAAGGTGGAGGGTCAGAGCAAAAGAGGAAGACCCCTAACGAGATGGATTGGCCAGGTGGCATCATTGATGGCATTAAGTGTGGCAGCGGTAGTGAGGTTGGCCCAGGATTGGACATTGTTTCGTTCTGCTGTGCATGGAGTCGCTATGAGTCGGTTCCGACTCGATGGCACCTGACAACAGCAACAACAATGCAGTCATTTGAGTCCTGGTCTGGCGCTCTGGCTTAATACACTGGTCGGTTTGAAGTACTATGTCAACAGTTCAAGCTCACCTTGGAAGACCTATACAGGGTCGCACTATGGGTCAGTGCTAACTCGATAGCACATAACAAGAAACAATAACAACCTAGTCATTTAGTAAGAGTTACAGAATCTATGACTAGAAGTATCAAAGGACCACCCCATTTTTTATTGCATACGAAATTGGACTCCGGTGTGGCACTGTGGGTTAATGCACCAGACTGCAAAGCCATTTGAACTGTGAAGTCGGTTGTTCAAGCTCACCAGATGCTCCTTGGAAACTCTGTAGGGTTGCTATGGGTAGGAACTGACTCTACTATACTTAACAACAACAATGACAGGTAATGTGCTAGCAGTTCACATGAATTATACCAATTAATGATAGCAGAATTTTTCTGGTATTGTGGGTGTCTTTAATGTTCTTGTTTAACATATGAGATGAAGAAATGAAAAAGTGAAACCACAAAGCTAATACAAAATAGTGGTCAGCTTCTGATTTCAGATATGAATACTCGAAACCACTAGTAATGTTCTTTCCAAAGTATACCTTTGGAATTTTTCTGCTTTTGGAGTTACAAAAGGGGAATATGCTTGACATTTATTGTAAGGGATTTGATTTAGTTATAGTACTGTCAACAGGAACTATACAATCACCTTCCTGAGTTGTAGTGAGAAGAACCTGGGTAGAAGACTTGCAGAAAATGTGTCTTTTAGGTTTTTAATTATGTGGGGGTTTATTAGGAATATATATTTATAAATCCTGTTTTCACACATCCACCCTACCTCCTAGCAGTTTCTAGAGCTGCTGCTCTAGTTTTAAGAGCTGGTCAACTAAAAAACAAACAAACAAAATAACTCTGCAATTAGCTAAAAATAATAGATTGCTCTCCTCTTTCGATGACAAAAGCTTGTATCTCTTTATATGCAAAAGTGTATTCTACATAGAAAGTTAATTTGAATTTATTAAATTATCTTGAAGATCATATTTTTAAAGACAGCGATACCTTGTAAATACATTAAGTGACAGTGGTTATGTGCCATTAAGTAGTTCTGACTTGTAGCAATGTGTTTAGGATTTTGGAGGCTGTAAATGTTTGTGGGAACAGAAAGAGTCATCTTTCTCCCACGGAACAGCTGGTAGATTCAAACTGCTAACTTTGTGGTTAGCAGTCCCACTAGTGATACACAGGCTATCAAAACTCCTAAATACATGGAGTAGAAAATGTTTTATTATGCATGCCAACAAAATTCAGCCACCACAATAATGTTAGAACATAACAAAAACAAATGAGTTGATTTTGTTATACAAACTGCTTCTGCATTATACAACACCCCATTCTATTTATAGCAACTCAAATTTCAGAAATAATTCTTATGAAAGTGTTAATACCTACGCATGTCCTAACAGTCGATATATGTATTAATTTTATATGTAATCAAATAGAATCGATTCCTACTCATAGAGATTCTGCTTAGGAATTATGAGGAATGACTGGTGAGTTTGCACTGCTGACCTTTTGGTTCAAACGAACCTTGCAATCCAGTGCTTATCCTATAGTATCACACCAGGACTCCTGGTTATTAGATACGAGGGGGGGGGGGGAGGGAAGAGATACTGCTGTTTACTTAAGCAAAGAGGACATCCACTTAAAAGATGATGATAGTAAAGAGAGTAACAAAAGAGGATATAAAAGGACCAAATGGAAGATAGAAACAGATTGAATCAGACAGAAATCAGTCCATTCAGTATTGTGTAAATAGAATGAAGTATATGTTACCATTAGAAGGAATTGATTATAATAATTGTTCATCTCCCTGATTCACTAAATAACCCCAACTGGTGCAGTGGTTGGCTGATAGCAAAAAGGTTAGTGTTCCAAATCCATCAGTCATTCCATTGGAAAAAAGATGTGGCAATCTACTTCCTTAATGATTACAGCCTATAAGCCTAATGGGGTATTTCTACTCTGTTACTTCTGATAGAAGTATTGCTATTGTTAGTTGCCATCAAGTCGGATCCAACTCATAATGGCCCTCTACACAACAAAACGAAACACTGCCCAGTTGTGCACCATCCTCACTGCTAATCAGAATAAACTCCGCAGTAACTACTTTTTAGTGGTCTTGCTATTTTGTTGTCTTCTTCACTTTATCGAAGATTAAATAAGTGAACAAGACCTTTCTGCCTGTAACTGAGCTTTTATGATGAAGCTTTCTCTTTGCTGTTGTATACAAAAATCTGACAGAAATATTTGTGTTAGTTGCCATAGAGTCAATTCCGACTCAGCGGTCCTATGCACAACAAAATGAAACACTGTCAAGCCGTGTACCATCCTCACAATCATTGTTACAATTGAGCCCATTGCTATTGCCAACCTACCAACCTTGGAGTCTTCAGCTTTTGTGTTGATCCTCCACTTAGCAAATCATGAAGTCCTTCTCCAGGGACTGGTTCCTTTTGATATTATGTCTGAAGTATAAGACATGGAGTCTTGCCATGCTGGCTTCTAAGTAAGATTCTGGCTATACTGATTTCAGCAATGTTTTTTGTTCTTCTGGTAGTCGGTACTTCTCCAGCACCATAACTCAAACATATCATTCCTTTTTGGTCTTCCTTACTTATTGTCTAGTTTTCACGTGCATATGAGGTAATTGAAAATATCATGGTTTGTGTTGTGCGTACCTTAGTTCTCAAGCTGAAATCTTTGCTATTAAAAAATTTAGAGTTTTTTTTTTTTCCCCACAACAGATTTGCCTAATGCAATACATAATTTGATTTCTAGACTGTTTCTTCCATGAGTGTTGACAGTGACTCAAAGCAAAATGTAGTATTTTTCAATATTTCCTCCATTTATCATATTCTTTATTGATCCAGTAATGGGGATTTTGTTTTCTTAATATTGAGCTGCAACCCATGCTGAAGGTTGTGATCTTTGATCTTCAACAATAAGCATTTTAAGTCCTCTTTCAGCACACAAAATTTATTATCTGCATTTCACAGGTTGTTAATGAGTCTTCCTCCAATCCTGATGCCACTTTCTTCTAATTCAGCTTTTCAGAATATTTACTCAACATACAGACTGAATAAATACGGTGAAACAATACAACCCTGGCATTTATCTTCCCTGATTTTATACTGTTTACTGTCCCCTTTCCTGTTCAAATTACTGCTTCTGGGTCTATGCATAGGTTCCTCATGTATACAATTAAGTGTTCTGGAATACCCATTCTTTGCAATTTTATCTATAATTTATTAAAATCCATACCAAAACCTTTTGCATAGCTAATAAAGCACAGGCAAACGTTTTCCTGGTATTCTCTGCTTTCAGCCAAGATCTCTGTAATGTCAGCAATGACATCCCTCATTCCATGGCCTCATCTGAACCCTGATTGAATTTCTGGCAAGCCCATGTCAATATACTATTGCAGTCATGTTTTTAATTATCTTTAGAAAAATTTTACTTGCATGGGTTATTATATTGTCTAGTGATATTGAGATTCCATTGGGTCACTTCTCTTTGGAATGGGTATGAATATGGATCTCCGAATCAGTTGGCCACATAGCTGACTTCCAGGTACTTGAGTGTCTCCAGTGGTACATCGATTTGCTTAAATGTTTCAGCTTGTATTCCATAACTTTCTGTAGCTTTCTTATTTGTGAATGCCTTCCGTGCTCCTTGCACTTTTTCATTCAGTACCATTTGCTCTTGATCATATGCTACCTGTTCAAATGATTGGATATCATCCTTTAAAAAAAACACAAAGACTCTGTGTATACCTTCCATCTTCTTTTGATGCTTTCTGTATCATTCATTATTTTACCCTATTGTTGTTGATGTTATTAGGTTCCAGTTAGTTTGTACCAACTAAGCACATAGTGACCCTATGCACAAGAGAATGAAACACTGCCCTGTCCTGGGTCAACCTCATAATCATTGCTATGCCAGAGTCCATTGCTTCCTCACTGTGCCAATCCATCTCATTGGGAATCTTCCTCTTTTTCTCCAACCCTCCATTTTGCAAATCATGATACCATTCTCCAAGGACTGAAGTATGCCTGAAATATAAGAGACTAAGTCTGGCCATCCTGGTTTCCAAGGTGCAGTCTGGCTGTATTTCTTCCAACACAGATCTGTTTATTCTTTTGTCAGTCCATGATACTTTCAATATTCTCCTCCAACATCCTAACTCAAATGTATCAACTCTTTAAAGTCTTTTTTATTTACTGTCCAACTTTTGCATGCATATGAGGTTATTGAAAATATTGTGACTTGGGTCAGGTGAACCTTACTCCTCAAACTGACTTCTTTGCTCTTGAACATTTAAAACAGTTATTATGCAGTAGGGTTGCCAAATGTAATATATTGTTTAATTTCTTGACTGTTGCTTCCTTAAGTGTTGGTGGTTGATCTGAGTAAAATGAAGTCTTTGACAACGTCAATCATTTCTCCATTTATGTGGATGTTGTTTATTGGTCAACTCGTGAAGATTTTTGTTTGCTTTACATTGACATGAAACCTGCACTAAAGGTTGTCGTACTTGATTACAATCAGTAAGTATTCTTAAGTTCGCTTCACTTTCAACAAGCAAGGCTGTATCATCTGCATATCACACGTTGTTAATGAGTCAACCTTTAATCCAGATGCCACATTTTTCTTTATATAATTGAGCTTCTTGGATTATTTACTCAGCATGCAGATTGAATATTATGATGAAAGACTACAATCCTGGTGCACACCTTTCAAAATTGTAAACCATTCAATGCTCCCTTATTCATTTCAACCAACTCCTTTTGGTCTCTGTACAGGTTCCTCATAAGCACACTAACGTGTTCCAGAATACTCATATTTTGCAATGCTGTCCCTAGTTTGTAATGGCTCCATGATTTAAAAACCCTTGGGTACTCAATAAAGCACAGGTAAACATCTTCTTGGTATACTCTGCTTTCAGTCAAAAGTCATCTAAGGTCAGCAATAATATCGCTTGTTCCATGTCCTCCTCTAAATCTGGCTTGAACCTCTGGAACGTTGTCTCTGTCCATGTACAGTCGCACCCATTTTGTATTACCTTTTGTAAAATTTTACTTGCAGGAGATATCAATGATATTATCTGATGATTTTTGCATTCTATTTGGCCACTTCTATGGAATGGGCAAAAATATTATCTCTTGATCATTTGGCAAGGTAGTTGTCTTCCAAATCTGATGACATAGAGAGTGAGTAACTCCAGTGTCACATCCATTTGATAAAACATTTCAATTAGTATTCCATTAATTCCCTTTGCTTTGTTCTTTGCCAAGGATTTCAGAGCATCTTGGAATTCTTCCTTCAGTGTGATTGGCTCTTGATCACATGCTACATTTTGAAATGGGTAAACATCAACCATTTCTCTTTGGTATCATGGCTGTGTATTACTTCCATCTTCTTTTAATGCTTTCTACATCATTCAATAATTTGCCCAGAGAATCATTTACTATCACAAATCAAGGTTTGAATTTTTTTCTTCAGTTCCCTCAGCTTTAGAAATGTTGAAAATGTTCTTCCCTTTTGGTTTTCTTACTTCGGTCTTTGCACATTTCATTATAATATTTGATTTTGTCTTTGAGCTGATCTGTGAAATTTTCTGTTCAGAACTGTATTTCTTCACTTCTTCCACTTGCTTTAGAATCTCTACGCTTAGTCTTTTCCTTCTTTCTTATCTTTTGCTTTCTTCTGATATGATAATCTTGATAGCATCCCAGAAGTCTTCTGGTCTTCAGTCTTTCATGTGTAAAGCATTAAAACTGTTCTTCTGATAATCTCTAAATCCACGTGGGATATATTCTAGGTAATATTTTGGCTCTCATGGACTGGTTTTCATTTTCTTCAGTTTCAGCCTAAATTTGTACATAAGCAATTGATAGTCTGTTCCACAGTCTGTTCGTGGCCTTGTTTTAGCTGATGATAAACTTTTTTCCACTGTCTCCACAGATCAATTCGATTTCTATGTATTCTATCTGGTGAGGTTCATTAACAGTTGCTTTTTATGTTATTTAGAAAAGGTATTTGCAATGAAGAAGACATTGGCCTTTAAAATTCTATTATGTAATCGCCAGCACCATTTCTATCACCAAGGCCATATTTCCAAATTGCTGATCTTTCCCCTTTGCTTCCAACTTTAGCATTCCAGTCACCAGTAATTACCAATATATTCTGATTGTACGTTTGATCAATTTCAGACTGAAAAAATTGGTAGAATTCTTCAATTCATCATCATTGGTCTTAGCGATTGGTGCATAAATTTGAATTATAATGGTATTAACTGGTCATTGTAGGTGCATGGATATTATCCTATCACACACAGCATTGTACTTCACGACTTATCTTCAAATGTTCTTTTTAATGATGAAGGTGATACTATCCCTCTTTAATTTGTCATTCCAGAAATTGTAGACCATAGGATAATCAGATGGAAAATGGCCAATACCAGTCCATTTCAGCTCACTAATGCCTAGGATATGTTAATGTGCCCTAGTTCAATTTTGATATTTTCAATTTTCCTAGACTCATACTTCATACATTTCATGTTATAAGTATTAATGGATGTTTACAGCTGATTCTCATCAAACTGCGTCAGCAAATGAAGGTTGGGAGGGCATTACGTGACTGGCATCATTATGGTCAGCTCTATTTTGAGGAGGCAACATTTCCCTAGTCACATTTTGAGTGCCTAACACCATAAGGGGCTAATCTTATGGCACTTCTTTTTGTACGGTGCCATTGAGTTGGTACTGACTCATAGTGACTTTATGAACAGCAAACAAACTACTGCCCAATCTTGGGCCAACCTCACTATTGTTGCCACACTTGAGCTCATTGATGCGGCCACTTTGCCAATCCATCTCGCTGGAGGTCTTCCTCTTTTCCTATGACCCTCCACCTTACCAAACATGATATCCTTCTTCAGTGACTGGTACCTCCTGATAATATGTCCAAAGTATGAGGCCTCCAAAGAGCACTCTGGCTGCACTTTTTCCAAAATGGACCTATTGGTTTTTTTGGCAGCTCATGGGACTTTCAATATTGTCCTCCAACACCATAACTCAAAAGCATCATTTCTTCTATGGTCTTCCTTATTCACATTCCAGCTTTCGCATGCATATGAGGTTATTGAAAATACCATGGCTTGGGTCAGGCACACTTTAGTCTTCAAGCTGACATCTTTGCTCTTCATAACCTTAAAAAAGTCTTGTGCAGCAGATTTGTCTAATGCAATGTGTAATTTGATTTCTTGACTGTTGCTTCCATGAATGTTGATAGTTGATCCAAGAAGAATGAAGTCCTTGACAACTTCAATCTTTTCTCCATTGATAGGAATTTTGTTTATTAGTCCAGTGATGAGGATTTTTGTTTTCCTTACATTGAGATGCAATCCATACCGAAGGTTGTGCTCTTTGATCTTCATCAGTAAATAGTTTAAGTCTTCTTTACTTTCAGCAAACAAGATTGTAACATCTGCATATTGCAGGTTGTAAATAAGTCTTTCTTCAATCCTGATGCCACGATTTTCTTCATAAAACTCAGCTTCTTGGATTATAGGCTCAGCATACAGGTTGAATAAGCATGGTGGAAGAATACAACCCTGTCACACACATCTTTCTTAATTTTAAACCATTCGGTGTTCCCACATTCTGTTCAAACAACTGCCTCTTGGTCTGTGTACAGATTCCTCATGAGAACAATTCAGTGTTCAGGAATACTCATACTTTGCAATGTTGTCCATATCTTGTCATGATCAACACTTTCAATCAAAAGCTTTAGCATAGTCAATAAAGTACAGATAAAAATCTTTCTGATATTATCTGTTTTCAGCCAAGATCCATCAGACATCAGCAATGATATCACCTGCTCCACAGCCTCTTCTGAGTCTGGCTTGAACCTCTGGAAGTTCTCTGTCCATGTTTACTTGTAGCTATTTCTTTATTACTTTTAGTAAAACTTTACTCACGTGGGATGTCAAAGGTATTGTCCAATGATTTCCACATTTCATTAGGTCACCTCTCTTTGGAATGGGCACAAATATGGATCTCTTCCATTCAGTCGGCCAGATAGTTGTCTTTCAAATTTCTTGGCATAGATGAGTGAGTGCCTCCTGTGCTGCCTGACTTTCTTGAAAGATTTCAATTTTTATTCCATCAATTCCTGGTGCCTTGTTCTTTGCCAATTCCTTCAATGTATTTTGAAAACCTTCCTTCAGTATCATTGTCTTTTGATCATATGCTACCTCTTGAAATGGTTGAACATAAACCACTGCCTTTTGGTATAGTGACTCTGTATATTTCTTCCATCTTCTTTTGATGCTTCCTTCATCATTCAATAAGTTGCCCAGAGAATCCTTCAATAACGAACATTGAGGCTTGATTTTTTTTCTTCAGTTCCCTCTGCTGGAGAAATGCTGAATGTTTTCTTCCTTTTTGGTGTTCTGACTCTAGAGCTTTGAACAATTTGTTGTAATATTTGGCTGTATCTTCTTCAGCTGATCTTTGAAGTGTTCTGTTCATCTCTTGTACCTCCTCATTTCTTCCATTTGCTTTAGCATCTCTATGCTGGAGAGGAGGCTTGAATTTTTTCCTCTTTGTTTTCTATCTCCAGGTCTTTGCATATTTCATTATCGTACTTGACTTTGTAGTATCAAATTCTCCTTTGGAATTTTTTGTTTGACTCTTTTACCTCCTCATTTCCTCCATTTCCTTTAACATGTCTACCCTGGAGAGCAAATATCCAAGTTTCTTTTGTCATTCATTTTAGTCTTTTTCATTCTGTTGAATTTTCTTAATATCTTTTGCTTTCTTTTTATATGATCTTCTTGATGTCATCGCGGAATGCATCTGTTTTTTGATTATTAGAATATAATGCCTCAAATCTATTCTTCAGATATCTCTAAATTCATGTGAGATATGTTCAAGACCCTATTTTGGCTCTTGTGGATTTGTTTTAATATTCTTCAGCTTCAGCCTGAACTTTCAAGTGTGCTATTGATGATCTTTTCCAGTCTGTCCCTGGGCTTGTTTTGGCTGATGATATGGTGTTTTCTCACCATCTATTCTGACAGATGTAATCAATTTGATATCTGAATTTTTTTCCTCTGGTGAGGTCCATGTGTATAGTTATCTTTTATGTTGTTTAAAAAATACATTTACCACGAATAACTCTTTGGTGCTGCAAAATTCTATCTTGTGATTTCCATCATGCTTGCTATCATTAAGGCCATATTTTCAAAATGCTCACACTTCCTCTTTGTTTTAAACCTTTGCTTTCTAATCACCATTATCATTTAAGTGTATGTTCGATCAATTTCAGACTGAAGAAGTTGTTAGAATTCTTCAAACTCATCATCACTTGTTTGTTGATTATTGCATCAATGTGAATAAATGTGGCATTAACTGTTCTTTCTTGTATGAATATAGATATTATCCTATCACAGACAGCATTATAGTTCAAGGTATGTTTTTGGAATGTTTTCCTTGATAATGAATGTGATGCCATTCCCCTGAAATTTGTCTTTACTAGAATAGTAAACCATATGATTCTCAGATTCAAAATGACCAATACTAGTCCATTTAAGCTCACTAATGCCTAGGATATCAATCTTTATGTTTTTCTTTTCACTATTGACAGCTTTCAGTTTTGCTAGATTCATACTTCATACATCCCATGTTCTCATTATTAATGGATGTTTAGAAGTCTTTATCCCATTTTTAATTTTTTTTCCCAACAGTACATGAAGATCACAAAAACTTTGTTCTATTTTTGCCATTACAGTCACCTCTACTTTAAGAAGACAGCTTTTCCCCAGTCATATTTTGTGTGCCTTCCAACCTAAGGGGCTCATCATTTGGAACATCTGACAATATTCTGGTCCTAATCATAATGCTTCAATATTCAATATTTTGATAGTATCTGACAGTTTTCCAGCACTACTCATGAGGTTTTCAGTGGCTAAACATTAAAAATTAATCTTCTGCACTCCTGCTTCCTAGTCTGTAAGCTCAGTCGAAATCTGTTCACCTTAAGTGACCTTGCTGATATTTAAAATATCAGAGGCATAGCTTCTAGCATCACAGTACATGTAAGCCACTACAGTATGACAAACCAACAGACTAGTGGTAAGACAGAAGAAGATGCATGTTTTATGTTCATTTTGTTCTAAAATTATTGTGGCCACTGAATTACGAGGCAAGGGAGATAAAGAAAATTTGACAGATTGCCCAATTTAGAGGAGAATTACTTCCTGCACAAGTTCATTAGTGTGTTATTACACATTTTGGAAAAAAAATATTACTGTTGTTTTTCTTAGATGCCATTGAATCAGTACTGAATCATATAAAGTGGATCAAAACCTACTACACTTATTTAACTAGAAGATAATTTAGAGACCATTATAACTGTTAAGTTATAGATAATTAATTACTTTATCAAATTGGGTTCTGTACCAAAATGAAGTAGTGTAAGAATAATAACTTCATTTTACTCAGTGTTTTTTGTTGTTGCTGTTAATTGTTGGTGAGTTGGGTCTGACTCATAAGGACACTTCATAGGGTTTCTAAGGAGCAGTTTGTCGATTTAAACCACCATCCTTTCAGTAAGCATTCCAGTGTTTATCCTATAGTACCACACTAGCATTCCCTGTTGTTGTTGTTAAGTGCCAGCAAGTAGTTACAATCCATAGTGACTCTGTATAGGGTTTTCAAGGAGTGGTTGGTGAGTACAAACCACCAACCTTGTGGTTCAAACTGACCTTGCAGTCCAGTGCTTTATGCCACAGCACCGCAGCAGTCCCTACAGGTTATAAATTCATGGCTTAGGTGATTGTAATAGATGAAGATTGGAATAATAGATGAAGACCCCTTCACACACATATCTAACACCTTTTCAAGAATAACTCCATGGATGGGCTTATAAAGCAGGATTGGAGATCCTTTATGTAATCTTTCCAAATGGCTCAGTCTTTCTTTCGTTACAGAGATCTATGAGTATTTGGATTTCCCACAAGGCAGGAAGAATTCCAAGGACAAGTGTCACAGTGAACAAGATGTGTCCTGTTATGACTTATTCTTGGTAGTTAAATGATGTTGTTTAAACTATATTCTACTGAAGAATAACAAGTTAACAAGTCTGATTAATTTCAAGAGGAAATTACCTATACTCCAATTCTCAATGAAAAGAATATAAAAGAAAATGTGCACATGTTTCATGCTTTAAAACATCCACAAAGATGAAACTTTCAGATATTAGTTGTCTGTTCTCAGAATTGTGCATGACTTTATGTGTATAACAGAGAGAGAGAGAAAGGTATTTGAAAAAATGCAGACTTAGTGCTACTTAACTCTTAAATGTTTTCTAATTTGGTCTCCAAGTTAGATACTCACTTAGCTATTATTTGCCAAACTCTTTTCCCTCCTCTGTGAATTACATAAGAACTGTCATTCTATGATAGCTTTACCTTGGCCTAGCAGTCTGGAGTCCTGGCATGGTATTGTGGGATAAAGCACTGGACCTCAAGGTTGGATTGAACCACAAGGTTGAAGGCTCAAACTTACCAGCCGCTCCGTGGAAACCCTATGAAGGGTTGTTATGAGTCAGAACTGACTCTATAGCACTTAAAAACAATCAAGTTGTTGTCTGGCATGAACGATCGAATACACCACAAACTACTCCTATGTATTCCTTAAAATCAAGCTCCCTATACTTTGTTGTTGTTGTTGTTGTTATGTGCTGTGGAGTTGGTTCTGATTCATAGCGACCCTATATAGCATTTCTGAGGCTGTAAATGTTTATGGGAGCAGAAAGCCTCATCTTTCTCTGGTGGAACCACTGGTAGTTTCAAAATGCTGACCATGAGATTAGCAGCCCGATTTGTAACTTTGTTAAGAAAACAAAAATCCTCACCACTGGACTAATAAACAACATTCTTATCAACAGAGAAAAGATTGAAGTTTTCAAGGACTTCATTCTTCTTAGATCAACTATCAACACTCATGGAAGCAACAGTCAAGAAATCATATGACGCGTTGCATTAGGCAAATCTGCTGCACAGGACCTTTTTAAAGTGTTGAAGAGCAAAGATGTCAGCTTCAAGACTAAGGTGTACCTGATGCAAGCCATGGTGTTTTCAATAACCTCATATGCATGTGAAAGCTGGACACTGAATAAGGAAGACCGTAGAAGAATTGCTGCTTTTGAGTTATGATGTTGGAAGAGAATATTGAAAGTTCCATGGACTGCCAAAAGAACCAACAAATCTCTGCTGGAAGAAGTGCAGCCAGAGTGTTACTTGGAGACCAGGATGGCCAAATTGTGTCTCTCATACTTAGATTCATAGCTACCCTGTTTCCAAGGAGTGTCTGGTAGGTTTGAACTGCTGATTTTGCAGTTAGCAATACAGTGTTTATTCTTTGCCACATTAGAACGCCACTCATTACTTCAAACATTATTGTTAATGCCAACCAGTTTTTTTCAGCTCACAGGGACCATGTACAAGGTTTCTGAGGAATAGCTGGTGGGTTGAACCACCAACCTTGTAGTTCACAGTCCAGTACTTATCTTTAGTGCCATTCCAGGAATACTTCATATGTTATTGTCATAATAATAAAAATACTTGGCTATAGCCATCAGGGAACCTGGTTGCCCCATACCAAAAGTCTGCCAGCTGCCACATGGGAAAAATATGAGGTTTTCTCTTCCCCAAAAGATTCAATGCCTCCAAAATCCTATATAGGGTTCCTACGAGTTGGAAGCAACTTGACAGCAATTAACAGCATCATCATAGCCTAAAAGACTTTATTAAGTAACATATGTGGGTGAACCATACTATTTTTTGTATCCTATTTTAAACCTAATCTTATATTGTTGCTGTTGTTGTTAAGTACCTTCAAGTCAGTTCTGACTCATAGCAAACTGTATAGGGTTTCTGAAGGGTGGTTGGTGAGTTTGCACTGCTGACCTTGTGGTCAAAACCAACTATTATAGAGGATTTTTGATAATTTCTCCTTCCCCCAATTCCTAAATATGTCTCTATATATTCTTCTTTCTATCCTGTTACTATGTGTGCAATTCCTATTTTTATTTACTTTACTTTACTTCTTTATGCACTGTATTTTATCATCTTTCACCTACTCAGACCATTATTGATCATGAAATTGTCTCATCTGTTTCCTACATTTTCATTTTTCCTGCTTTCTTACAGTGTAATAGTTTACAATCAATGAGTTTTTGCCAGGTAAGTGTGATAAAGTTGGTTATGTCAGATGTTGCATGATTGTGTTCAATATAATAATGACAATATAACAGCTAAAACATAAGAGTAAGAATACAGGAAATGTTAGAGTAAATAAATATGAGGTCTCAATGAGAGTAACATATTTCTGAGTTTGGAACATGAATGAAAAGGAGAAAGAAAAGAGAAGTTCTTATCAAAAATGAAATTATCATTATTGACATTTTGAAAAGATTGTAACACATCAAATGGTGATGTCTAGATTATAAAGAATGAAAGAGGAGTTGTTTGAAGAGAAGTGAAAAGCAGAAAACTGTAGATGAAGAAATCAAATAAATGAAAAACAAAACATAGCACTTAAGGGATTAAAAATGGGTACATTAAAGTTTTGCATTGCATTAAAAAAAAATCACAGTGCTTGTAGCTATGCCACCGTTATTTAACAAAACAGTAAGATTAACCTTGGTGGAGAGGTTTCAAATGAGCTTCCCGATTAAGATAGACTAGGAAGAATGCTCTGGTAATACATCATTAAAAAGTAGCCAAAGAAAACCTTATAAATCACAACAGTCCAACTTTCTTGATTTGAACACATCATTAGGAAGAATCAGTCACTAGAAGAAGACATCATGTTAAATGAAATACAGATGTTCAGTGAGATGGATTACTGCTGTTGACACAAATGTGAACTAAATATGCAGGCAATTGAGATGACATAGGACCAGAAACTGATTTGTGATGCTGCACATAAGTGGACCATGTGTTGGAGATGAGTTAATAGCAGTTATCTGTCTATCCATATAGCTATTTCAAAGAATATCTATGAGCAGGATGGCACTGTGGGATAATACACTGGACTGGAAGGTGAGTTTGACCCACAAAGTTGGCAGTTCAAGTTTACCAGTGGCTCCTTGGAAACCATATACAGGGTCGCTATGAGTTGGACTCGACTCAATGGCACTCAACAACCACAACAACTCAATGGCACTCAACAACCACAACAACACAAAGTTAAAAAGTCTTGATGATTCTTTAAGGAAAGACAGGTAGTTCTATAGATCAAAGAAACTGCAAAAATTAATGTCACAAGCTTGACAGGAACTGTGATCTTTGGAAGAAAAGTTGGATACTATCAACACTGCTGCTAAGGAATTGAGTAAGTGTCAGGAAAAAAAACTGTTGTAACAATGAAGAAATACTTGTAAAGTTCACTATCTTGTAACAGATTCCTAATAAGACATTGAAATTTAATTGCAAGAATGTATCTTTTCCTTTCCCCTCCCTACATCTTACCAACACACTAACAGTGCTACACTATACAGTGAACTACAACTATGAAAAGCCCTGGTGTGGAGCTGCAAGGTAATGCACTGGACTGGAAAGATGGATATCATTGCTGACATCAGACAGATCTTGGCTGAAAGAAGAGAAATACCAGAAAGATGTTTACTTGTGCTTTATTGACTATGCAAAGGCTTTATATTGTGTGGATCATTACATGCTATGAAGAACATTTTGAAATATGAGAATTCCTGAACACAATTCCTGAGCACAATAGACCAAGAGACAGTTGTTTGAACAGAACAAGGGAACACTGAACAGTTTAAAATTAGGAAAGCTGTGTGCCAGTATTGTACTCTTTCACCATACTTATTCAATCTATATGGTAAACAAATAATCAGAGAAGCTGGATTATATGAAAGAAAACATGGCATCAGGATTGAAGGAAGATGCATTAATGACCTGTGAAATGCAAATGATACAACCTTACTTGCTTGATGCCAAGAGGACTTAAAATATTGTTCATGATGAGCAAAGACCACAACCTTCAATATGGGTTGCACCTCAATGTAAAGAAAACAAAAATCCTTACAACTGGACCAAAAAATAAGATCCATATAAATGGAGAAAAGATTGAAGTTGTCATTGACTTCATTTTGCTTGGATCAACCATCGACACTCATGGAAGCAGCAGTCAAGAAATCAAATGACGTATTGTATTGGACAAATCTGCTGCACAACACCTTTTTAAAGTTTTCAAAATCCAAGATATCAGTTTGAGGACTAAGGTGTGCCTGATGCAGCCTTGGTATTTTCAATAACCTCATCTGCATGTAAAATTTGGATAGCAAATAAGGAAAACTATAGAAAAATTGATACATTTGAGTTATGGTACTGGAGAAGAATATTGAAAGTACCATTGGCTGCCTAAGGAATAAATCAATCTGTATTGGAAGAAGTCCAGTCAGAATGCTCTCTGGAAGCCAGGATGGTCAGACTTTGTCTTTCGTACTTTGGACATATTGTCATGAGAAAGTAGTCACTGGAGAAGAATATCATGTTTGGCAAAGTAGAGGGTAATAGAAAAAGAGGAAGACCCCAATGAAATGGATTGGCACAGTGGCAGCATCAGTAGGCTCAAATGTAGAAAGGATTATGAGGTTGGCCCATGATCAGGCAGTGTTTTATTCTGTTGTGTCGAATCACAATGAGTCTGTACTGACTCGATGATACCTAACAACAACAACAACAGCAACAATTTCATGAGCCATTTCTTTTGACATTGGTGAGTTTTGGGAGATCTTGAAATCTCTAGCAACACCTCATGGATTGAAGAAAGGGAGGAATGGCGATGGATAACAGGTACTATGGAGTGTTATAACATGTTGGAAATGTTGAACAGTTGTGATATTTTTAACCTGCAACTCATAGGGAGCAGCCTCATGCTGATATTTATAAAATAAATTACTGTTACAGCAACTTACTTTACTTCAACTCACAGCACTTCCATGTGTTACAGAATAGAATGGATCCATTAGTCTTTATTGGTTGTAATATTATGGAAATAAATCACCAGACCTTTCTTTTGATTTTGAAAGAGTCACTAGGTGAGCTTGAAATACCAACTTTTAGGTTAGTTTTTGTTGTTAGTGTCGAGTCAGTTCCAATTCTAAGCAACTCTGTGTAAGGTTTCCAAAGAGCTCCTGGTAGGTTTGAACTGCTGATCTTGTGATTTTATTTCCTATGATGATCCTACAGCACCACACAAGGAGTCCTTTAGTTAAGTAGATGAGTGGAAATTGAAACAAGATCCCGATGAAAGCACTCCCTATGATCAAACCTACATTGTTTTGAGCAAAAATTAAATGATCATTGAATTATAATAAAAAATAAAATGAATATTCACAAGTCCATACTGACATAAATATATAATTGAATAAATAAATATGTTATACATACACAAATTTCCAGTTTGAAGGCTGTCAACTAATTTGTATAGATGCCATACCTTAAGGAAATGGTCATAACTCCCTACTCCTTAAATGTACGCTTGGTGCCTTTCTTCCAGAGTACATGATGAAAAAGGAGAGAAAAAAGAGAAAATTTACAGTAGGAAATCTTGACAAACACTACTTCAGTAATGTAATCAAATTCAACATCAGCAGTACTAACTCATAATGACAGTATATGTCCTTCATAAATATCATGAAATGACACATGACATCTTTTTCTTTTTCACAAAAAAAACTCATAATACCCATCTGATCGTGAGAGAAACATAGACAAATTCCAATATAGGGACATTCTACAAAGTGCATCCACAAAAATATAATGGTTATCAAAATAAGGAAAGTCTCAGAAATACTAAAACCCATGAGAAATCTAAGGAGACAATATGACTAAATGCTAGGTTGTACCTTGCATGGGAACAGATAAAGAATTGTTGTTAGGTGCCATCGAGTCGGTACTGACTCATAGTGACCTTATGAATAGCAGAACGAAACATTGCCCGATCCTGGGCCAACCTCACTACTGTTGCCACACTTGAATCCATTGATGCTACCACTTGGCCAAGCCATCTCATTGGAGGTCTACCTCGTTTTCTCTGACCCTCCACCTTACCAAACATGATATCCTATCCTACTGGTCCCTCCTGACAATATGTCCAGAGTATGAGAGAAGAAGTTTGGTCATCCCGACCTCCAAGGAGCATTCTGGCTATATTTCTTCCAAAACAGATTTATTGGTTCTTTTGGCAGCCCATGGCATGTTCAATATTCTCCTCCAACACCATAACTCAAGAGCATCAATTCTTGTACTGTTTTCCTTATTCACTGTCCAGCTTTCACATGCATATGAGCTTATTAAAAATACCACAGCTTGGGTCAGGCACACCTTAGTCCTCAAGCTGACATCTTTGCTCTTCAACACTTTAAAAAGGTTTTGTACAGCAGATTTTCCTAATGCAATACATTGTTTGATTTCTTGACTGCTACTTCTATGAATGTTGATAGTTGATCCAAGAAGAATGAAGTCCTTGACAACTTTACTATGTAAAAAATAAAGACAACTATATATGGTCTCACTGATGGTGACAAATATACCATTTGAATGTAGCAGGAAGCAACACAAGGAGATGGAAAAAATGCATAGAGTACCAAAAATATTTGGTCAATGTCCAATCATTTTGAGATATAACATCTGAACACCAAGCAATGCTATGAAAGGAAGAAGTCCAACCTGCACTGAAGGCACGAGTGAAAAACAAATTTCAAGAAGTTCATGGGATACAAATGGAAATGTTTCATCAAGCTAACGCAGTGCTGTAAGTACTCACTCATCTATGCCAAGAAATTTGAATGACAGCTATCTGGCTAGCCCACTGGAAAAGATCCGTGTTTATGCTCTTTCCAGAGAAAGATGACCCCACAGAATGCGGAATCACTGAACAATATCAGTGACATAAAATTCAAGTAAATTTTTTCTGATGATAACTCCAAAAATTATTGCAGTTATACAATGACAGGGGCTACCAGAAATTCAAGCCAGATACACAAGAAAAATTGGAACAAGAGATATCAGTGCTGACATCATATGGATCTCGGTTGAAAACACAGAATATCAGGAAGATATATATTTGTTTTTGTTGCCTATGTAAAGGCATTCAACTGTGTGGATCATAATAACACTATGCAAAGCATTGTGAAGAATGGGAACACTTATTTACATGCATGAGAAATTGGCACATAGACCAGTGAGCAGTTGTGCATACAGAACAAGGGAATACTGAGTGGCTTAAAATGAGGATTAAAAGTGTGTGTCAGGATTATATTCTTTCCCCATATTTTTTCAATCTGTATGCTAAACAATTAACAAGAGAAGATAGACTTATTAACAACCTGCGGTAAGCAAATAACACAACCTTGCTTGCTATAAGGAAAGAAAACTTGAAGAAGTATGTCTTGATGAAGATCAAGAGTACAGTCTTCAGTATGGATTTAATCTCCTTGAGAAGAAAACAAAAATCTTCACAACTGAACCAATAATTATCTCATGATAAACATAAAAATTTGAAATTGTCAAAGACATCAGTTTGCTTGGATCAAAAACCAATGTTCATGGAAGCAACAATCTAGAAATCAAGTGATTAAGCAAATCAATTGCCAAAAAATCTCTTCAAAGTATTAAAGAACAAAAATGTCATTCTGAGAATCAAGTGCACCTGACCCAAGCCATGGTGTTTCAATTGCCTTGTATGTATATGAAAGCTAGATAATGAATAAGGAAGGTAACAGAAAAATGGATGCATTTGCCTTGCATTGTTGGCTAAGAATATTAAAAGTACCCTGGAAGAACAAACAAAACTATTTTGGAAGTAGTGCATTCAAGGAGTTCCTTTGAAGCAAGGATGGTGAGAATTTGTCTTTTGTACTTTGTACTTGTTCTCTAGAAGGACCAGTGCCTGGAGAAGGACAGAATGCTTGGCATAATAGAGGATCAATAAAAAAAGGAAGACCCCTAAATAGATGGATTGACAAAATGGCATCAATAATGGGCTTAAACAACAACAATTTGAGGGTTGCACAAGGTTAATCTTTCATTCTGTTGTGCGTAGGGTCACTGTGAGTCGGAACCAACTCCATGGCATCTAACAACACTGCAACTATAAGGGAAACTGGCATGGAGTCATTGGGAAACTTCTATATTCAAAGTCCTCACTAAATACAAAAAGTTTATATAATTTCCATGCGAGAAAGATGAGGTTTCTGCTCCAGTAAAGATTTATAGCCTCAGAAACCTTGCACAGGGTTGCTATGAGTCAGAACCAACTCCACAGCACATAACAACAACAACAAAATAGTTTTAAAATAAATACAGGAATAAGAAAAATAAATACAATTGGTAGTAAATTATACATGAGCATTTGTAAGCAGAAAATACATGCTTGAAGGCCCTGGAAGGACTCTGGGTTTATATATGACTCTAGGTTTACTAATGACAAATGCAACATAAAAATTAATTATGTGCAAATAATAACTTTTCTTACTCATGAAAAACTAAACAACATTCTCTCAAGGTGCAATATGTTCTTTTTTATTACATATTTGAATTATTTTCCAGGAAGCAACAACCTTTAGACTTTATTTAACAAACCTCTGACTTTTTGAAACTGTGTCTCAATCAATCCATAAAACATGTAATAACTCAAGTATAAACCATGGCATATATTTCTATCATGTTTTCTACTTCATGCATGCATATTTTCTTCATATCTGTATCTTCGGTGCCTAGTAAAATTAAAAATCTGCAATAGATCCTTATGAACATTTACTGAATAAATATATAGCTGGATGATTGAAGAGTGATCCAGAAGGCTGCTCTTTACATTTTTTATTCCTGATTCTCCAGAGTATTCAATTTACATCTTTATTTCACTGCCTTGCCATCCCTTTCTGTATGCTTCCAGATGGAATCATTTTTGCAATAACTTGAAATCTAGGCCAGCGGTCAGTTCTCTTTAAATAAATAGTCTACCTACAAATTCCAACCACTGTTTTTTTTTTTTTTTTTATGATGAATCTAACATACAACTAATCAGATATAATTTTTGCATTTCTATGATATGTTAATTTAAATGCAAGTTTGTAGTGAAACTGAAAGAGCTTGGATTAAGAAAAAAAATCTATATTCACATTTTAAAAGTGAAGATAGAATTTTCAAATGCATAGAGGCAAATTTGCTCTGTAGAACTCTTTCCAAGTGTTGAATATGGTAAACTCCATAAGATAAAATCAGAATAATTTAGCTTATTCCTAATGCTGACAGCAATGAATTACATATAAAAGTTTCTCAAAATCATGGCAATTTTAATGAATTGATTCCTAGGCTGTAGATTACCAAGGTTCTTCATTTATATACATAGATTGATAATTTAAAAATAATGTTTGTTTTATTTAAAACTATAAGTGTAAACATAAAAATAATAAAAAATAGCAGAGTTCCTTTCCATATATGCCATGTAGAATAATCATTATAAAATTTATTGAGTTTTTATACATCTCTAAACTTACAACCTGAATATCAACCAATCTCTCAGATGACAAAGAAATCAAATAAGCAAAATTATTTTATTAATTCAATAAAGATTCTATCAAAATAGTAGCTATTTGTTGTGACTGAGGGAAAGGAATCTTAAATGTCCAATTTCAAATTTATAGTAAAAGTTCAATCTCCAATTTTTAATGATATTTAATACTGATTCAATAAGTCAACAAATATAAATGTGTATTCCCAGATTTGACACAGTATATATTTTTAAACAGCTGTTTTTAAACAAGTTTTGTAATTTTTGATTCTGTATGTTCTCCATATGTGAAGCACTGGACTTTGAATCACAAGTTCTCTGTTTCCAGTCAGCCATTATACTTGAAAGAGGAGGCATTCAGCTTCCCAAATTTAAAGCGTCAGAAACCCTACATAGGGTCTCTACGAATCAGAATGGGATTGACAGCACGTAACAATGACAACAACAAATGTTCTAAAAAATACTGAAAAGCTATATTTGATTAATTGTATAAAAAGTCAAAGAAAATAATTAGGTCCAAAATATTGCCTTTAATTTTTTAGTTTGTTCCATAAAGCTTAGTAGTATGCTACATATTCCTTCTACTATCCGAGAAAGATGAGGCTTTCTACTCCCGTAAAGATTTACACCCTCGGAAACCCTGTACAGGGTCGCTATGGGTCGGAACCGACTCGATGGCACTTAACAACAACAACAACAACAATCCTCCTTTAAGGAGCTCTGGTCGCGTAGTGGTTACGAATCGGGCTGCGAACAGCAAGGTCAGCAGTTCGAAACTACCAACTGTTCAGTGGAAGAAAGATGAGGCTCTCTGCTCTCGTAAAGATTTACAGCCTCAGAAACCCTGTACAGGGTCGCTATGAGTCGGAACCGACTCCATGGTACATAACAACAACAACATTACTATCTGTTTGTAAGATTTTGGCATTCCAAATATGCTTTTAAAAAATAAAAAAAAAATGTTTTGCTTTAATTTATTGTTGATGAATTCAATTTATTGCTAACCAGAGGTAGCCTTGAAGCTGTAAGTCTACCTGTTCTTAGATATTGCTGTCTGGGCAAGCAGCCACTATAATTCTAATATTCCAAAATGAAGACAGACAGAAGTATTGACTACCTTTCCACAGCCACAAAGAATTCTATGCAGAGTGCCATCCACTAATGTTGAAAAGTAATTCCTTTTTCCCTCACATATCTTCGGTACAATATTTTTAATTTTATGGCTTTTCAGTATTAAGAATATATTGAATTAAGCTATTTTATCTGTCAAGTTTAAGTATGATACTTATGGGAAACATACAAAGTAAACATTTCTCAGGAAAAGAGATTTTTGTATATAATAACAGAATAGACTCATCAAATACTAAGCCATATAGAAACAAATATCATTTAAATTCATGTAGATAGTAATTTTTCCATTGGAGATTTTATAAGTATGCAAAATGGTTAGATGCAAGAATTAGAAGAGTAAACAAGATAACTAAAGCTGTTCTTATATTATTCTTCCAATATTGTCCTTTCTAATATGAATAGAACCAGGCATTATTCATCAAACTTTATAAATATTAATTCAGTAAATATCTACACTTATTGTTCAGACATGTGCATAACTACTATGGACATTTTGCACATGAGAAACTGAGCATAGACTAACTGGCCTGATGTCAAATTTTTAGTTATTGACAGAGTGGAGTATCAAACTAAGGTAGTTCTGTTCTAGATACTATGCTAAATCATCTACACTGACATGCTTGTGATAGCTTCTTAGAGGTGATACAACAAAATAAGACAAGGAGAGCCTTTAAAGCAGATAAATTTGTTGTCTCATTGTCTTGGAGATTTGTAGTTTAGTGCCTTTGAATAAATTCTGACTCATAGCAATCATGTTTAGGGTTTCCAAGGAGTGGCTGGTGTGTTTTACAATTAGTAGTCCAGTGCTTATCCTACAGCAGCATTATACCAGGACTCCATTTTGAAGACTCGAAGACCAAATTCAAGTCGCTGAACATGGGTATGCTCTCTCTCCATCAACTAGAGTAAGATCCTTGTCTCCTTCAAGTTATATAGCCATAGGAGTATCTTGGCATTCCATGGCTCATATGATCTCCCCCTCCAGTTTGTATGTCTCTGAGTATTCTGTTCTTTTTATAAGATATTACTCAGAAGGAGACAGAATTATGGTCCTGGTGTGATATTAAGGATAATCATAATCACTGGACATTATCCATTAGGTTGGCATTCAAACCCATCAGCCACTCCTTAGAAATGCTATACAGAGTCACTATGAGTTGGAAACAACTTGATGACACCTAAAAACACCAAAGATTTCAGTATGAGCTCATTAACATAAAGAAGATAAATTAAATATCCTATTTCAAAACTGGATTATAACCCATGTACGGGGATTAAGACTTCAATGTATTTTTTTATGGGACATAACTTAATCCACAATGCTATACCATTTTACACACAATATTCAGTTACTTTTCATATGCCAAATACGTTCATTCCCATCTCAGAATCCTTACAAGTTTAAACTCATTGCAGCATTTAATTCTTAGTCTAAACTTTGATCTTCAGAATCATTTTACCAGATATGAGTGAAACACTGGGTATAGTCCATCCTGGGATAAAAATTATGTGTATCTGTGAACCTGTGAAACCTAGAATACAAGCTATCACTTTCAAAAGAAAGTGGTGAAACAGACAGAGGTAGACACTCCCATTCCAAAAGGCTTAATTTTAGGGAAAAGAGGGCCATGTTTACAAGCAAGCTAGGAAGACAATAGAGCAAATTCCATAAGATTTCAAGGCTTAAATACATTTAAAAAAAAAAAAAAAAAAAATCTTTTGTTCACCATACACATCAGGAAAATGGCTATGCCCTATGTACATTGAGTGTGGACCTGACCCTCCAAATACTTGGTATAGGCACATCAGCCAAGGCATTAGATCCCGGTTGTTATTTTTGAGTGCTGTCAAGTTTGTTCAACTCATAGCAACCCTGCATAGGGTTTTTAACAAACTGATGCAGTACTGGAGACACTCACACATCTATGCCAAGAAATAGGGAAAACAGCTACCAGGCAACTTATTTAAAGAAATCCATATCTGTGCCCATTCCAAAGAGGAGTGATCCAAAGGAATGTGGAAAGCATAAGACAATATCACTAATATTGCATGCAAACTATCAGAGGTTCAAGCATGGTCCAGACAAGTACGTGGGAAGAGGGATATAATTGTTGATGTCAGATGAATGTAGGCTGAAAGCAGATAATATCAGAAGGATGTTTACCTGTGATTTATAAACTATCAAAAGCTTTCAGTTGTTTGGATCATGACAAGCTATGGACAACATTGCAGAGAATGAGTATTCCAGGGTAGTTAATTGAGCTCATGTTGAATCTGTACCTAGACCAAAAGACAGTTGTTCCATCAGAACAAGGGAACACTGAATGGTTTAAAATTAGGAGTGATGTGTCCCAAGTTTGTATTCTTTTACCATGCTTATTTAATCTATATGTTGAGCAAATAATTTGAAAAGATGGATTTTATGAAGAAAAACCTGGCATCAAGATTGAAGGAACACTCATTAACAACCTGTGATATTCAGATGATACAACCTTGTTTACTAGACGCAAGGAGGATTTAAAATACCTACTAATGAAGATCAAAGACCACAGTATTCACTATGGGTTGCACCTAGATATAAAGAAGGCAATTATCATCACAACTGGACCAATAAATAGCATCAATATTCATAGAAGCAACAGTCAAGAAATTAAATGACTGCATTAGGCAAATCTGCTACTCAAGACATATTTAAAGTGTTCAAGAGCAAAGAAAGATGTCAGGTTGAGGGTTAACCTGTGCCTGATGCAAGTCTTAATATTTTCAATACCCTCATATGTTTGTGGAGTTGTTTTCATTTTCTTCAGCTTCAGTTTGAATTTGCATATGAGCAATTGATTGTCTGTTCCACAATCTGCCCCGACCTTGTTTTGATTTTGTTTGCTTTAACATGGCTTTAAGTTTTAATGTTTATTTCCCTAAAACAGCTTAGCCTGCACTCTACTTGGATACATTTTACAAGCTATTTTTCTGCTGCTTTTAGTTATAAACTTTAACCATGTTTCTGATGACAAGGAATGGTGCAAAAATATTCTAGTTAAACAAAGAGCTATGATCACAATATAATTTTTATCCATTCTACTGTGTTTCCGAATTACCAGTTGATTTTTAAACACAAAGTAGATATAGATGCTAATGGTGGCTAATCTGGTATGTTTCTTATAACAAACTGTTGTTCATGCAACATTTGTGCTCAGAGGGGAAGGCACAGGATTTCCTACAATGAGCCACCTTATAAAGAGTTCTTTTTGTACAAATTAATTTTGTCACATTAATTTAGTGTGCATAACCTCAAAACTGAGGCATTATTCCAATTTATAAAAACCACTTGCATAAAAACTTATGCAAGTTTTAAAAATACAAAGTTTCCTCCCTAAAGTGGCTCAAAATAGATTGTTCATGGCTGCCTACATCTAAGATAAAAAGAGTCTTAAACAATTGAACAGATTAGGCATATTATTAAAGGTGTTTAAACCATTACTTGATTTTTGCATCTACTCAAACCTCTTCATCAGTCTTTATTCAGCAATACATATGCACCAAATTCCATTTTAGAAGTTTCCATATCATTTTCATTGAAAACAACTAACATTTAAACACAGCACTGTATTCTACCACAACTGAAACTTTTTCTTCTTCTTCTTTACAGGACTCAACAAAATCTAAAACTGGACTATGCTGTAGATTTATCTCTTGCAAAGATCTTTTATGTTATTTCTGAAAATGAACAAGATGGATTTTAAAGTACGTTTTACTGGTTTATACTATTATGGCAACTTGTGTATTGCAACAGATTATTTTGAGGAAAATTTATGATTTTTTTCCTTGCAAAAATCTGTACAAATTTGTTTTGATGATATGGAAAGTTTTTCATAGCATCAAACATTCATCTGGTGCAAATGCACAGGGAAACCTTCTTGAAAAGTTTTCTGACTTGAGAATCAAATAAAAAACCATATGCAGTGGTGGTAGCTGTATGACGTGGAGTCCGTTCCAATTCATAGAGACCCTGTGCAGGGTTTCTGTAAAATTTTTTACAGGAGCAGAACACCTCATCTTTCTCCTGAACAGCAGCTGGTAGTTTTGATCTGCTGACCTTGAGGTTCACAGCCCGATTCATAAACACTGCGCTACCAGAGCTCCTTATATATAGGTAAAGTAAATGAAAGGCTTCAAAAAAAGAAAAGAGGGTGGGTGGGTGGATGTGTGGGGTGGACAGGATGGGAGTAGGAGGTGGAAAAAAGGAATAGGAGATATAGAAGACACAGGCTACAGTGTAAACCGATGTCTGCTGCTAAACTGGTCTTTGTTTTTATGCCCAGTGTACATTAACAGTTTGATGATTTGCTAGGTTTATCAGCCCCCTGAAGGCAAATCAAGCTTGCATGTGTTCACATACAGCACCACATCCACACTCTCGTACACTGTCACTCCAGGTCTAGGAGACTGCTTCAAGAGTGAAGAGCCCTAGATTTGAAAGTTGATGAACCTGGCTCTCCATCAGCAAGCCAAACATTCAATCAACACCGTCCATTCACACATTGCTTCAGAGCAAGGTCTGGGCTCATTTTCCTTTGAATTATATGGCCATCCTATTTTCTTTTATGTTTATAAGGTTTAAAGATGACAGTACTGCACTTTCCCCTCAACTGATATAGAATAAGTCATTGTTCCTTCTCAGGCACTGAAGATCTGTGACCTGTAGCCCTTTGTACCTTTAACAACCTAAATAAGCATTCATGTAAAGGTTTCATTACATTTTGCCACTCGTTCTCACTCACACCCACTCGCCATCTTGACCTAATTTGGGCATTTTCTGTTATTCCTAATGAAATCTTCACATTTTCTTTCCTGATTTAATGCAGCAGCAGATCCCATGAGCGAAGCTTGATGGACCAAACTACATATATATATACATTTCAGTGCTGCACGGAACTAACTTCCACAACATCTTTCTAAAACTGGAACCCTTCCACTGGTACATTGGCAGATGAATTGAAACCAAATGTTCCACCTTATATTGCCTCTGGAACAAGGCTAGGATCTTCATCAATATCATCTGAAGAGAAGAACTGATCAATGATCCCATAGGCCAATTTGTAGATGTCTTCATTTTCAAGATTTTGAAGTTGTTCAATTTTCTCCAGTCCTCCACATTCTTCTATAAGATTGGCTATGGTTTCTGCCTCATTTTCAGCCATTTTTAGTAAATTACTAAGCCCATGAAGTACTGCTTGCAAAACTTGTGCATCTTTTATAGTTAGCAAGTTGCAGAAAGGTGGGATAACATTTTGTTGGATAAGGTAGGCCACTTGACCTTTCTTCTACTAATCGTTAAGTTACTTATGTCCCAAACATCTTTCTGAGTGCCAAAATCTCCCTTATTTAAGAGGTGTATCATCATTGGTACGAGGTTGGCATCAATTACTACCTAAACCTGTTGCTGATTTCTAGCGGTGATGTTAGACAGAAACCACACTGCCTCTTTATTAATTTTCTCTTTGGAATGCGTCAGAAGTGCTGGCAAGTATGAAAGAGCATCACAATTCAAAACCACTTGTGTTTGCTCATCACTTCCAGTAAAAATGTTGCCTCCTGCTTGAAGTGCAGCAGTCTGAACTTTAACTTCCTGGTGGCTAGAGCAGAGGAACCAAATGAGGAACGATTCGGGCTGCTAATCTCACGGTCAGCAGTTCTAAACTGCCAGCTGTTCTATGGAAGAAAAATGAGGCTTTCTGCTCCTGTAAAGATTTACAGCCTCAGAAACCCTGTACAGGGTCGCTATGAGTCAGAACCGACTCTAAGGCACATAACAACAACAACAACTTTGTCATCTGTATCTGTTCATTACCAGCATCAGTAAGGTAAGAGAGGGCCCAGAGAGTATCTACCTATATATTTACATCCATGTGGTGAATTAAAACACAAAGGTCTGGAAGAATCTCCTGAATGGTTTCCATTGGAGGTGTTGGGTCTTTGTGGGAACATAAGTTGACCATAACCCAAGTAACATTTCTTAAGAATGTTATAGAAATAGATGGACTTATGAGGGAAAGTAAAGGTTTCATAACACCAAGACTTATGACGTAGTCTCTACACTGGGGGCCATCACCTATGATATTCCTCAATGCCCATACTGCTTGCTCACAAACATTTTGATGAGGTGAATGGAGAAGTTTTAGAAAAGGTGGCACAGCATTAGACTGAACTACTGCTTGATTTTGTTCAGAGGTTCCAGATGCAAGGTTTGTCAAAGTCCATGCAGCTTCAAACTGTAAAGACTTTCATGTCTTTCAAGACAATGGACTAAAATAGGCAATATTCCAGATTTTATTAGGTCATCAATTGGTGGATTTTGATCACTGGACAAAAGTTTCCTAGCAGCCTGAACTGCCCTTAGCTGAATCCCTTGGTTATCACTTGAAGCATTTTGAACAATAGTTTCTAGAGAGGTATTTTGTACTCTATAATCACCATCTATACCAGAGTCTTCACAGATATCTTCAAGTGGTACATTTATTCTTCTTAAGAGATGCTCATATCTTTTATTCTTCCTTAGTTCAACTACAACTTCATTTAATTGTCTTCTCATGGTCTCTGAATCGTGGCCTTTGTTCTTTAAATTCTTGAGCCTTTGTGGTCCAGTTTCTCCTTGTCCACCATGGCCGGGCCTATGGCTCTTTCCCCTTGCCGCACCCCGTGAAATCTGCCACAACGGCCTCTCAGCTCCCACACTCCCAGGAACCAGGCCACCGCCTGAGATGCTATGTCTGCTGTGCACTGCTTCCTTCCTTCTCTCACCTGCCTCTATCATGGCCTTCTCTTTCACCCCCATTCCCCCTTCCAACCCAAGCACGAACACAGCTCAGACAAAGACAACATCCCCCTGGCATTGTTTTGACTGATGAAATAGAGCTTTTCCATTGTCTCTTGCCACAGATGTAGTCAATTTGATTTCTGTATATTCCATCTGCTGAGTTCCATGTGTATAATCATCTCTTATGCTGTCTAAAGAAGATATTTGAAATAAACAAATCATTGATTTTTCAGAATCTATCATGCAATCTCCAGCATCATTTCTATCACCGAGACCACATTTTCCAACTACTGATCCTTCCTCTTTGCTCACAACCTTTGCATTGCAATCACCAGTAATGATCAATACAGCTTGGTAGCAAGTTTGATCAATTTCACATTGAAAAAGTTGGTAGAATTCTTCTATTTCATCCTCTCTGGCTTTAGTGGTTGGTGCATACATTTGAATAATAGTGGTTTTAACTGGTCTTCCCTGTTGTTGTTATTGTTGTTGTTGTTGTTTTCAAGTGCCGTCGAGTCAGTTCCGACCCAATGCGATCCTGAACAGGGTTTCTGAGGCTGTAAATCTTTACAGAAGCAGAAAGCCATATCTTTCTCCCACGGAGCAGCTGGTAGTTTCGAACTGCTGACCTTGAAGTTCACAGCCCGATTTGTAACCACTACGCTACCAGAGCTCCTTGGTCTTCCCTGTAGGTGCATGGATATTATCCTATCACAGACAGTGTTATACCTCATGACTGATCTGGATATGTTCTTTTTGACAATGAATGAAAAACCATTCCTCTTCAATTTGTCATTCCTAGCATAGTAAACCATGTGGTTGTCAGATTCATAATGACCAATACCAGTCCATTTCAGCTCACCAATACATAACATATCTATGTTTATGCATTCCATTTCATCTTTTAAAATTTTGAATTTTCCTGGAATCATACTTTGTATATTCCATGTTCCAATTATTAATGGATGTTTACAGCTGTTTCTCTTCATTTTGAGTTGTATCCCATCAGAAAATGAAGGTCCTACTGGATTTTACTCCTAAGGGCTTTACTCCTTTTGTGTCATGACAGTCAACTCCATTTGAGGAGGCAGCTCTTCTCCAGTTGCATTTTAAGTGCCTTCCAAACTTAAGGCCTCATTTTCTGGCACTGTATCTGACATTGTTTCTCTTCTATTAATAAGGAAATGACTGATATTCAACCCTTTCAAGAGGTAGCATATGGTCTAGATCCAATGATATTGAAGAAATAATTCTAAGGTGCATTAACGGAATTGGAAAAGAATAAGGCTCCAGGAATTCATGGAATAAAAATTGAAATCTTCCAAGAAAGTGAGGTGGCACTGGAGGCATTCACTCAACTATGCCAAGAAATTTGGAAGATAACTATCTGGCCAACTGTCTGGAAGAGTTCCATATCTGTGCCCATTCCAAAGAGAGGTGACCTAATGAAATGCAGAAACCATTGGCCAATCTCTTTGATCTCACATGTGAGTAAAGTTTTACTAAAGGTAATACAGAAACAGCTGCAAGCATACATTGACAGAAAACTTCCAGAAGTTCAACCTGGATTCAGAAGAGGATGTGGAATGAGGGATATCATTGCTGATGTCCGATGGATCTTGGCTGAAAGCAGAGAATACTAAAAAGATGTTTACCTGTGTCTTATTTACTATGCAAAGCTTTGGATTGTGTGGATCATGACAAGCTATGGACAACATTGCAAAATAAGAGTATTCCTGAACACTTAATTGTGCTCATGAGGAATCTGTACAGGGACCAAGAGGCAGCTGTTTGAAAAGAACATGGAAACACTGAATAGTTTTAAATTACAAAAGGTATGTGATAGGGATGCATTCTTTCACCATATGTATTCAACCTATATGCTGAGCAAATAATGTGAGAAGCTGGGTTGTATGAAGAAAAACATGGCATCAGGATTGGAGGAAGACTCATTAACAACCTGCAATATGCAGATGATACAACCTTACTTGCTGAAAGTGAAGAAGACTTAAACTATTTACTGATGAAGTTCAAAGAACACAGCCTTCGGTATGGATTACATCTCAATGTAAAGAAAACAAAAATCCTCATCATTGGACCAATAAACAACATTCTTATCAATGGAGAAAAGATTGAAGTTGTCAAGGACTTCATTCTTCTTGGATCAACTATCAACACTCACGGAAGCAGCAGTTAAGAAATCAAATGACGTATTGCATTAGGCAAATCTACTGCCCAAGATCTTTTTAAGGTTATGAAGAGCAAAGATGTCAGCTTGAAGACTAAGGTGTGCCTGACCCAAGACATGGTATTTTCAATAACCTCATATGTATGTGAAAGCTGGACAGTGAATAAGGAAGACCATATAAGAATTGATGCTTTTTGTTATGGTATTGGAGGAGATTATTGAAAGCGCCATGCGCTGCCAAAAGAACAAACAGATCTTTGTTGGAAGAAGTGCGGCCAGATTACTCCTTGAAGGCCAGGATGGCCAAACTTCGTCTCTCATACTTCTGACATATTGTCAGGTGGGACCAGTCACTGGAGAAGGATATCATGTTTGGTAAGGTGGAGGGTCAGAGAAAAAGAAGATGACCCCCAGTGAGATGGATTTGCAAAGTGGCAGCATCAATGGTGTCAAGCATGGCAACAATTGTGAAGGTAGCACAGGACCAGGCAGTGTTTTGTTCTGTTGTACATAGGATCACTATGGGTCCGTGCCAACTTGATGACATCTAACAATAAGAACAAATGCTTGTGAATGTTGGAGAATGAATAAAGAAAATTGTATGAGAATTAATGTATTTGAGGTATGGTGTTGGAGAAGAACAAACAAATCTGTTTTGGAAAAAGTATAGCCTGAATGCTCCATGGAAGCCATGATGGTCAGACTTCTTCTCTTATGCGTCTGGGCACATTATGAGGAGGAACAAGTGCCTGGAGAAGAACATAATCCTTGTTATAGCCATTGTGCTAATCCATCTCATTGAAAAAGATAGATTATTCTTTTTCACTGACCTTCAGCACAGCGGTTATGAGTTGGGCTGCTAACTTCAAGTTTAGCAGTTTGCAACTACCAGATATTCTGTGTGAGAAAGAGGAAGCTTTCTGCTCTTGTAAAGACTTACAGCCTCGGAAACCCTATACAGGGTAGCTATGATTTTGAACCAACTCCATGGCATATAACCAACCAACCAACAAACCTATTTTTAAAGAGAGGTTGTAGTTGTTGTTAGGTGAGATCCAATTAGGTCAGATTCATGTATAAGGAAAAACTGCTAGGTTCAAAGCCAACTTCACAATTGCTTTCATGTTTAAGCCCATGGTTGTAACCACTATTAGACACACATAATTTTTAGGTGGTTGCAGTTCAATCTATAGCACTGTTTGCATAATATTAACTAGAAATAAACTAACTTTAAGAAGACAAATGCACACATACACACAATATTTGGCTATATTAATTTGTGGACAGCTGTAATAAATTATGTGTTTAAAATTCAATTTAAATTACTATGACATTCCATTTGTATTACTAAATCAACTAACACATATGAATTTTCAAAAAAAATACAGTACTTTTAGTTATGATTTCTGATAGAACTGTTTAAAGGTTTGGTAAGATGTAAAAACAACCACAAAATGAGATTAAACGTATGGCTTGCTATCAAAACCATGCAAAAATCAATTTGTGACCTTGACAAAATTATAGCTTTTATGATCTTCACTATGTTCTTTGGGATAAACCCATTAAAATCAAATAAAATGGCATTAAACACAGCTGTCAACATCATTTGCATGGTTCTAATTATGACCAGAAGTAGTATTGTGATAGATGTAATTCATTTTATGGTGATCTATATTATAATCAAAAACAGTCATCCAATTATTATGTAAAAGTATATGTGTATAAAATTGTTGTTTACTAATATTGTGCTCTAGAATCAGAGATAACGAAATGGTAAATTTTTTTTTTTTTAATAAAAGCAAGAAAAATGTTGATTAAATTTTGACTAGAGAAGAAGTAAACTGTAGGTAATAAATCTAGTACTCTAGGTACTGAGTTTACTCTTAAAATGGCAAAAAGCTCTGGTAGCGTAGTGGTTATGAATCGGGCTGCGAACCATAAGGTCAGCAGTTCGAAACTACCAGTGGTTCCGTGGGAGAAAGATGAGGCGTTCTGCTCCCGTAAAGATCAGCAGCCTCGGAAACCCTGTGCAGGGTCTCTATGAGTCGGAACCGACCAAGAGATCCACGGCACATAACAAAAACAAGTGACTAGTTATTTAATTTTGGATTTTGCCTTACTTATTTATTTATTTTTTAACATACCTATGCTTTCTGGATCAGATACAATATAGATACTAGGTACACTTAAAAACCTGTGTTCTTTTCAAATTCAAAATATTATTTATCGTACTATTTTTACATTCTTTTTGCCTTAAATTAGTACTAAAAACATTTACTCACTAATTTACACACACACAAATCTTAAAAATGTCACATTTCCTATAAGCACATTTCATAAAATAATTAATATTATCCCTATAGAATTGTTTTGAATAAGAATATTTCTTGAAGACTAAGGCGCCATGTGTAGTTACAATAAAATTCCCATTTAATTATAATGTGACCCACTGTAAAAAATGGCATTAACATGTCAAGTCAATTTCAAGGTCTCCTTTTCTTAGGCTTTTAGGACAACACATTTCATGGTAATCAGTGTGAGTAGTTAATGTCAATTATGGAAATTTGGTATTTCTGCATATATTATGAAACATATATATGGATATATGCATTTATGGTAAATATGATAACGTATTAGGGCTTAAATTACCATTGATACTTTAGTATAATTTGATAACATTATAATATAGTCAAAATGCAAATGGATATTACTAAAATATTACAATTAATGTAAAATATAAGATATAATCCTTCTAAAAAAATAATATGCTATAATAGATACCCAATCCTCAGAAGTTTCTTTACATGTTAGAGTTTTTAATGACTCTTATTTCTTCAATTTTATTTATCATATTTTATGTTTCTTCTGTTTGAATGCATTATTAACTAACTTTGTACATATTGGAGCTGTGTGAACTAGATCTTATGTTTAACTAAAAGACAAGACAATAGATTTAAAGAAAAATACAAGAGATAAGTCTCAGTTTCTGATATGATAGATATATCCCTTACCTTGAATAAATAAGTTATGAAACCTGAACATAATCCATAAAACAACTACCTCAAAGTAATGGCGAATAAACAAAAGCTCTGTTGGGAGCTTATTTAAAGAAGGGAAAGATGGAACTACACAATGTTTCTGTTTTCATGATGATTTGTCTGTGAACAAGTGAAGTCCATGCATCTCAAATAGATTTTAATGAGGGTACACCTCAAATATGGAGTCCTGGTGTGGCACTATGGGAAAAGCACTGGACCACTAGGTTGGTTTGAATTACAATGTCAATGGTACAAACTCAACAGCTGCCACTTGGAAACCCTATACAAAGTCACTATTAGTCAGAACTGATTTGACAGCACTTAACAATAACAATCTCAAATATAATCTTTCAAGCCTGGAAAATGTGATGAGGGGGAAATAAATCAGATGCAATAAATAACACTAAAAAGAGGGAGACAAATCTTTCAAGAGAAACAAGCCAAAGCAAGCATCCACAAATGATGTGTCAGAGTGGACTCACAGCAACCAAAAACTACAACCACATCAACAGAATCCATTTTCTTTTTCAAATGCACAAGCTACATTCACAAAGAGAGTTTATATTCTACCTAATTGAACATATTTCAATAGATTATAAAAAGATCAGAATCCTTAAGGATATAGTTGTATTTGAGTAATATACAATAACATTAGGACAATAACAATAATTGTTATGGTTGTTAGGGGCTGTCCAGTTGGTTGCAACCCAGAGTGACCTGATGCACAGACTAAAACAGTGACAGATGCTGAGCCATCCTCACAATCGTTATGTTTGAACCAATTGTAACTGCCACTGTGTCAAGTCATCTTTTTCATTGACCATCCACTTTACAGAAAATAACTTCACTTTCTAGGGACCTGTACCTCTTGACAACATATCTGGAGAACAAGAGATTAAGTCTCATCATCCTAACTTCCAAGGAGCATTCTGGTTGTACTTATTGCAAGATAAAGTTGTTTGTTCTTCTGGTAGCCCATTGTACTTTCAGTATTCTTCATCAGCATCATAATTCAAGTATATCAGCTCTACGACTGTCTTTCCTATCCCTTGTCCAAATTTCACATGCATATGATGCCACTAAACATATCATAGCTTGGATCAGACATACCTTAGTACTAAAGCTAACATCGTTGCTCTTGAATATTTTAAAGAGGGCTTGTGTAACAGATATGACTAATGCAATACATCAATTGATATCTTGACTACTGTTTCCATGAAACTTGACTTTGGATCCAAACAAAATAAAGTCATTGACAACTTCAATCATTTCTCCATTTATCATGACACTATTTATTGTTCCAGTGATAAGCATTTCTGCTTTCATTACACTAAGGTGAAATCCATACTGAAGGGTGTGGGGTTTGATATTCATCAGTAATTAATTTAAGTCCTCTTTGATTTCAGTAGACAAGGTTTTATCATCTGCATATTGTAGGTTGCCAATAATTAGTCCTGTTGTGCAGGATAATGCACTGGACTACACGGTTGGTTTGAACCACAAAGAGGCAGTTCAAACCCTCCAATCTATCCTCAGAAACCCTACACGTCAGTATGAGTTGGAACCGACTCAATTGCACTTAACAACAACAACAACAAGTCTTTCTCTTATCTTGTTGACATTTTCTTCTTCATATAATCCATCTTTGCTGATTATTTGCTCAGCATACAGACTGAATTAATTATGGTGAAATAATACAACTCTGATATATACCTTTCCTAAAATTAAACCTCTGGTTCTGCTCAAACTGCTACCTCTTGGTCTATGTACAGGTTCTTCATGAGAACCTTCAGTGTTCTGTAATACTCATTTTTTGCAATATTACTCATAGTATTATGATACCCATCGAGGACAGTGACTGAACTGCTAACCCAATGTCGTGCAAATCCACTAGCTCTTCCTCTGAAACCCTATACAGGGTCTCTGTGAATCAGAACCAACTTGACAGTGCTTAATAATAAAACAATAAAATTATAAACCCAGTAATACTCCATATAAGGAGTTCAGGCAATGTAGTGCTTATGAGTCTAGCTGCTAATTTCATGGTCAGTAGTTTGAAACTACTAGCTATTCTATTGGAGAAAGATGATGCTTTCTGCTTCCATAAAGATTTAGTCTCGGAAACCCTATACAGGGTCGCTTTGAGTTGGAACCAAATCCACGGCATACTACCACCACCAATACACCATATAGTCAGACATTAAATTAAATTTTCACTGAATGAAAAGACAGCCTAAAAGTGACATTAGCTACTATTTTAACATAATGATCAGTTAAATACAATGTAAAAAACAATTGGTGAAAATCATTCAAAGCCAAGCTTACAGGGAAATTTATAGTTTTAGATGCCTATATTGGAAATGAAGAAAAGTCTTAATAGCTTTTTCTGTGAAAATATAATTTAAAGAAAAAAGAGTAGAGTAACAAAAACAGAGTGGAGATAATGACAAGGAGAAGAGCATAAATAAATAAAATTGAAACAGAAAAACAATAAGAAAAATCAATGAAACCTAAAGATGTGTCATTATTGAGGGAAAACAGATAAAATTTTGTTCCCTGAATAAATTTCTAAAACAGAAACAAAGAAAAGACACAAATTGCAAATGTTAGAAATAATATAGAGGGCATCACTAAAATCCTTGGAAATTGAAATAATAATGAAGAACTATTGTTTTTGTTGTTAAGTACATAGAGATCATGTGATATAATAGAACTGCCCCATAGAGTTTTCTTGGCTGTAATTTTCACTGAAGCAAATCACTACAGTTTTTCAAGTGGAGCCTCAGGTAACTTCCAGTTAGCAACCACGTATGTTGTGCCAGTAGGATTTGAGAAACTATTATGAATTATTTATGCCAATAAATTTGATAAGTTAGGTTAAATAGATGCATCAATAATTACTGGTAATTGGAATGCCAAAATTGCAAACAAAGAAGGGCTGATAGTTGTAAAATATGGCTTTGGTGACAGGAATGTTTCTGGAGATCACATGATAGAAAGTGCAAGACTTATTAACTGCAAATATCATTTGTCAACAACATAAACAGAAAATATACACATGGACCTCACCAGATAGAAATCACAGCAATTTAACTGACTACATATGTGGGAAGAGACAATGGAGAATCTCAATATCATTTGCCAAAATCTGTCCAGGTGCCTACTGTGGAACAGACTATCAATTACTCATATTCACGTTCAGACTGAAATTCTAGAAAACAATAACAAGTCCATGAGA
>NW_006408852.1:1945852-1956260 GCF_000296735.1 Chrysochloris asiatica
TTTGATGCATTACACACTAATTAGCAATGACCAGAGAAGTTGTGACATGACATCAAGAAAATCATTCATACATGAAGAAAACTAACAGTCATTAAGAAGAGAGGAAAGAAAGAAAAACCAAAATGTATATCAGAAGAGACTCTGAAACTTATCCTTAAACATAAAGAAACTGAAAAAAACAGAAAGAATGATGAAGTCAAATAACTGAACAGAAAATTACAAAGGGCAGCTCTAGAACACAAAATAAAGTATTATAATGTTATGTACAAAAACTGGAGTCAGAATACCAAAAAGGAAAAATATCTTCAGTATTTCTCAAGCTAAAAGAACTGAAGAAAAACTAAAATTCAGGTTGCAATATTTAAAGATTCTGTGGACAAAATAATGAATGATGCATGAGGTATCAAAAGAAAAGAGAAGAAATACACAGATTATTGCAAAAAAGAGAATTGTTAAATATTCAAACATTTCAAAAGGTAGCATATGATCAAGAACCAATAATAATTGAGGAAGAAGTCTAAGCCAAACTGAAGCCAAAATAAGACTCCAGATATTGAAAAATAAAGATTGAGCTATTTCCAAAAACAAATCTAGTTCTGGGGGCCCTCATTCCTCCATGCCAAGGAATCTGAAAGACCTTTTCAACCTATTTGTAGATATCTACATTTGTGTCCATTCCAAGAAAGCTGATCTAACAGAATGCAGAAAACATTGAAAATATCATTAATATCACATACAAGTAAAATTTTGTTGAAGATAATAAAAAGGAAGAAGATGTGAAATAAGGCATATCGTTATGGATATAAGATGAATCATGGCTAGAAGCAGAGAATATCATAAAGATTCTTACTTTTGTTTCATTGGCTATGCAAAGGCCTTTTATGAAATGGATCATAATATACTATCGGTAACACTGAGAAGATTAGGAATTCCAGAACACTTGATTTTGTGCATATGGAAACTGTACATAGACAAACAGACCATTGTTCCTAAAGAACAAGGGAATGCTGCCTGATTAAAATGCAGGAAGTGTGTGTATATAGCTTGAATTCTTCCATCATACATTTTCAATCTATAAACTCAGCAAATAATCTAACAAGTTAGGTTATATGAAGAGGAATTAGCATTAGGATTGGAAGAAGTCTAACAACCTGTGATATGTAGGTGAAACAACTTTACTTACTGAAAGCGAACAGGACTTCAGAAACTTGCTGATGAAGAATACAGTCATGAGCAAGGGTTACAACTCAATCTAAAGAAAACAAAAACCCTCACAAGGGGATCAATAAACAACATCATGATAAAGTAAGAAAAGGTTGAAATTGTCAAGTATTTTCTTTTACTTGGATTTGCAATCAAGGCTCATGGATACAGCTGTCAAGAAATTAAAGGCATTGGACAAATCTGCTGCAAAGGCTGCTTTAAAGTCTTAAAGAGAAAATATATCACTTTGCGGAATAAGGTGCTCCTGACTCAAACCATGGAATTTTCACTGACCTAATATGTATGTGAAAACTGCACAGTGAATAAAGAATACTGGAGTTATGGTATTGTCTAAGAATATTGGAAGTACCATGATTTTATAGATGAAACAACAAACCTGTCTTGGAAAAAGTATAGTCAGGATGCTTTTTTGAGGTAAGATAGCAACTCCTCAACTCAGACACTTTGGACATGTTATCAAGAGGAGCAAAGTCCATGGTAAAGGACATCATGTGTGGTAAAGTCGAAAGACATCAAAACAGAGGAAGACATCTAACTAAATGGATTGATACAATGGCTGCAAAAACTGATTGAATTATAGCAATAATCATAAGATGGAGCAGGAAAAGGCAGTGTTTTTTACTCTGTTGTGCATTAGGTCACTATAAGCTGGAGCCAACTCCTCAGCAACTAACAATAACAAATATCTATTCATACTACCAAGAGGAAATGCATAACTAATGCTGTTGTTTCTTTTCTAGGAAACATTTTTTGATTTAAAAAATCTTTAGTATTGAACTTAATACTTATAAAAAATTAAAGAAAGTATTATCTTCTGAAATTTTTCTTTTTGTAAATTAGCACAACCACCACATATCTACCAGCTCGTTCACACTGCAGTGGCTTGTGTATTGTTGTGCTACTGGAAGCTATGTAAATGATATTTTAAATACTGGCAGTCACACATAGTGAACAGGTTTCAGTGTAGTTTATAAACTAAGAAAGAGTTGGAAGAAGGAGAGGCAGACTACTGCTGTATGTTTAGTCACGGAAAACTTTAGGAATAGCAGAGGAACCTTGTCAGGTATCGGACTGGAAGATGAGCTACGCAGATTGGAAGGTATTCAAAATATGACTGCCTCCTTAAATTATAGTTTACCAGGATGATGCAAATGAAGTAAAGCTCTCAGGACTTTCATTTGCTTATGGGTTAAAACTCAAAATAAGGAGACATAACTGTAAATATCCATTAATAATCACAATGTAAGATGTCTGAATCTAGAAAAAATGGAAGTTGTTAAAACAAATGAGACAGTATGCATAAAGATCTGCATTCGTAACTGAAATGGACAGATATTGGCCATTTTGAATTAGAAAATCATGTGGTTTCCTATGACAGGAATGACAAATACAAGAGGGTTGGCGTGGCATTCATCATTACAAAAAACACTTCCAGATCTATCTTGGAGTACAACACAGTCTGTGATAGAATAATACCCATATGCCTAAAAGGAAGACGAGTTAATACCATTGTTATACAAATTTGATTACCAATAACTAAAGCCAGGAATGATGAAATTGAAAATCCTACCAAATTCTTCAGTCTGAAACTGACCATACATTAACTCAAGATGTATTGATAATTATGGGTGATTGTAATTTAAAGGTTGAAATGAAAGAGGAATTATTAGTAGCTGGAAAATATGGCCTTGATAACATAAATCCTGCTTGAGATTGCTTGATACAATTTGGCAAGACCAATATCTTCTTCATTGCAAAACCTTTTTATTTTTTTTGTATTGAAAAATTTATATTTAGAATTAACCAGCTGGACTCAGGTTATTGTTGTTGTTATGTGCCGTGGAGTTGGTTCTGACTCATAGCAACCTTGTACAGGATTTGCAAGGCTGTTTTCTTTATGAGAACAGAGCAGTGAACTGCTGACCTTGAGGTTCACAGTCTGATTCATAACCACTATGCTACCAGAGCTCAGATTAGATGATGCCAATATTTTTGGCAATATCCAAAAAACATCATAGTCAAGTGTCTGTTGAACATATGCCTTCTTTTCTCCATCAGACCTGATGAAAGCATTGACCTTGGCTATGTCAATGTCATAGAGCTTCTTCACAGCCTGTTTGATATGGTGCTTGCTGGCCTTGACATCCACAATGAACACAAGTGTGTTGTTATCTTCAATCTTCTTCATGGCTGACTCAGTAGTCAGAAGGAACATGATGATGGCATAGTGATCAGCTTGTTTCTCCTGGGCGTGCTCTTCCAAGAATATTTGGGCTGCCTTCAGAACCTAAAGGTCTTGGGCCACCACAAGGTGGGTGGCATGCAGATCTTCTCTTTTTTGTGGCTATGAACACTTTTTAGAACTGCCTTCCTAGCCTCCAATGCCTTTTCTTTGACTTCAACTTTGCGAGGGGCAGGGGCTTCCTTCTTTGTTTTCGGTGCTGTCTTAGTAAAAAGGTACAAATACTTTTTAAGCAACATAAAATTTAATGATACACATGGACCTCACCAGATAGAATATAAAGGAATCAAATTGACTATATCTGTTGGAAGAAAAGGTAAGAAAGCTCAATATCATCAGCCCAAACAAGACCAAACTTGGAACCCATCATAAATTGCTCGTATGTAACAAGAAAATTAAACTGATGAAACCGAACAAAATTAAAACAATTACACAAAAGTTAAATTATGACATTGAATGTTTCCCACCTGAATTCAGAGATTCTATCAAGAACAGGATTTATTCATTAGACACTTATAAGCAAATGCCAGAAAGGCTGTTGGATGACATAAAAAATATTATACAGGAACAAAACAAAGCAAAATATCATTCATAAAATAGGAAAGATAAGAAAGACCAAAATGGATGTCAGGGAGAGTCTGGAACTTGGTATCCAGCATAGAGATGCTAAACTAAAAGGGAAAAATGAGAACATAAAAGACCTGAGCAAACCATTTCAAAGTACAGACTTAGAAGACAAAATCAAATATTATCAGGAAGCATGCAAAGACCTGGAGTTAGAAAAGCAAAAGGGAAGAACATGTTCAACATTTCTCTAGTAGAAAAAAAAAAAAAAAGAAAAGAAAAATGTATTCAAGCTTTGACTTGCAACACTGAAAATTTCCATGGGCAAAATATTGAATGATGCAGAAAGCACCAAAAGAACATAGAAGGTACGTATAGAGTCAATCACTGTACCAAAAATGAAATGATAGGTTTTCAACCATTTCAAGAAGCAGCATAAGATCAATAACCAATGATACTAAAAAAGAAATCCAAGCTGCACTGAAAGTGTTGCCAAGAAACAAAACTCCAGGATTTGATGAAATACAATTTAAACCTTGCAACAAACTTAGAAAGCACGGAGGTGCTCACTTATCTATGACAAGAATTTTGGAAAATAGCTCCCCTGTGATCCAACTGGAAGAGATTCATATCTGTGCCATTCCAAAGACATGTGACCAAAAAAAAAAAAAAAAATGTGGAAATCATTGAACAATATGATTAATATCATATGCAATTAAATTTTTTCTGAAGATAATTTAAAAAATGCTTGCAACAATACAACAGGGAACTACCAGAAATTCAAGCTGGATTCAGAAGAGTACATGAAAGTAAAGATATCATTGCTAATGTCAAGATGGGAATTGACTGAAATCAGAGACTACAAGAAAGATGTTTAACTGTGTTTTGTTGACTATGCCACGACATTCTACTATGGGTGACATTGCGAAGAATGGGCATTCCAGAATGTTTTATTGCACTTATTAAGAATGTGTACAAAGACCAAGAAACCATCGTTCAACCAGAACTAGTGGATATTGAACAGTTTAAAATCAAGGAAAGTGTTCACAGAGGTTGTATTCTGAGTAAATAATTCAAAAAGTTGGATAATATGAAGAAGAACATGGCATCAAGATTAGAGGAAGACTCATAAACAACCTGGGATATGCATATGATGTTGGCTGCTGTATCAGGCTCAAATAATAAGAGGCTGGGGGAACCACCCAGATGCAAGATATCTGGAAGAGAGCGAGTTTCCCCTGCATGTCCATTATGTTGGGAGCAGGCCACACCTCAAGGAAATATCCTTTTCAATAATGGTTTGTCAACTATACTCAGAGCCAATTATCATACAGTTAACTATCAAGTGACAAACAATTGGGTATATTAACTCTATCAAGTAGACACAGAATCATAACTATAAAAGCCCCTTTAAAGTGTTTAAGAGCAAAGATGTCAGTTTGAGGATTAAGGTACTCCTGACCCAAGCCGTGGTATTTTCAATAGCCTCATATGTGTTGGACAATGGAAAAGGAAGACTTTAGAAGAATTTATGTATTTCAGTTATGGTTTTGGAGAAGAATATTGAAAGTCCCATGGACTGCCAGAAGAAAAACACATCTGTATTGGAAGTACAGCCAGAATACTTTTTTGAAGCCAGGAAGATGAGTATTTGGGCATGTTGTCAGAATGGACCATGGAAAAAAGACATCATGCTTTGTAAAGTGGAGAGTCAGCAAAAAAGAGAAAGACCCCCAATGAGATGGGTTGGCAAAGTGACAACAAATGGGTTCAATCATAAAAAAACAATTGTGAGGATGGTACAAGATTGGGCAGTGGCTCATTTTATATTGCATAGAGTTGCTATGAGATGGAAAAGAGACAATGGCAACTAACAACACCATATAAGAATATAGTTAGTACATAAAACAGAATTTAGGTAATGGTGTGGTGCTGCAGGTTAGTGTGCTGGACTGCAAGGTTGGTTTGAACCAAAATATTGGTGGTTCAAATGCATCAGTCACTCCACAGAAACACTATAAAAGGTCACTATGAGTCAGAAAGCATCAAGAGAAGATGGAAGGAATACACAGAGTCACTGTACCATTTGTTCTGCCAGCACCATTTGTTAAAGAGATTGTCTCCTCCCCATGCAATTTGCCTAGGCACTTTGTCGAAAATCATTTGGCTGTATGTGATTGGATTAATTTCTGAATTCTCAATTCTGTTTCATTGATCAATGTATATTTCATTGTACCAGAACCAGGCTATTTGGACCACTGTAGCCATGTAGTAAATTTTGAAATTGGGGTGGGAGAGACCTCCAACCTTGTTCTTCTTTTTAAGTAGTGCTTTGCTTATCCTGGGTCTCTTTCCTTTCCATATAAAGTTAGTAATTTTCATTTCTATCTCTTTGACGAATGCTGTTGGAATCTGGATTGGTATTGCATTGTAGGTGTAAATTGCTTTGGGCAGTACTGACATTTTCACAAAGTTGAGTCTTCCAATCCAGGAACAGGGTATGTTCTTCCACTTCTGTAGGTCTCTTTTGGTTTCTTGTAGTAATGTTTTGTAATTTTCTTTGTGTAAGTCCTTTGTTTTCTCTGGTTACGTTTATCCCTAAATATTTCATCCTTTGTGTGGCTATTGTAAATGGTATTGCTTTCCTAATATCCTTTTCATCGCTATTGCTGTTGCTATAGAGAAATCCAACTGATTTTGTATGTTAATCTTATACCCTGTCTGTATGCTGATTCTTTCCATGAGGTCTAGTAGTTGTTTTTCTGAGTCTTTAGGGTTTTCTAAGTATAGAATCATATCATCTGCAAATAAGGAGAGTTTTACTTTCTCTTTGCCAATTTGGATGCCTTTAATTTTTCTACCATGTTGTATAACTCTGGCTAAAACTTCCAGCACAATATTGAATAGGAGCAGTAATAAAGGGCATCCTTGTCTGCTTCCTGTTCACAGAGGGAAGGCTTTCAGTTTCTCTCCATTGAGAGTGATGTCGGCTGTTGGTTTTGTACATATGCTTTTGATTATGTTGAAGATTTTCCCTTCAATTCCTACTTTGTTGAGTGTTTTTATCAGGAATGGATGTTGGGTTTTGTCAAATGCCTTTCTGCATCAATTGATATGATCATATGGTTCTTTTCCTTTTTCTTATTTATATGATGGATTACGTTGATTGTTTTTCTGATGTTGAACCATCCTTGCATCCCTTTTATGAAACCCACTTGGTCATGGTGTATTGTTTTTTTGATGTGCTATTGGAATCTGTTGACTAGGATTTTGTTGAGAATTTTTACATCTATGTTCATGAGGGATATTGGTCTATAGTTTTCTTTTTTAGTGATGTCCTTCTCTGGTTTTGGTATGAGGGTTATGTTTGCTTCATAAAAAGTATTACGGAGTTTTTCATTCACTTCTATATTCTGGAATAATTTGAGTAGAATTGGTGATAGTTCTTCCCTGGATGCTTGGTAGAACTCACATGTGAAGCCATCTGGGCCTGGAGTTTTCTTGGTTGGTGGTTTTTGATGACCTGATCAATGTCTTCTTTTGTTATGGGTTTGTTCAAGTTTTCTATTTCATTCTGAGTAAGTTTATGTAGATCATGTTTTTCTAGAAATATATCCATCTCATCTAAGTTTTCGAATTTGTTGGAGTACAACTCTTCATAGTATTCTGTTATTATCCTGTTGATTCCGTTTGGTTCTATTGTGACTTCACCCATGTGGTTTCTAATGTGAGTTATTTGTGTCTTCTCCCTCTTTTCTTTTGTTAGTTTTGCCAATGGTTTGCCAATTTTATTAATCCTTTCAAAGAACCAGCTTCTTGTCCTGCTGATTCTTTCTATAGTTTTTCGGTTTTCCATCTTGTTTATTTCTGCTCTGATCTTTATTATTTCCTTTCTTTTGGTGACTGTAGATTCCCTCTGCTGATCTGCTTCTAATTGTTGAAGATGCTGTGTTAATGTGTTGATTTTGGTTCTTTCTTCTTTTTGGATGTGCACATTTATTGCAATAAATTTTCCTCTCAGCACTGCTTTTGCCGTGTCCCAAGGATTTTGGTATGTGGTATTTTCATCCTCATTTGTTTCTAGGAACTTTATAAAATCACATTTAATTTCTTCTTTTACACAGTCATTTTTCAGAAGGGTGTTGTTCAGTTTCCACGTATTCAATTTTATTGCCTTGGTCTTCTTATTGTTGATTTCTAGTTTTATAGCATTGTGGTCTGAGAAGATGCTTTGTAGAATTTTGATGTTTGTAAATTTATGGAGGATTGTTTTGTGACCTAATACATGGTCAATTCTGGAAAATATTGCATACACACTGGAGAAGAATGTATATTATGCTGTTGTTGGATTGAATGCTCTGTATACATCTGAGGTCAAGTTGGTTGACAGTGTTGTTTAGGTCCTCTGTAAGTTTGTTGAGTCTGTTTCCGGTTGTTCTGTCCCGTTTTCAAGAGTGGTGTGTTAAAATCTCCCACTATAATGAAGATGGCGGATTGGGTAGAGGTGTAGTGAGGAACTCTGTCAATAACATGGAATACCGGACCAAGAAAACTCAGGGGATGGTGCTGGAAATGTGAAACACATATAAAAGTATGCTTGGAGGATTGGAGGGCTTACAGCTAGGGAAATTTGTAGGAGAATCCAGAAATCCATTGTTTTCTAGTTCAAGACACTCAGCTGTTCCTGGAGCTGCCATCTTGGGAGAGAACATCTTGATTGTATTAGGATTGATATCAAAATGTAAAGTGACATTTTCAACATAAAACCAAATGGCCACCACTCATCTGTCTGTCGTGCTTTGGTGGCTTGAGTTGCTGTGATTCTGCGGGCTATGCCACCGATATTTTAAATAACTACCAGGGTCACCCATGGTGGACAGGTTTCAGATGTGCTTCCAGACAAAGACAGACTAGGAAGAAAGAATGACGCACTACTTCCGAATCGCTAGTCACTAAAAACCTTATGAATAGCAGAGAAACACTGTCACATGCAGGGTGGGAAAATGAGCCCCTCAGGTTGGAAGGCACTCAAAATGCAACTGGGAAAGAGATACCTCCTCAAAGTAGAGTTGACCATGATGATGTGAATAGAGTTAAGCTCGTGGGAGAAAAATCCCACAGAACTTGCATTTGCTGATGGACCACAACTCAAAATGAAGAGAAACAGCTGTAAACATCCATTGAAAATCAGAACATGGAATGTACGAAGTATAAATCTGGGAAAATTGGAAGTTGTCAAAAATGAAATGGACTGTCTTGATGGCGGCTAGGGTGAAGGTGTAATGAAGGTCACCGTCAGCAATAACTCAGAATGCCAGGCAAAAAAGAGGCAAGACAGAGCTCCAAAACTTGGACCCACAGAGATAGGAATAGTTTAAAGGTTTGAAGGCTTATAGCCTGTGGAATTTGGAGCTGAGGTGGGAAATTGCATACTTTTGAATCTGCTGGCCAGCCTCAGAGGCTTGAGCCCACATGCTGGGCCAGACCAAGCGGTGGTACAAAATAGGCTCCACAGAGACACCATAGAAACACGCCACGGGTACCTTGGGAAAAAAAAAGAAAAAGAAAAAGGTGCACACTATACTTTGCTGATTTTGTGTGGTTCCGATTTTATTTATTTATTTTTTATTGGGTAACAGGTGCGCTCATGGTTTGCCCACCTACATTCAGGTGAATAGAGGTAGGGGCTTAGCCGAGTGGCCATGACCCAACCTCACTGCTGGCAGTTTCCTCTGCCAGGAACTCACACACTCAGCCCAAGCTGTGACGCAGATTTGTTCTGCATTCTTTCACTGGTTTGAGAAGGGTCCTGGTGTAGTGCTGTGGGTTAAGGCACCACACTGCAAATTCTTTTGAACTGCAAGGTCGGTGGTGAAGCTCACTAGAAGCTCCTTGGAAATCCTATATGGGAGACAAGGATGTGCATACTATTTGGTCGGCTTTTTTTCACTGGTTTGAGAGGCGTCCCGGCATAGCGCTGTGAGTTAAGGCACCACTGCAAAGCGTTTTGAACTGCAAGGTCGGTGGTTCAAGCTCACCAGCTGCTTCTCAGAAACCCTATACGGGAGATGTGGATGTGCATCTTATTTGGTTGGCTTATTTTCACTGGTTTGAGAGGCGTCCAGGGATAGGGCTGTGGGTTAAGGCGCCACTGTAAAGCCTTTTGAACTGCAAGGTTGGTGGTTCAAGCTAACCATCTGTTCCATGGAAACCCTATACGGGAGATGCGGATGTGCTATCATCTCACACCAATAATAACAGCAAAGATGAAAAAAGTAGAGGACAATAAATGCTGGCGGGGATGTGGAGAGACTGGAACACTCCTGCATTGCTGGTGGGACTGCAAAATGGTCCAACCTCTCTGGAAAGCAATATGGC
>NW_006408852.1:1957189-1957709 GCF_000296735.1 Chrysochloris asiatica
CACATCCAGATCTCCAGAGGTGGGAAACTCCCACTTAAAAGGACGAGCAAATCAGCCTTGAGCAGATAGAAGAATAGAAGGTACTTCTTGAAAGAAAGACCTACAGGAAAAATACAAAGCAATAGAGGCAGATGAACTGTTACTACAAGAACAAACAAATTGCTTGCCCAGGAAACATCAAGACAAGTGGTCGGGTCCAGTAATGCAAACCCCCTTCCAAGACTAAGACTCAATGAAATACGCGCTCTGAATGGTGACCACACACATCACCGATAGGGGGAAATGGGGTAAAAGCAGCAATGAAGCAGCAAGCTAAGCCCTACAATGTTCGGTGGGCTTCTGTGGACCCAGATGGAGACCTGGTTGGCCAGCAATGTGGGGAGACCTGGGGACTCCTGGGCCCAGAGTCAGCGGAGTGGCCACGGAGGACTAGAGTGGAGAGTGAAGCTGCCAGCTGATAAGAAGAGAGGGCATACGCACAAGAACACCCATACCTGCACATGGTACCCACGTGACCTGG
>NW_006408852.1:1958051-1959229 GCF_000296735.1 Chrysochloris asiatica
GTTTTGTAGCAAGTCTAGGAGCAGAGGTCTCTAGGACCATCAAGGGAGAAGAGCTGAGAGTGGGACCCTACCCAGAGCAGCGAGGCCCGAGGTGGAGGCAGAGACGATGACGTGGAGTGAAGAAGCGGCTGGGGACTTTGGATCCAAAGAGGGAGAGGGACTGTATGCTGAAGAATGGGGTGGGGGGAGTGTAGGGGGCAGGTTTATAGGGTATACACTTTGGTCGGTTGATGATATATGGAGGGGGTAAGAACCACGGCAATGAAACGATGTACGGTGGAATGAATGCAAAACTAAAGTTCTTCCATGTAAAATATCATATAATTCACAATAAAACATGGGGAAAAAATGAAATGGAAGACATCAACATTGATATCGTAGGCATTAATGAGTTGAAATGGACTGGTATTGGCCATTTTGAATCTGACAACCACATGGTTTACTATGCAGGGAATGAAAAGTTGAAAAGGAATGGTGTTGCATTTATCAACAAAAAGAACATATCCAGATCAGTCATGAGGTACAATGCTGCGATAGGATAATATCCATGTGCCTACAGGGAAGCCCAGTGAATACCACTATTATTTAAATTTATGCACCAACCACTAAATCCAGTGAGGGTGCAATAGAAGAATTCTACCAACTTCTTCAATCTGAAATCGATTAAACATGCAATCAAGATGTGAGGCTCATTAATGGTGATTGGAATACAAAGAGGAAGGACCAGTAGTTAGAAAATATGGCCTTGGTGATAGAAATGATGCTAGAGAACGAATGATAGATTTCTGCAAAACCAATGATTTGTTGATTTCAAATACATTCTTTACACAACATAACAGACGACTGTACACATAGACCTCGCTAGATGAAATACATAGAAATCAAATTGACTATATCTGTGGAAAGAGAAGATGGAAAAGCTCCATATCATCAGTGAAAACAAGGCCAGGGTCAGACTGTGGAACAGACTATCAATTATTCATATACAAATTCAAACTGAAGCTGAAGAAAATGAAAAGAAGCCCACGAGAACCAAAATATGACCTTGAATATATCCCACCTGAATTTAGAGATCATCAGAAGAACAGACTTGATACATTAAACACTAAATACCAAAGGTCAGTATTTCTCAAGCTGGGGGAACTGAAGAAAAAATTCAAGCCTCGACTTTCGCTATT
>NW_006408852.1:1961041-1961627 GCF_000296735.1 Chrysochloris asiatica
AACAACCAAAGATCAGAAGAATTGTCGGATGACTTTAAGAATGTCATATGTGAAGACAGCAAAAAGTCATTAAGAAGACAAGAAAAAGGAAAAGATCAAAACGGTTGTCAGAAGAGACACTAAAACTTGCTCTCCAGCATAGAGATGCTAAAGCAAATGGAAGAAATAAGGAGGTCCATGAGCTGAACAGAAAATTTCAAAGATCAGCTCAAGAAGATAAAGCCAATTATTACATCAAAATGTGCAAAGATCTGGGATCAGATAATCAAAAAGGAAGAATACAGTCAACATTTCTCAAGGTGGGGGAACTAAAGAAAAAATTCAACCCTCAACTTTCGTTATTGAAAGATTCTCTGGGCAAATTATTGAATGATGCAGAATGCATCAAGAGATCGAAGGAATACACAGAGTCATTGTACCAAAAGGAAATGGTTATTATTCAAACTTTTTAAGAGACAGCATATGATCAAGAGCCAATGATATTCAGGGAGGACGTCCAAAGTGCATTGAAGGAATTGGCAAAGAACAAGACACCAGGAATTGATGGGATCCAAATTGAAATCTTTCAAGAAAGTAAAGCAGCACA
>NW_006408852.1:1963295-1967214 GCF_000296735.1 Chrysochloris asiatica
CTATAGCACCTAATCTCGAATGGGGGAAGGTGAAAAGGATTGAAAGGAATCCCGCTGTGTCGGCTGCCAGGGCCAGGTCTGCAGGAGGAAGGGAGGTGCCTAGGTGATATGGGCTACACCTGGGAGCGATTTAAGATGGCAGTCCTTTTGTTTAAACAAAAACCTGGAAGTCACCAATCTACTTTGAGTTAATTCCTTGGGCAGCCTGGCTCCAGCAAACTTGCTTTTGGAACTTTCTACAGCCTTGGCTTTAGGAGCAGTTTTTTTGTTTAAATATTTGTCCATGGGTAACAAGGCTTCATGTATTAAGTTAATATCAAACATAACTAAATAATTTGATATAGAACAGTTTGGATGAGTTTGTCCAGTGGCCAGAGTCTGATCCTCAGAGAGATTTGTTCTTAGAACCTTACACACTGCTAACAGAGTGGAGACATTGACAGAGGCACATTAAGAAACCATTTTCTTAGAAGTTGCAATTACAGGGGTTTGAAGCATAGAGGGAATTAATAGGACTAAAGAGAATTATACAGAGCTAGCCCCACAGTGAGTTCGTAACAGACAATGACCCGGGTCGTCCGGAGGTTACTTTCTTGAGCCCACGGTGTCTCTAGCCAGCAGGTCGGAGCACGGCCACGTGCTGGAATTTTCGTCCATGACACTGGTCCTCAGCACCCCAATACCTGCGGTCTGTAATAGAAGATCGTAGAAGAATTGATGCCTTTGAATTGTGGTGTTGGAGGAGAATATTAAAAGTGTCATGGACTGCCAAAAGAACAAATAGATCTGTTTTGGAAGAAGTGCAGCCAGAGTTCTCATTTGAGGCCAAGATGACTAAACTTCATCTCTCATACTTTGGACATATTGTCAGTAAGGATCAGTCGCTGGAGAAGGATATCATGCTTGGTAAGATGGAGGGTCAGAGAAAAAGAGGAAGACCCCCAACAAGATGGATTGGCCAGGTGGCAGCACTGATGGATCAAGTGTGTCAGCGGTAGTGAGGTTGGCCCAGGATCGGACATTGTTTCATTCTGCTGTGCATAGGATTACTATGAGTCAGTTCCAACTTGATGGCACCTGACAACAACAACAAAAATTACAGATTTATCTATTTCTTTCTTCAATTCCAGTAAGGTTTGCTTCATGTATCTTGGTGCTCTTTCACTGGGAGCATATATATATTTTATGGCTATATCATCTTACTCAATTGACCCTTTGATCATGAAAGTGTCCTTCTTTCTCTCTTATGCTGGTTTTTATCTTAACTTTTACTGTGTCAGAGATTAGTATTGCCACTCCTGCTTGTTTATTGTTGCTGTTAGCTTTGTATGTTTTTTTCCATCCTTTAACTTTTAGTCTGTTTTTCTCTTTCTGTGTAAGGTGTGTCTCTTGCAGGCAGCATATTGAAGGGTCTTTTTTCTTAACCATTTTGCCACTCTCTGTCTCTTCACTGGTGCATTCAATCCATTGGCATTCAATGTAATTATCGATAGGTATGAATTAATTGCTGCCATTATGTCACTTTTTTGGTGGTGCTGTTTGTTCTTTAGTTCTGAATGCCTTCCAGTGTGTGTTTTTTGTGCAATTTCATGTTGGTTTCTTTTTAGTTTTCATGTTCACATGTTCTGCTTGGAAATTCATTTTTATGACAAGTTGTGAAATACTAGTTTTCTTTGGGATTACCTTATAGTCTACCAACTTTACTCTCCATTTAAAATAATCCATTGCACCGTGTAATTTACCTGACATCCTCACCACCTGGGTCTCTGTTGCTACGTTTTTCTCTTCTTTGACATTAATATAATTTTGATCTTCATTTGACCTCCCTGTTCCCTTGAGTTCGTTATTATACTCTTGTTCTGTTCTGGACTCTGCTACCTGCTGACTGAGTTCCAGGTGGTGTTGCCATGTCTGTCAATCTCTGTTTGTTGTCTGTTCTTGTTGGATTTAAGTCCACAGAACTCCCTTTAGGATATTTTAAAGTGCTGGGCTGGTTTTGATAAGATCTCTCAGGTTCTGTTTATCCTGGGATGTCTTGATCACACCATTGTATTTGTTTGATAGTTTTGCTGGATAGACGATACTTGGTTGACAGCTTTTTTCTTATATAGCTTTGTATATGTCTCCCCATTGCCTTCTTGCCTGCATGGTTTGTTCTGAATAGTCAGAGGTTAATCTTATTTGCTTGCCTTTAAAAGTGACATTTCTGTTCTCCCTGGCTGCTTTTGGTATTCTTTCCTTGTCTTCAATTTTGGAGAGCTTGATTATTATATGTCTTGGTGAATTTCTTTTGGGGTCTATCCTTCCTGGGGTACATTTGGTTTCTTGAATGTATATCTTCTCATCTTTCAAGATGTTAGGGAAATGTTTTCCCAGAAGCTCTTCAACTATTTCCTCTGTGGACTTCTCTGATTCTTCCTGTTCTGGAATGCCAATAATTCTTAAGTTGTTCCTCATCATGTTATCCTGCACAAATATAGACTCTTTTCAGATTGTTTTATCTTTTTATTCACTTGCCCTTCTGTCTTAGCAGTATTGAGAGATTTGTCTTCCAGCTCGCTTGTAAAGACTTCCAACTCTTCTATTCTGCTCCTTTCCCCTTTGAGCATATTGTCCATTTCTGATATCTTATTATTGATCACCTGGACATCTATTTGCAGGTTTTGAATTGTTTCTAATGCTGTATCAATCTTATTTGATTGCTTTTGTAGTACTTTCCTGACTTATTCCTTGTTTTCCTTCACCCGTTTTCAGAGCATTTAAATTTGTTTCCTTATCATTCTTCTGAATTCTTTCTCAGGCATAACCAAAACCTGCTCTTTCTCCTGTATAAAGCCTTTGTCTGTCTCCAGCTCATTTGCATCAGCTACTCTCTTCAGTTTTTGGACGTGTTTCGATATTGTTTGTTGTTTTTTATTTGGCATGATAGTTATAAGTTGTGTTTTTTTTTTTTTTTTTTTAAGCTTAAGTGAATATTAGTTTGTGGTTAAGCTTTCTGGGTGTCTCCTGGTGAATATGATCAGGAGATAGGCTTCCCTTTTCACATGTAATGCTTAGTGTTATTAGCTGTTGTCTCAGTGGTGGAATATTATGGGTTTACTTATAGTTTGTCTGTATGACCATGATTTCTGCCTCTTCTTGGGTAGCATAGGGAGAAAAAGCTCCCACCTCTTGGAAAGATGTGTGATCAAAATGACCAAAAGCAGAAGTAGTATCAATACATAAACAAAAATCACCACTTTGGAACAGAATTGAAGCTGTGGTCAACTTTCCTGAGCTACACCATCAGTGTGTGTGCAATTAGAAGCCTCCAGCAAGGGGTACGTGTGTCCATTTTCTCAGGCCTTCCTCTAGTCACTACAGTAGAGGTGCACAGGTGGATATTAGGGAGTTAATGAGAGAAAGATTGTCCGTTATTTTTTGTCTCTGAAGGTCAGTTAGTATTTTTGCATGTGCTCAGTGCAATTCTTGGGATGGTTGAGTCCTTTTATGCTGGAGTTTTACAGATTGTTTTGAATTGGTCCTGCACAGGGAGCTATGGCAATGCAACAGCCTTCAATGGGGTCGTGATCCACAGGGTCAGCAGGTCAAAACCACCAGCAGCAACGTGGGATAAATGCAATGTGCTCTGCTCCCTTGCAGAGCCACAGCCCTGTAAATCCTGGACAGGGTCTGGAGATGGAACCTACTCCACTGTGCATCACTGCAAAGGGTCCGGTGGGGAAACACTTGGGTCTTTGACTCCCTGGGTGACGTCGTAAGTTGCCGTCCAGCTCCCTCTCTCATTACTGTGGGAAAATTGTCCTAGCTGAGCAATGAGGGTTGGAGAAAGAAGAAGAAATGTTTAGTCTCCTGCATCTCTCTATCTCTCCCTTTTTTTTTTTTTTTAGATGCTTAAATTGTACGAGATGAATTGCTG
>NW_006408852.1:1967314-1974370 GCF_000296735.1 Chrysochloris asiatica
GCAGATGCCTCTGCACCGCTTTTAAGCATTTTTCTGAGCCATACTGGCTTTAGCCCCACCCTCTAAACTCTGCCAGGGCAGGATAGTCGCCTAGGAAGTACCATCTCCAGATCCCCAACTCTCGGTATTTTCCTTAATATTGTGATTTTTTTCACTTGCGAGTGCGGGAAACTGGCATCTTATGGTAGATACCGAGATCTGGAGTTGTTCTATCAGTGATTCCTTTGTGATATCCCCCTTCCTTCTCACCAGACCATACCCTACCTGGTTTTCACTGCTGTAATCCCAAACCACAAGGATCCAAATTATACATTTTTAAGTGCCCATTTTATTACATTGTCTTCCCTGGGAAATTTAATGTGCTGCAAATTATAAGTTTAAAAAGTGAGAATTGTAGTATTTAAAATATTTGAAGCTAATGAATCATAGCAACTTATGGGTTCTTGGTTATACATAGAAGGTGACCTTAAAAAAAAAAAAAAACAAAGAAAAAAATTTTAAAACACATTTGCATTTAATATATTGTTTAGAATTTCTTTTCAAATACAAAAATATGTAAAAAAAAATCATGATCAATATCCCATAGAAAGTCTTATAAAGGATTTAAAAAAGTAAATAACTTAAAATATTTTCATTAATGTGTCTAACAGCTTATTTAAAAATCCTTAGGGTGTCACTATGTATTATTTTAGACTTTAAATTAAAATTCCCTATACAACCTCAGGTCAAGGTGGCTATCTTTCTATTACCACTATTAACAAACCTGAGCATCAGCTATTATCCTTGTCTGTCTCTCTGTGTCTGCCTTAGTTTTTCTTTCTTTCCCTTTTAAATTACACATGCAAGCACATTTTTCATTCTCGATGGTATTTACATGGTCTGAGAGTCAGTTTCTTCCTTTTTTCAAGCTTTCTTCAAACAGCTTCCAAGATCTTCATTTAGAAGTTGTCATATTTTATTTCGTTATGTAATTAAACTCTTTCATTTATACATAAAACTCAATAAAGTAGAAATGATATGTGTTGCAAGATATTTTGAACTAGATAATCTCAGAGTTACCTACTTTAAATACCTTATTCTCATCATTAACTGTCACTTAAGGAGCTGTTGATCTCTCCTGAAATAGTCAGAAAAAAAAAAAATTTACTAGTCAAGAAGATTATCAAGCAGTAATATATTAATTATTTTTTATTTTGTATCTTGGCTGAGAATAAACTTTGTATTTTTAAGAAATACCATTCAATATCCCAGAATTTATTGTATCTAAAATTGTTATCAACTCATTTTAAAATATAGGTTTTTGAAAATCTTTGATTGCAGTTTCATTTTGGGCTTATAAAGTTATAATTTTGCTTTTCATAGAAAATAGTTGGCTCCTAATCATGTTTTTCAACTTTTATTTCATTTGAATTATTTACTTAGTAGTTTTTGGACCAATTCAAAAAATTATCATAAGAATACTTATAGTTTATAAAGTTTAAAAGCTGATTGTGGAATATTTTTTTCCTCACAGAATATCTGAGTTTCCGTTCATAATGGTAATCCTTAATATTGCATCTATTGTTCTAAAAGTTTGAACTATACTGTCTGTATATTTCCATATTCATATGCATGCATGCACAAATACACGTACATTTGTACACAGAATAGCTAGTTTGGGAGTCCTGGTGTGGCAATGTAGAATAAACACTGGATTACTAACCACAATGACAGCAGTTCCAATCCAAAAGCAGCTTGTCAGAAGCACTGTACAGATTAACTATGAGCTGGAACTGACTTGATGGCACTGAACAACAACACAGTAGCTACTTTGGGTTACATAACCTTTCAGTATGGGTTGCATTGTAAAGAAAACAAAAATCATCACGACTAGAACAATAACATCAAGATAAACTGAGAAAGGATTGAAGTTTTAAAAGACTTTATTTTGCTTGATCTACCATCAACAATCATGGAAGCATCAGTAAAGAAACTAAATGACATATGTATTGCATTAAACAAATCTGCTGCACATAAGAGCAAAGATGTAAGTTTGATGACTAAGTTAAACCTTACCAAAGTCAAAGTCATGATATTTTTGATAGTCTCATATGCATGTGAAGTTGGAAAATGAACAAGGAAAATTGTAGAATAATTTATTCACTTAAGTTATGTTGTTGGAGAAGAATGTTAAAAGTGCCATGGACTGCCAGAAGAATAAACAAATCTGTGTCAGAGAAGTACAGTCAGAATGCTCCTAAGAATCCAGGGTTAACACACTTCCTCTATTATATTTTGGACATTCTTTCAGGAGGGACAAGTTCCTAGAGAATATCATCATGCTTGGTAAAGTAGAGGCTCATCAAAAAAGAAATCCCCCTAATGAGATGTACTGGCACAGTGGCATCAGCAATGGACTTACACATAATAACAATTGTGAGGATGGTGAAGGACCAAGCAGTGTTCCATTCTGTTGTACTTAGGGTTACTATGAGTTGGAGTTACCTAAATGATACCTAACAACAGCCTAATAAGTTAGCTTTTTTTTTATTACTGATTGTTTTATTTCTTCAGAAAATTTCTGTAACATGTCATAAATTAGAACGAAGTGTAAAAATAAAAAATGGTATACATGACCTACATCAATTCCTGCTAAGAATAATGTCTTTTCAACTCTTAAGGGAAATTTTCTAAAAATTGTTGATGTGGAAATAACAACAGATTCTAATACAGAAGTTGGAATAGTATGAAAAGAATTACTGCACTGAGGCTATGATGAGTCCTCAGAGGTACATATGAACAATAATGCCAGATGGTCCTAGAAGTGATCATTCTAATGATATTACTGGAGCCAACTCTTCATTGTCATCACCATGGCCATCACCATCTGCATTCCATAAATCTTATGACCTGGGTCTTCCCCATAGCCTCTTTTTTATTGGTAGGAATCAACTCTGTTCTACTAAAGTGGATCCTGAAAATGCTAATTCATTTCTATATAAGCAAAAACCCAACCATTATCATTGCCAATTTCAAATCATAATGCCCTTTAGAACAAAGTAGAACTGCTTTCAGGGCTATAATCTTTATGGAAACATATTGGCATTGTAGGATAAGCACTTGACTACAAGGTCAATTTTAACTGAAAGCATTATGGTTCAAACATACTAGCTGCTCCTTAGAAACCCTATACAGGATCACTAAGAGTTGGAACTGACTTGAAGGCACTTAACAACAACAACAACAACATAAGCACTTGGTGTGACACTGTAGGATAAGTACTGGACAGATAACCACTAGGTCTGTGGGTGGTTCAAACCCATCTTCCACTCCTTGCTATATACAGGATTCTATGAGTAAACACTTGGCTACAACAGCAACAATAAATTAATGGAAAGGTCAGCAGTGTAAACACACCAGGCCCTCCTTGGAAACCTTATACAGGGTCTCTATGAGTTGGAACCAATACAACAAAACTTAACTACATACAGCCTATATGTATGAGCCCTGTTGTGGCACTGTAGGATAAGTAATGACCTACTAACTGCATAATAGGCAGCTGAAAATCTCGTTCCATGAAAGAAATATTTTACGTGGTTATGTTACATGAGCTCTAGTGAGTTAAATGGTTAAGCAATTGACTGCTACCTAAAAAGTTGGCTTTTTAAACTTACTTAGTAATTCCTTGGAAAAAGACCTGGTAATATGCTTCTGTAAAGATTCCAACCAATCAAACCATATGGTGTTATTGGTTCTACTCAGTCACTTGAGGTCACTAGGAGTCAAACACAATGACATCCAACAACAATAGCATGTTATCTCACATACAACATCCTTATTAAATTTGTTATTGGAAAATATCATCTGAATTAGCTATTTAGAATTATCACAATATTACTTTGAAGTCTAAATTATGTCAAATTTGACTAACTCAGTCAGTTGATTTTACATAAGCATATGAATTAAATTGTTCTTTGAAATATTACTTAAATTATTCATGAAATATATGTTGTTATCTAAGTACTTATTTGGAACATAAGATATTGTGAAAAATAAGATAAATCTCTTGTTTTCCATCCATTTCAGATATCTTATTCCTTTCACTGTGAGTCAGAACCAACTGGATGACACATAACCACCAAAACCACCATTCTTCATCTAACTCATTTTTGCAGACACATTGAAAAGGTCATATTACCCATCAACATTTCCCTGATTTTCCCCATGGAGTATCTCTCACTTGATTTAAATTCTGTTTAATTTTGTCTTTCTTTTGTTTATAGCATAATTATTTTTCACTTTGAAAAACAGTTATTTGTATATATAGGATTGGAGGAAGACATTAATAACCTGCAATATGCAGATAATACAACCTTGCTTGCTGAAAGTGAAGAAGACTTAAAATATTTACTAATGAAGATTAAAGACAACAGCCTTAGGTATGGATTGTATCTCAATGTAAAGAAAACAAAAATCCCCATCATTGGACCAATAAACAATATTCTTATCAAAGGAGAAAAGATTAAAGTTGTCAAGGACTTCATTCTTCTTGGATCAACTATCAACACTCATGGAAGCAGCAGTTAAGAAATCAAACAATGTATTGCATTAGGCAAATCTGCTGCACAAGACCTTTTTAAAGTGTTCAAGAGCAAAGATGTCAGCTTGAGGACTAAGGTGCACCCGACCTAAGCCATGGTATTTTCATATGCATGTGAAAGTCGGACAGTGAATAAGGAAAACTGTAGAAGAATTGATGCTTTTTGAATTATGGTGTTGGAGGAGAATATTAAAAGTGCCATGGGCTACCAAAAGAACAAACAGATCCATATTGGAAAAAATGCAGCCAGAGTCTTCCTGCAAGGTCAGGATGGCCAAACTTCTTCTCTCATACTTTGGACATATTGTCAGGAGGGACCAGTCGCTGGAGAAAGATATCATGTTTGTTAAGGTAGAGGGTCAGAAAAAAAGAGGAAGATACCAAGCAAGATGATGAATTGACAAAGTGGAAGCATCAATGGGGTAAAGCATGGCAACAATTGTGATGTTGGCCCAAGACTGGGCAGTGTTTTGTTCTGTTGTACATAGAGTCACTATGAGTCAGTACTGACTCAATGACAACTAACACCAACAATGTCTTTTCTTTATGAATCTGAAATGCTTTAAGCTTAAAGTCTGAAATTTAACTTTTATATCTTTCATAATAGTTCTCATATATTTTGCATTTATTTTATACACAATTAAAAATTTGAAGATAATAGAAAAACCCAAATGTCTGGAGAAAGTCTGTATTGGTGCAGAGTTGTAGGCTATGATTTTCTATGCAAGGATGAAAAAGTCATGTTTTGCAATGTTCTTTTGGTCAAAGTGATGACTATTAGATTTTGCTGAACAAAAAATGGGAAGCATTGGAAGTTTTAGAAAAAGACTAACATAATCTGATTTTTTTTTTCAAACAATAGCATTGATTGTGTTTTGAGGAATGTACTTTATTGGACCAAGGCAAATAAACAAACAAACAAACAAATAAACAAACAAACAAACAAAAAAAACCCAAAACAACAGAACTCTATTTACTATTGTTATAGTTGTTATAGCCCATTTGGTGATGATTGGTGTTTATGTGCCATGGAGTCAATTCTAACTCACAGGAACCCTGTACAGGATTTCCGAGGCTGTAAATCTTTACAGGAGCAGCTTAAAGCCAAATGGCAGCAGGAAACAGATACAGCCAGCCCTGATTTGTTAACAACAAGGAGAAAGGCCTGAATGGGGTTGTGGAGTGGGGGAGAGGTAGATTAAAAAGGAAAAAGTCCAAAATTAAATCCTGAGATATGCCATAAGGACCAATAGTGATATCTTGAAATTTCTCAGGAAGCCTTGAAGGCAAGAAGCTGAAAGAGGGATGCTAAATTCATACTCATATTTTGCTACAGATTTTTTTTTTTCCTTTTTTTCTGTGATTTTAGACCATAGTAGCCAATCTGTTTTGTGCTGTTTCAGTTTTGTTCTCTGATCACTTTTGATGCTTAGGAGGCTTTTTGTCTCCCTACATTACCCAAGAAGACACAGCAATTGCAGTAATATAGTCAAGCTACAATCACACCTTATAAAATCCCACCACCTAGGCAAGACCCAATACAAGCTGCCATATATCATGTGGACAGCCAACACCTGCTACAGTAACTCTGAGTTGAGTAATAAGAAACGTGAAAATGGAAGCCCATCTCCTGATGACATCTACATGGAGGCAATCAGAAAGCATAATAAAACATCACCATACACTCATCTAATTATTGAGGTCACAGCTAACTATTGAAGATGACCAAGAAATGAGTGATCATATCGGCACATGTCCATAAACAAAATAGAGTGACTGGGACAAATAAGTAAGAGCTAGACTAGACATCGCAAAGGAAGGAGGGGCAGGTTTTAGAATTGCCTAAGAAGGAATTCAGGAAAATCATACTGAGATGTATCTAAATACTCCAACAAGGATTTGGGAAAAATAAGGAGAAGTCAGGAAAGCACTTGAAGTATACAGTCAAATAAGATAGATACAGCATTAAAAACAATTCAAAACCTACAAAAGAGTTCCAAATGATAATAATAAAATATCAGAAATGGACAGTACACTAAAAAGGCAAAGGGATAGACTTGAAGAGATGGAAGTCAGAACTAGTGAGCTAGAAGACAAACATCTTAACACTGCTGAGATAGAAAAGCAAGCAGAAAAAAAGGATAAGAAAAATTCTAAAGAATGTCTGAGATTCTTGTTAGACAAGAAGAGGAATAACAGACTTATTGGCATTCAGGAACAGGAATAATCACACAAAGACACAGAGAAAACAGTTGAAGAGATACTCGAAGAAATTTTCCCCAACATCCTGAAAAATGTATAGATAAGCATTCAAGACTCTGAATGAAATCCAGAAAGGATGGACAACAAAAGAATATCACCAAGACATATAGTAATCAAACTCTCCAAACTCAAAGAAAGGAGAGAATCCTGAATGCAGCTAGGAAAAAGAGAAGTGTTATATACAAAGCTAAACAAATCAGATTAAGCTGGGATCT
>NW_006408852.1:1974470-2003358 GCF_000296735.1 Chrysochloris asiatica
CCAAGAATCCTTTACCCTGCAAAGCTGCCATTCAAATATGATGGTGTAATAAAAACATTCCAGGAAAAACAGAAGTTAAATTATTTTTCCAATGCCAAAGCTGCACTGCAAAACATTGTAAAGTGAGTTCTTTGGATTGAGAACCAATAAGAACAGACAACAACCAGAGATTGACATATGTGGCCGCACCACCCAGAACTCAATCAACAAATGAAAGAGTCCAGAACAGAACAGAACTGTAAGAATGAATTCAGAAGATCTGGGAGGTCAGTCTATGATAAAAAAAATCATAATGTGAAAGAAGGTTAAAAACATAGGAACAGAGATCCAGGTTTTGAGGAGGTAAGGTGCATTATAGAAAAAATAGATTGTTTTAAATGGAGGGAAAAGTTATTAGAATATAAAGTAACCTCAATGGAAATAAATACTTCACAACATACCAGGAAAATGAAAATCCAAGTAGAACATGGAAACATTAAAACTATGAGAAAATGACAAGAAAGAACTCAAAAAATATGAACTCAGCACAGCAAGGCTTGCAGAACAAAGAACCCAGCAGAACCAAAAGAAAACAAAACAAAACAAAAAAATGACAGCAATTAATTCATACCTATCAACAATTGCACTGAATGTCAATGGATTAAATGCACCAGTTAAGAGACAGAGAGTGTCAGAATGGATAAGAATACAAGATCATTCAATACGCTGTCTCCAAGAGACCAACTACGCACACAAAGACAAAAACAGACTAAAAGTTAAAGGATGGCAAAAAAGATAACAAGCTAATTGCAATAAAAAACTAACAGGAGTGGAAATATTAATCTCTGATAAAATAAACTTTAAGGCAAAACCCAGCATAGTAGACAAAGATGCACATTATCTCATGAATGAAGAGTCAATTGAACAAGATGATATAACCATAATATATATCTATGCTACCAATGAAAGAGCCCCAAAATATATAAAGCCAACTGAAAAGAAGTAGACAAATCTACAATAAGAGGGGGAGATTTTAATACACCACTTTCAAAAAGGATAGAACAACCAGAAAGAAATTTGGCAAAGACACACAGGAACTGAACAACAAATCAGCCAACTGGATCTCATAGATGTGTACAGAACATTCAACCCAACAACAACAAAATACATATTCTTTTCCAGTGCACATGGAACGTTCTCCAAAATAGACTATGTGTTAGGCACAAACCGAACCTCCATGAATTTACAAAAGACAAAATACTACGAAGCTTCTTCTCAGAACACAATGCTATGAAATTAGAAATCAACAATAGGAATACCAAGGAAATAAAGTCAAATACATGGAAACTGAATAACTCCCTGCATAAAAGCTAGTAGGTAGTAGAAGAAATAAAATGTGAATTGACAAAATTCCTAGAAACAAATGAGAAGGAAAGCACTACATACCAAATCTGTGGGACATGGAAAAAGCAGAGCTAAGAGGCCAATTTATTGCAATAAATGCAAACATTCAAAAAGAAGAACGACCAAAAACAACACATTACCAAGACATTTCCAACAACTAGAAACAACAAAGTAAACCTACACTCAACAAAAAAGGGAAATAATAAAGATTAGAGCTGAAATAAACGAGATAGAAAACAGAAAAAATATAGAAAGAATCAACAGGACAAGTGTCTTTTTCTTTGAAAGAATTAATAAAATCTACAAAGCATTTGCAAACCTAACAAAAGAAGAGAGAGAAGAAACAACATATGTAAGAAGCTACATGGGTGATATCACAACAGAACCAATAGAAATGAAAAGGATAATGACAGAATATTATAACAGGTTGTACTAAAACAAATTAGAAAATCTTGAAAAGATGGATACATTTTTAGAAAAACACGTCCTGCAAAAACTACACAGAGTGAAATAGAAAACTTGAAAAGATCTATTTTAAAAAAGGAAGAAAATTGACCAGGTGATCAAAAACCACACAACCAAAAAAATTCTAGTTCCAGATGGTTTCACTGGTGAGTTTTACCAAAGATTCAGGGAATAGCTATCATCAATGCTACACAAATTATTCCAAAATATAGAAAAGGATGGAAAACTTCCTATGAAGCAAGTATTACCCTCATATCAAAACCAGGGAAGGACATCACTAAGAAAGAAAATTATAGACCAATATCCCTCATGAACATAGATACAAAACTTTCCAAACAAAATCCTAGCCAACGGAATTGAACTACACATCAAAAAAATAGTACATCATGATCAAGTGGGATTCATTTCAGGGATTGAAGGATGGTTCAACATTAGAAAAACAATCAATGTAATCCATCATTTTAATAAGAAAAAGGAAAAGAAGTACATGATCATATCGATTGAAGCAGAAAAGGCATTTGTCAAAATCCAACATCCTTTCTTGATAAAAACTCTCAACAAAGTAAGAATTGAAGGGAAATTCATCAACATAAGTAAGAGCATATATGCAAAATCAAGAGCCAACATCACTCTCAATGGAAAGAAACTGAAAGCCTCCCCCTTATGAAGAGGAACCAGACAAGGTTGGCCTTCATCACCACTCCTATACAATATTGTTTTTGGAAGTCTTAGCCAGAGGTATAAGGCAAAATAGGGAAATTGAAGGTTCCTAAATTGGCAAAGAGGAAGTAAAACTCTCTGTATTTTCAGATGATATGATCCTATATTTAGATAAACTCAAAGAATAAGGGAAAAAAACACCTGGAACTCTTCAGAAGATTCTGCAAAGTGATAGGGCACAAAACCAACATAAAAAATCACTTTGACTTTTCTATATTGATAATGATGGCACTGAAAAGGAAATTAGGAAAAGACTCTGTGATACAGGAATTAAGGAATAGTCGGAAGAGGGGAAATACTACTATGATGCTTGACTGTCATGAATATTGTTTTCCCTTGTATAATATTGTAAAATAGATACTGGAGTGGGATAGAAAGAAATGTTGGGAAACATGATTACATAATGCTTGTAAGCTTGTCTTTAGCCAATAACTGATTGGAATACCTAAAAGGGGTTCTAGAACTTGCACAGTGAAATAGGACTCTTACAGAGACTTTGCAGTATACAGTACCTTAGATGGAATCCTAGGCCCTATAAAGAAGCTTCTGAGGTGGGACATTCCCACTTGAAAGGACAAGCAGGCTAGCCTGCAACAGCTAGAGCAACAAAAGATACATCTTCAAAGAAAGATCAGCAGGAAAAACCCAAAACAAAAAAGCCAGTATGACTGGCTACTACAAATAAGTGAGTTGTTCGCAGGGAAGCCATCATGTCAAGCAATCAAGTCCCTTCAGGACAAACCCCCCTCTAAGACTGAAACTCAAAAGGAACCCATGAGCAGGCATGTAAGCTTGCTGGAAACCACACTGGTCTACTGGTGAGTGGAAGAGGGGGAAAGGCAGCAGTGAATAAATGAGTTGAGTTCAACCACATTCAATAGACTCCCATTGACCCAGAAATGAAAGAGAGAAGAGGAAGTGCTGTTGGTCCCAAATGTGGGGAGACCTGGGGACACCTGATCCCATGGATAAGGACGTAGTCACAGAGGGCTATAGCTGAGAGTGAAGCATCCAGCAGATATGAAGTGAGGAGAGACACACAACAACACCCAAACTTGCAGATAGTACCCATTTGACCTACCCTCGATGGCTTGATAACCAGAACACGACTAGAGGAGTTGTTGTTGTTGTTAGGTGTCATTGAGTTGGTACCAACTCATAACGACCCAATGCACAACAGAATGAAATACTGCCCAGACCTGGGCCATCCTCAAAATTGTTGCCACGCTTGAGCCTATTGATTCTGCCAGTTTTCCAATCCATCACTCTGGAGTACTTCCTCTTTTTCTCTGACCCTTCACCTTACCAAACATGATATCCTTCTCCAGCGACAGGTCCCTCCTGAAAATATGTCTGAAGTATGAGAGATGAAGTTTTGCTATTCTGGCATATAAGGAGCACACTGGTTGTGCTTCCTCCAACACTCATCTATTTGTTCTTTTGGCAGCCCATGGTACTTTCAATACTCTCCCCCAACACCATAACTCAAATGCATCAATTTGATAAAGTAAATGAGGGTAAATTGTTAAAATTTGGTGAACTTGACTTATACTCATGGCTGTAGTAGCTCAAATACCAACAGAGAGGGAAGGAGCCTTCACATCAAGTATCAATGCTATCACCTCTATATACAGGGTAGATAGGGAGGAGCAACTTAGAATTGGCTATCTAAAATGAGGGGAGATAAAGGCATGAAATGACTGGCTTACAAAATTTCAAGAGGGAGTTTAGTGTAAGAGTGTGTGGGGGAAGATAGAGTCCCCACTGTATAGTTATCATGTTGTCTAGATGGGTCTGGTAAAGAAAGAGAGGGAGATAAGATTCTTAAAACTCAGGAGTGAGTAATTGTTTTCATGATTAATTGTGACTGTCGCAGTTGTAAAGGTAGAAGTTTTGTAAAAAAATAAAAATAAAAATGGGGAGGTAGTTAATCTTACAGTTCAGAAGTAGAGGAATCTAGGACCATCAAGGGGGAAGAGCACAAGTGGAATGAGGGGCCCTATCCAGAGAAGCAGTGACAATAGAGATGGAGGCAGAGCTGGGGACATGGAGAGAGGGAGCATCTGAGGACTCTAGATTCATGGGAAGAAAGGGACTAGGAGGCAAACTTGCAGAATATTCCCTTTGGTGGTTTAAATTATTAATAGGTGTGAGTGTTTAAAAAAAAAGAGAGAGAGAGAGAAAGCTAAAATCAACAGAAAGAAATAATGTTAACTGATGGTACATGGAGGGCATTATAATCATTGTAATGAAACAAAGTATATGATTTGTTGAGTGTAAAACTGATGATCTGCCCTAAAACTTTCACTCAATTCACAATAAACCTTAAAAAAAAAAAAAAGAAATTAGGAAAGCAACACCATTTACAATAGCCACCCCAAAGATGAAATATTTAGGAATAAATTTAACAATTGAAATAAAGGACTTATTCAAAGAAAACTACAAAACACTTCGACAAGGAACAAAAAAAGCCTTACAAAAATAGAAGAATATACCATGCTCCTGGATAGGAAGACTTAATATTGTGAAAATGTCAATACTACCCAAAGCAATCTACACATACAATGCAATCAAAATCCAGATTCCAATATGATTCTTTACAGATATGGGAGAAAAAAACCAAAAAACAAAAACTATTACAAATTTTATTTGGAAAGGAAACAGACCCATTTTATAAGCAAAGCCCTACTTAAGAAGAAGAACCTAGTTGGAAGCCTCTCACTCACAACGATCAAAATTTACTACACGGCTACAGTCGTCAAAACAGCCTGGTACTGGTACAATGAAAGATACATAGATCAATGGAAGAGAATCCAGAATTCAGTAATTAGCCCATCCACAGACAGCCAACTGATCTTTGACAGAGAGCCAAAGTATGTTGAATGGGGAAGACATAGTCTTTACAACAATTTGTGCTGGCAGAACTGGATATCGATATGCAATGATTGAAACAAGACCTTTACCTCACACCTTATACAAAAGCCAACACAGCATGGTTTGAAAATTTAAATGTGAATTCCAGAATTATAAAGGTCATCAATGAAAAAATAGAAACAAAGTTAAATTCTCTGATACAGGGTGCACAGAGACTATGAAACATTGTGGAAATTACACAAACAAAAAAGACAAAGTAAATGAGTGGGATTCTAAAAATAAGAAACTTATGTGAATTAAAGGATCTCAATAAAGGTAAAATGGGAACTCACAGAATGGGAAAAAATATTTTGTAATGACATATCAGACAAGGGATTAATTCTTAAAATATATAGATAACTACAATACCTCTACAAGAAAGAGACAGCAACAACAACAACAAAATAAAACAATTTTAAAAATTCAGGCCATGAACACATTAACAGACACTTCACCAAGGAAGACTCGGGCAGCCAACAAACATATGAAGAAATGTTCACTAGATTTAGCCATTAGAGAGATGCAAATCAAAACAACAATGAGATATCAACTCACACCAGCAAAAACAGTGAAGTTCAAAAAAGCAGAGGACAATAAATGCTGGTGAGGCTATGGAGAGACCGGGACACTTTTACATTGCTGGTGGGAATGAAAAATGGCCCAACCACTCTAGAAAAGAGTATGGTGCTTCCTCAGAAATTTGGAAATAGAATTCCTTATGATCCAGCAATTCCTCTACTTGGTATATATCCACAAGTAATATGAGCCACAACACAAGTAGATATATGCACACCAATGATCATAGCAGCACTATTCACAATAGCAAAAAGATGGAGAAAGCCAAGTGCCCTTAAATGGAAGAATGGATAAACAAACTTTGGTACATACACATAATGGAATATTATGATTGAAGAATAACAAGGAAGCTGCAAGCCACCACATAACTTGGATAAACCTTGAGGACATTATACTGAGTGAAATTAGTCAGTCACAAAAGGACAAATATTTCATAAGACCATTATTATAAAAGCTTAAGAAAGGATACCCATACGAAATGGGGGAAAAATATACATATATATATATTCCATGTTTTACCATAAGGAGTTCTGGTAGCGTAGTGGTTATGAATTGGCCTGCTAACCTCAAGGTCGGAAGTTAGAAACTACCAACTGTTCCACGAGCGAAAGATGAGACTTATCTGTTCCCGTAAAGAATTATAGCCTCAAAAACCCTGTACAGGGTTTATGAGTCGTAACCGACTGCAAAGCACATAAAAACAACAACAACAATATATATATGGTTATCGGAAGGGGGCGTGGAAGAGTTCAAGGGGTGGAGTGAGGGGATTGTACAGCACAGGGTAGGGTGTAGACACATCATATTTTGGTTAATGGGAAGGGCAATACACAAGAAGGGGAGGGGTGAAAGAAAAAGTAAATACAGGAACACTGTGACAGGTTTGCATGGGCTAAATGGGACAGCTGAAAATAGTGATGTATGTGCAAACTTGGACAACAGTGCTTTGTGATACAGGGATCAAGGAACCCTGAGCCCTGTCCAGACCATCTGAGGTGGGACATTCCCGCTAGAATGGACAAGCAGACCATCCTGGAACAGCTAGAGCAACAGAAGATACATCTTTAAAGAAAGATCTGAAGGAACAATCCAAAACAAAAATGGCAATGTGATTGGCTACTACAAGAATAAGCTAGTTGTTTGCTGGAGTGCCATCAAGTCGAACAATCAAGTCCCTTCAGGACAAACCCCCCTCCAAGACTGAAATTTAAAGGGAACACATATGCAGGCATATAAGCTTCCTGGTGGCCACATTGGTGTACTGGTGAATGGAAGAGGGGCAAAGGCAGCAACGATGAAACGGGCTGTGTTAAATCATGTTCCATAGACTCCTGTTGACCTGGAGATGAGAGATAGAGGAGAAATGATTTGTTGGTCCAAAGTTTGTTGAGTTCTGGTACCCCTGATCCCATGGACAAAGACATAGCCATGAAAGGCTAGAGCTGAGAGTGAAGCATCCAACTGATATGCAGTGATGAGAGATGCACAAGAATGTCCAAACTTGCAGATAGTACCCATTTGACCTAGCCTCAATGGCTTGACAATTAGAACTTGACTTGTTGTTATTGTCAGGTGCCATCGAGTCGGAACCGACTCATAACGACCCCATGCACAGCAGAACGAAACAATGTCCGATCCTGGGCCAACCTCACTACCGCCGCCACCCTTGACGCCATCAATGATGTCACCTGGCTGATCCATCTCATTGGGGGTCTTCCTCTTTTTCTCTGACCCTCCACCTTACCCAGCATGACATCCTTCTCCAGCGACTGTTCTCTCCGGACAATGTGTCCAAAGTATGAGAGACGAAGCTTAGCCATCTTGGCCTCCAAGAAGCACTCTGGTTGCACTTCTTCCAAAACAGATCTATTGGTTCTTTTGGCAGTCCATGGCACTTTCAGTATTCTCCTCCAACACCACAACTCAAATTCTTATCAATGGAGAAGAGATTGAGGTTGTCAAGGACTTCATTCTTCTTGGATCAACTATCAACACTCGCGGAAGCAGCAGTCAAGAGATCAGACGACGTATTGCATTGGGCAAATCTGCTGCACAGGAACTTTTTAAAGTATTGAAGAGCAGAGATGTCAGCTTGAGGACTAAGGTGCGCCTGACCCAAGCCATGGTATTTTCAATAACCTCATATGAATGTGAAAGCTGGACAGTGAATAAGGAAGATTGTAGAATAATTGATGCCTTTGAGAACTTGACTAGAGGATAATAAAAATTTAAAAAAATGTTTTTGATAAAGGAGTTGAGTATAAATTACTACAATTTAAAGAACTTGACCTATACTTCTAAATGTAGTTACTCAAAATACCAAATGAGAGGGAAGGATTCTTTATATCAAGTATCAATCCTATCCCTTCTGTATACAGGGTAGATAGGGATAGGCCACTTAGACATTGGCTTCCTGTAATGTGGGAGTGATAAAGGCACAAAGTGACTGGCTTACAAATTTTCAAGAATGACTTTAGTTTATGAGTGTGTGTGGAAAGGTAGAACACCCACTGAATAGTTTTCATCTTGTCTTGACAGGTCTGGTGAAAAGAGATGGGCATAAGATTCTTATGATGCAATAGTGAGTAATTTTTATCATGACTAATTGCGACTGTCACACTGTAAAGGTAGAAGTTTTGTAATAAAAACAGAGGAGTAGTTAATCTTACAGTCCAGAAACAGAGGACCCTAGGACCATAAAGGGAGAAGAGCACAAAAAGAATGTGGGACTCTATCCAGAGAAGCAGCAACACCAGAGATGGAGGCAGAGATGAAGAAGTTGAGAGAGGGAGCAGCTGAGGACTCATGGAAAGAGAGGAACTGGATGCTGGCGGCCAGAAAGCAGGCATGCAGAATGTGCCCTTTGGTTATTTAAATTATTATATGTTCCTGAGAGAATTTGTGTACCCCCCACCTTCCCTCAGAATAAAAAGAATAAAGAAGAAAACAGAGGGGATGGAAGCAAATACTATTGAATGATGATGCACGGAGGTGATTGTAATAATTGCAACGATGGTGTAAAGGTGATGTTCTCCCATATCAACTATCACTGAGTTCACAAAAAAACTTGAAATAAACAAACAAAAAAACATATACAGGGTCACTATGAGTCAGACCCAACTTGACAACACTTAACAACAACAACATGAAAACCCTACAGCTAGAAGAAAGTAAAATTTCTATTAGACATCAAATGGATGTCAAGTAGGTCTGTTAGTTTACTTATTTAAATTGAGGTATAATTCACATATCATGCCTTTTTACCTATAAAATTAACTGAAGTTTAGTATATATATAGTAATTTCCAAAATCTAATTCAAAAAATTATTTTCACCAAAAAACAAAAAAACAAAAAAAACACACCTAGTAAACATTTAGTCAGTTCCTATACCTCCACTCTCCAGATCCTGGCAATCACTAACCCACTTTCTGTTTCTATGGATTTACCTATTCTGGATATTCTATAGAAATGGAATGACACAGTACATGACCTTTTGTGTCTTTTTTTTTTTTTTTTTTCCCCAAGAAAAATGTTTCTGAGTTCCATTCATTTTCTATCAAATATCAATACCTGATACTTTTTCATGTGTGAATAATATTCAATTTCTTGGATATACCACAATTTGTTTTTACATTCATCAATTAATGGACATTTGGATTTCTTCTACATTTTTACTATAATTCATAATGCTCCTATGCATATTATGGGGTCTTGTAGGTTAAAAATTGGATTGATAACCACAAAGTCAGTGGTTTAAACCCACTAGCCACTCCTCAGAAACCCTATACAAGGCTGCTATGAGTCAGATCTATGTTGGAAGAAGTGCAGCCAGAGTGCTCCTTGGAGGTCAGGATGGCCATATTATCAGGAGGGACCAGTCCTTGTAGAAGGATATTATGTTTGGTAGGGTGGAGGGTCAGAGAAAAAGAGGAAGACCCTCAGTGAGATGGATTGGCAAAGTGGCAGCATCAATGGGCTCAAGTGTGGCAACAATAGTGAGGTTGGCCCAGGACCAGGCAGTGTTTCGTTCTGCTGTACATAAGGTTTCTGTGAGTCAGTATCGACTCGATGGCACCTAACAACAACAATGAGTCAGAACTCAATAGCACTTAACAGAAATAACTATGAATATGTGTGTACATGTTTTGAGCAGAAAGATATTATCAATTATTTGGATTATATATCTAGGATGAGCCAGAAGCTCAAAGGGAGAAAAACCTAGTGATCTTCTCCTGTGGACATTACAGCCTAGAAAACTCTGTGGAGCAATTCTACTCTGTCACATGGGTCACCATAAGTTAAAAATCAACTTAAAAGCACTTAATAACAGCAGGTTACTAGGTCATATGGAAATTACATATTTAATTTTTTTAGGGACTGCTAAACTGTTTTTCAAGGACACTGTATAATATTATTACATTCCCATCATCAATGTGTGAGATTATGCATTCTCACACCCTTGTAAACACTTGTTATTTTTCATCTTTTTGTTATAGTCTTTGTTTGTTCTTGTTGCTGGGTGCTATCAGTGTGACTCTGTATGTGCAGAATATAACTGGTTTTAAGGCTGTAACCTTTAGGAAACAGATTTCCAGTCCTGTCTTCCAAAGTGTACACTGGGTGTGTTTGAATTGGCTACCATTTGGCTAGTGGTTGACTATCCAGCCTTTTAGGGCACACAGAAGCTCTGTAGCCAAACAAGTGAGGCAGTTTTAATTTGCATTGCTCTAAACATTCAATCACAAGGTGGATTTGAACTGCAAAGTTGGCAGTTCAAGTAGATTCTAACTCATAGCTACCATGTATAGAGTTTCTGAGCTGTAAATCTTTATAGATGCAAATAGCCTCATCTTTCTCCTGAGAAGCAGAAGGTAGATTTGAACTGCTGACCTTGCAGTTATCAATCCAGTGCTTATCCTACATCACTAGCAAGATGACTTCAAAACACATTTTTCCTTGTTTTTAAGTGCCGTCAAATCAGTTCTGACTCATAGCTTCTTTGCATAGGGTTTTTGAGAAGGGACTGGTGGGTTTGGACTGCCAACCTTATGGTTAGCAGCCCATTGTTTATTGTACAACACCTCACTAAGACTCCAGAACACACCTAAAGCTCAGCTATTTCTTGAGACTACCATGGAAGTAAATGGGCATAGACAGGAGACTCAAAAACTGAGCCTTTTTAAATTTTGCCAAAAGTCAGTGGTGTTAAAGATGTGAGAGAAAAATTAAGAGACTGTAAAGTGTTTTTAGGATTTAAGAAAGTGAAAACCAATAGTAAATATTGTCCTAAGGGGCAAATATCCAGAGAGTTTCAATAAAAATGCAGTATCAATTGTGTCAACATTTTGTTAACTTAGATGAGTACTTAAAAATTACTGTATTGTCTATTCTAATTTTCATAGTCTCCAGAGTTAGTGAACTGGAGAGAGAAGGAAAAATTAGCTGTGGAGTAAATTGTATCAGTTAATAGTCACACATAATACATTTCTCTTTTACCTGGATTCTCCTTATAATTATGACCCACATTTATTTTTGCTAAATGGAGAATTTTTTCTTTTTTTTTCTTTTTCTTTAGTGCAGTGTGGCAAGAAGAATTCTTTTCAAGTGAGATGGGATTTATTTATTTTGGACTGTTTTCAAGTGACTGATAACTCATAGCATTTTTGTGGATTTTTTACTGTGATTAACTACATTGATAAAAATATAAAATCAAAAGTGTCATTAGTCAAAAGATCAGTTATTTTTCATTGTCTTTCACATATACTATTTCATCATATATAAAAACTATTAATTTCACTTACAGTTGTGTAATTTGCAAGTTTTATAATTTTTTAAAATAAATTAATGCAAATTCATTTTGTAGAGAGAAGAGATGCTTTAGTCAAAAACTATGCAAACAAACAAATAAAACAAAACTGAACAAATATGACTTGTATTCTTAGGTCATATTCCTGTCTGTGGCCATGATCTATGTTCCTCTACAATGCCTCTCACTATGGAAGTTAAGCACTCGACAGAAATATTGGTCTGTAAAAATAATAAATGGGTAGTGAAACTCCTTTCCTATCTTTAGTATATAGTGCCTGTGTCAAGTTTAGCACTGAAGGAATAGAGTTCCATCAGAGTTGTGAGTAAAGTTAAAAGTTAGTCAAAGATGATGAAGTTTTAATTTTTGTATCATTTCTTATTGTTGTGTCTCTGTTTCCACTGTCTTTGGAAATAGAACTAACAGACAAATTATAAACAAATTATGTATTTAAAATTTTAGAGACTATTCTAAGGAACAAGATACAGCTGATCAATGGAATAATAAATACCTACTTGTAGTTTTATAAATTCAGACTGTTCAGTACATAGGTTAAAAAATTGATGTCATTAACAACTTTTCCCTGTTAATATCACTTGCTGGAATCAAAGAAACTGTATGTTAAAAGACTAAAAGAACTATTAAACAGGGTATAAATGTTGAAATATATTGCATGGGATAGGGAACTACACATGTAACTTTAACTTATTTGTGCTTAAGTTATGTTGAAGCAATATTTAAAAGTAGGAGTAACATTACAAGCTGAATCTATCTAGCAGAGGCAGCAGAGCTGATGCTTTCATACAATTCAGTGGCATGCACAAATAAAATATACTAGGTCCATGACAGAAACTGATTTTCAAGTATAATAGGCTCTTCATTGGTAGCATCTTTTTTCATAAAGATGTCATAGTGACATAGGGTATTAATGAGCATAAGATTGCTAACAAATTTGGAAAACAATGAATGTTGTTACTCTTTTCCTTTAGGTTAAAGATTTTAAGAACTGCAAAAATACTGCTTAATATTTTAATATTGGTAATGGTTATACAAACATAAACTTAAAAGTATTGTTACTAGGATTCTATTACTTATATGAAAGGGTTTATTTAAGCAAAACCTATCTAAACAAGTCTTTGTAATCAGTGGATGGCTGCAGACAAATTCTTTCAGTGATACACTTGTCTTAGTCCCATTAAACTACTTTTAAAAAAGAGGTCCAATCAAAACAGTGGCTTCTGCTGGGCTAATTAAATTCAACGCAGAGAGTTCAACACAGACAGATATGGCAACTATGTTTTCTTTTGGAGGGCTTCCAAAGAGGTAATCTTGATTAGTTTTCTTGAGGGATACAAGATGGTCAGGTGGGCTTATTGAAAATTAAAAACTATATTGCTAAGAAAAATGTTAGAAAAGTTATGCTAGAGAATTTTTTTTCATCCTGACAATGCATCTACCTATTCTCTATGAGTAGCATGGGCTATTTTATGAAAAAATGATTGGGAAACTTCACCCCGTTTACCCTAAAACACTGATCTTGCTCCTTCAGACCTCCTTTGGTTCTCAAATTCAAAAAACATTTAAAACGCCACAATTGGACTCCTTCCCTGATGCCAAAACTTAGACATGGTGTAAATAGAAGAGCACAGAAGTTTCATGCAAGTGTTAGAGAGAGACAATACACTACCTTCTGAAGTGTATTGTCCTAGATATAGGGTATGTCATGAAAGATTGTCTCACATTTTTATATTTTTGTTTAATAAATATTTCTATGGTATTGTACCAATAATTTTTGACATTTCACATTTATAGTACTTATATTAACTGCCTACTCATTCTATGTTAATTGTTTGCACTATAACATCTCAAAAATAGACCATGATACACTGCAATAATACAAGTGATTTAGAGAGAAAAAACAACATAAGTTCAACAATATCATATGTTTGATTCTTTATTTGTAATATGTATTTCAAATAGAGCTGCAGTCTATTATTTAAATACTACATTTTTCTAGTGTTTTGTCATATACCAGACATAGATTTAAAGGCATTTCAGTCTTTTGAAAACAGTATAACTTATTTGAAGTATTCAATATATGCATGTGACCTTTTGTTAGGTGACATATACAATGGTGAGCAAAGCAAAGCTAGCCGCTGACTCATTAAAACCATTATTGATATAGGAGTGATATAGAATTCCTAATGTTATGCTATAGGATAAGCACTGGACTGCTAGCCACAAGGTTGGAAGTTCAAACCCATGAGCCACTTCTCAAAAACTCTATACAAAGTCATTATATGTTAAAGTTGACTTAGCAGCACTTAACAACCATAGCAACCTAGTGATGTTGGAGTCCTAGCAGCATTGTGGGTTAGGCACTGTGCTGCCTACCATGAGGTATTCATTTCAAATCCATCAGTTGCTCCTCAAGAGATGAGGCCATCCACTCTCTTAAAGATGTACAATCTCATAAATCCTATGTAGGGCTGCTACGAGTTGAAATTTACTTAAAGAAAGTGGATTTGTATTTGGGTTAGTGAAGTAGTTAAAATTTAATTCAATGATCGTGCAAGCGAAATTATCATTGATTCTATATAAGTTGTCCTAAATTATAAAGTTAGTAAGTTGCAAAGCAGAGAGAGTTTCTCATAGATCCATACTCCTAAACAGTGAATTATAAGGTAGGTTCTATTTCCATTGAGCAGTTATTATGATCATGGAAAATACAGATTTTTTAAATATACAAAAACATTTGCTTTTTACTGGGCAACGTTTTAAAATTTGTCTCTTCAAACATAAAAAGTACAAAAAACTTTTAAAAACTAAAATTAAGTAATTATTTTAGTGATAGCTTTGAAAAAATTTATATAAATTTCTTCACACTATATTAGAAGTTATCCTTTTATTTTTTAGCTTGGAAGTTGTTTATAGTTTTACCAGTAAAATAGATCTCAATCAAGGGTTTTAACTATAGCAATAAATTTATATTAGAATAAGCTAGATCATTCTGTTACTGTGTTAATAAATATGACACATTGTTTTGGGAGAAAACTTAAAATGTTTTATCTATCACATTAAAATCAGATGTGGGCCCAAAATGCTCTACTTCTATACAGGTCTTCCAAGTTTTTTCCACCTTGTGAAACTGCCATGATAAAGGTGATGTATGTGATTTTGTACGAAGTTTATGATGAACTCTGAGGTACTATGTATTACTTTTTCAATCACACAGTCCAGAACTAAGTCACATTGCCCCAATCATAGTGTTAGAAAGACTAAGAAATCATCTTTCTATGCAATAAGAAAGAAAAGTATAAAACAATATTTGATTAATTTATCATATTTTAATTGCAGTAAAATTTTGGGGGGGATATTAAAAAGTATCAGTTTTAAATATATTTTGATACAGTATTATCACAATAACAAATACATAGTTCTAATTATTTCTGATTTTTTTGATGCAGTTACTTTCTATAAATACCATGTGCTGTTGATATGAAGGTAAGTGCCCTCAAGGCAGTTCCAAGTCTAGCCTTTGGTATGGATTGCATTTCAATGTAAAGAAAAAAATAAAAATCCTCACCACTGGACCAATAAACAACATTCTAAACAACAGAGAAAAGATTGAAGTTGTCAAAGACTTCATTTTTCTTAGATCGACCATCAACACTCATAGAAGCAACATCCAATAAATCAAATGATGTATTGCACTAGGCAAATCTGCTGCACAAGATCTTTTTAAAGTAATGAAGAGCAAAGATGTCAACTTGAGGACTAGGATAGGGTGAACCTGATCCAAACCATGGTATTTTCAATAACCTCATATGCCTGCGAAACTTGGAGAGTGAATAAGGAAGATCATAGAAGAACTGATGCATTTGAGTTATGGTGCTGGAAGAGAAAATTGAAAATACCATGAGCTGTCAAAAGAACAAACAGATCTATATTGAAAGAAGTACAGCCAAAGTGCTCCTTGGAGGCCAGGATGGCCAGAGTTCATCTTTCATGCTTTGGACATACTATCAGGAAGGACCAGTCACTGGAGCGAAATATCGTGTTTGGTAAGGTGGAGGGTCAGAGAAAAAAAGGAAACCCCGTCCCCCCAGCGAGATGTATTTGCAAAGTGGCAGCATTAATGGGGTCAACCATGGCAACAATTGTGAGGCTGACCCAGGACCAGGCAGTGCTTCATTCTGTTGTGCAGAGTCACTATGAGTTGGTACCAACTTGATGGCACCTGAAAATAACAGTGGTGGGTTTTAACCGCTGACGTTTTTGGAATGCTGTGCACATTTGCATGTCTGTGATTTACCTCAAATTGATCTTCAAATATATTTAGTGAATGGATAAATTCAGGAATGTGGAATCTGAAAAACAAGGATGAACTGCATTTTGTGTTTCTATAATTAATTAGTTTGTAATATGCTACATCAATCTGACGAAAGGGCTATAAATATTAATGATTTAGAAGTACAACAAAATATACACCTAAAAAGAGGGAGTTACAAGGTAACCTAGGATGGGAAACAGAAAACAGCACAGACATTAAAAATCTTATTTAAGTATGTGTTACAGACAATACAGACATCTGCTCACCTGTGTGAAGACTACAGATTGCTTGGAATGGAATGGGCCAGAAATGTTGGTGAGAAACTTCTAAAATACAACTCCAAAAGAATCAGAAACTACTTTCCACATTCAGCCTTTGTTGGATCCAGTTTTTCCAGTAAGTTTCTGAAACATTGTATGTTGTTGTTATTGTTGCTTTTAGCTATAATTTAATTCCCACTGTTATTCACTACACATACATTTTAATGAAATTTTCTTAATGTTGAATGCATCTTTCTTCTATTTGCTATGTCACAAGAAATATTTAAAATTGTTTCTAAATGTAGAAATTTTTTCAAGTAATTTATTTATAAATTCATAGTATTAAGTGTTGTCAAGTAGAAATAAATATCACAAAAACATTCCAGGTTAAATCATATTAAAACAAGACAAAATCATTTGCTTTGACTCAATTTCAATTTATGGTGACACTGCCCTCCAAAGGGTTTCAAAGGTTGTGATAGTCCAAAGTTAGGTTTATTGGTCTGTTTTCTAAAGACTTGCATGGCTGTCAATATTTTGCTTAGTAGCCCAGTTTTTCACTGCTTGTACCACTCATGGAATCTTAAAACGTATTACCAAACAAAACACACAGTTATTCATTGAAATCCAACTTGCAGCTTCCCAGCTGGATAGTAGAGTTATTTCTGCTCCTTACAGTTCCTGAGAGTGTAAATCTTTATGGGAACAAACAGTCTCATTTTTCTCCTTTGGAACAGCTGATAACTTTGAACCAGTTATCTTCAATTTATGTGTATAGTATTTGCATATATTTCCCTGTCCCTCCAAATCCATCCAAATAAAAAATGAAACATAATTTTACTGTTAATCTGCATTAGTAATTTTACCAAATATATTGTTATTGTTGATGTTAGGAACATTATAGTCAGTTCTCTCTCATATAAAAACCCATGTACAACAGAACTAAGAATTACCCGGTCATGTATCACCCTCACGATTGTTATATTTGTGCTCATTGTTATAGCCACTGTGCCAGTCATTTTTGTTGTGAGGCTTCCTCTATTTCTATGATCCTCAACTTTACCCAGCATGATGATCCTCTCCAGAGACTGATTCCTCCGTATTGTTGTTGTTATGTGCCGTTGAGTCGGTTACGACCCATAGCGACCCTGAACAGTGTTTCAAAGGCTGTAAGTCTTTACGGGAGCAGAAAGCCTCATCTTTCTCCAGTGGAGCAGATGGTAGTTTCAAACTGCTGACCTTGTGGTTCACAGCCCGATTTGTAACCACTACACTACCAGATTCCTCCTTAAACCAGATCCCAATTCCTTGACACAAAATCTTGCCATCCTTACTTCTAAGGAGTGTTCTGTCAGCACTTATTCTAAAACAGTTTTTTTCATTCTTCTGGTAGTCCATGTTATATTAAATATTATTTGTAAACACCATATTTTAAAACATTAGTTCTTCTTAAGTCTTCCTTACTCACTGTCTACTTTTGCATGAATAAAAATAAAACAAAATATGAGTTGATCAAATGCTCCTTATTTCTTCAAGTGACTAATTTGCTTCTGAATACTTTAAAGAGATTTGCCCAATGTATTTGCTTTTGAAAACTTTGAAGAGATTTTTTGCAGCATATTTACCCAAACTAGTACCACATTTGATTTTTATATTTCTGCTTCCATGAATGTTGATTTCGGATCCAAGTAAAAAGATATCCTTAATAATGCCAACATTGTCTCAATTTATTATAAGGATGATGCTTATTGGTTAAGATGTGAAGATTTTTGTTTTCTTTATGTTGAAGTGTAATACATACTGAAGGCTGTTGTCTTTGATCATCTTCATTAAATGTTTGAAGACTTCTTTGCTTCCAGAAGGAAGGTTGTGTTATCTGCGTATCACAAGTTGTTAATAAGCCTTTTCCCAATCTTGATATTACATTCTTCTTTATATACTCCAGTTTCTCCAATTACTTGCTCAACACACTTAGATTTGTTGTTGCTGTTTTTAGGTGCCATCAAGTTGGTATCAACTCATAGCATCCCTACACACAAGGAAACACTGCCCAGTCTTTCACCAACCTCACAATTTTTGCTGCATTTCAGCCCATTGCTGTTGTCACTGTGCTATTCCATATTGTTGGATGTCTTCCTCTTCTCTGACCATCCACTTTACAAAAAATGATGTCCTTTTCCAGGGATTGGTATCCCCTGAAAATATGTCCAAAGTAGGAGAGACAAAGTCTCAAGGAGCATCTGGCTATACTTCTTCCAACAGAGATATGTTTGTCCTTTTGTCAGTCCATGGTACTTTTACTATTCTCCTCCAACATCTCAAATGTATCAATTTATCTACAGTTTCCTTATTCATTGCCCAACTTTCACATGCATATGAAGTTATTGAAAATATCATGGCTTGGGCCAGGGCACCTTAGTCCTCAAACTGACATCTTTGCCTTTGAATACTTTGAAGAGTTCTTGTGCAGCAGGTTTGATAAATGCAATATGTCATTTGATGACTTAACTTCTTCTTTCATGAGTGTTGATGATTGATTTGAACACAATGAAATCTTTGGCAACTTCAATCTTTTCTCCATTTATTTTGATGACACTTATTGATCCAGTGGTGCGGATTTTTGTTTTCTGTCATTGAGGTGCAATCTATACTGTAGGTTGTGTTTTTTGATCCTTTATCAGTATATTTTAAGTACGCTTACATTTAGCAAATAAAGTTATATTATCTGCATATCGCAAATTGTTAAAGAGTCTTCCTCTAATCCCAATGCTACATTTTTCTTCATGTAATCCAGCTTCTCAGATTATTTGCTTAGCATACAGATTAAATAAGTATGGTAAAAGAACACAGCCCTGGCACACAACTTTCCTATTTTTAGACCATTCAGTTTTCCCTTGTTCTGTTTGAACAACTGCCTCTTGGTCTATGTACAGAGTCCTCGTAAAGCACAATTAAGTGTTCTGGAATATTCATTCTCTCAATGTTGTCAATAGCTTGTCGTGATCCACACAACTGAAAGCCTCTGCATAGTCAACAAAGTACAGGTAAACATCATTCTGGTATTCTCCACTTTCAGCCAAGATCCATCTGACATCAGCAATGATATCCCTCATTCCACATCCTCTTCTAAATCTGGCTTGAACCTCTGGTAGTTCTCTGCCGATGTATGGTTGCAGCCATCTAGCTATTTGAATTCAGAGTGCTGGCTACAGGGGACAGCTTTCTGTCTGCTCTGGAGAAAACTCCTTATCTTTTTCAAATTCTGTGTGCCTCGTGTTTCTTGGAGATCGCCATACATCCTGACATCAATTTTCTCTTGGGTCTAGTATATTCCCAGCACAAGGGCTCCCAAGCACCTAATCCTGACTCTTCTTTCTTGGTAATAGTAGTTCCATATCTCTATGTTTGTTTTTCTCTCCTTTAGTCTCTTGTAAAACAGAAAGTGATGCAGGCCACAGCACAAGGACAGTCCCCTTACATTGGGTCAGGGATGTAATATGAGTAAGGTTGATGTTTCCACATAGCTTCCTTAACTGTCTCTTTATATCATTACACAACTGCCAACCCATGTGAATCATTGCCAAAGATAATTGGAAATATTTTTGAGGGACACAATTCAATCTATGGCACCTGGCATTCCACATCTTCTCCCAATTCATGCTTGAAATTCTGGTAGTTCCCTTTGGAATACTATTGCAAAATTTTATGAATTATCTGCACCAAAACTATACTTGCTTGTATTATTAATTTAACGATAATGCTCAACATTCCAGCCTTCTGTTGGATCACATTTCTTTGTAATGGGTACACATATGTAGCTATTTTCATTGTGTCTGTTAAAATATTCAACAATTCCTAATATTTGTTTTTCTCTAATGTCCTTAGTGCAGATTGGACTTGTTCCTTCAATGTCATTGGTTCTTGCTTATATGCTATCTTCTGAAATGTTTAAATATTGACCTATTATTTTTTGCAGTGTCTCTGTGTATTCCTTCAATATTCTTTGGATACTTTCTGCTTCATTCAATACTTTGCCCATATGATCCTTCAATATTGCAGCTCAAGGCTTGACTTTTTTATTAGTTCTTTCAGCTTGAGTAATGACAAGTATTTGCATATTTTATTATAATATTTTCTTTGTGTTCTATAAGTAACCTTTGAAGTCTCATGTTCAGCTCTTACACTCCATCATATCTTCCCTTCAATTTAGCAGTTCTACACTCAAGAACAAGTTTCAGAGTCCCTTATGATAGCCATTTATTTTTTATTTTTTCCCTGTTGTTTTAACTACCTTTTGTTTTCTACATGTATGATGTTCTTGATGCCATCCCATAACTCCTTTGGCTTTGTATTCAGTGGATCAAATCTGTTCTTGAGATGGTCTCTAAATTAAGGTGGTATATAATCAAGGTCATATATTGGTTCTTGTGGATTTAAAACAATTTTCTTCAGCTTCAACCTGAACTTGAATAAGAGCAATTAGTGGTTCATTTTGTAGTTGGCCTCTTCTATTGTTTTGACTGGTAATATTGACCTTCCCAATTATCTTTTTGCACAGATGTAGTCTATTTGATTCCTGATTATTCCATCTAGTGAGATCCATCTGTGTAGTTGCTGCTTATGTTGTTGAAAAAAGTGACTTGTAATGAATAAGCTGTTGATCTTGCAAAATTCTATTATGTGCTATCTTGGAGTTATTTCTATTATTAAGGTTATATTTTGAAACTACTGATCTGTTTTCTTTTTTGCAACTTCACATTCCAATTACCACTAATTTTCAATTCATCTTGAATACATGTTTGATCAATTTAAACTGCAGAAATTGAGAGAAATCGATTTCTTCACCTTTGGTATTCGTTGTTGGTACAAATATTTAGATGGAAAAGCCACGTGGAAACCATTAGAACTATCTCAGCCTATGAAAATAGTAAACTAAAACCAATACCACATTCCCAGTGAGAATTAAGGACTTGAAGAATACAGGAGTGGTGATTCCCACCACATCCCCATTTAACTCATCTTTCTGACCTGTAAAAACAAAACAAAACTAAAACCAGATGTATCTTGGAGAATGACAGTGGATTATCATAAACTTATCCAACTGGTGACTCCAACTACAGCTACTCCTCAAGATGTTGGTTTGTTGCTTGTACACATTAATACATATCCTGTTACCTGGTATGCAGCTTCTCAGTTCCAGTTTCTAAGGATCAACAGAAGCAGTTTGCCTTCAATGGGCAAGGCCAACAATACAACTTCAGTTTCTTACCTCAGAGTACATCAACTTTCCAGCACAATGTCATAATTTAGTCCATAGAGAACTTGATCACCTTTCCCAACCACAAGACATCATACTTCTCCATTGTGTTGATGGGTAATTTGTAAGTACCCATGCTAAGTACTTAGTAAGGAAGAAATATAAATGGATATGGACTTATTGAAGTCCTACTATGGCACTACAAGATAAAGATTCAACCTCAAGGTCCTTTGAACTGCAAGATTGGTGATTCAAATTCAACATCTGCTCTTTGGAAACCCTATGCAGGGTTGCCATGAGTCAGAACTGACTCTAGGACAATGAACAACAACAGCAAAGACTTATTGGTAAAATATCTGTGAGCTACAGTGTGGAAAATTGACCTAATGATAATTCAGGTACCTTCCAACTCAGTGAAATTTTTATGTGTTCAGCAGTATGGGGCAATTAGAGATATTTCTAGTAAAGTGAAGGATACATTATTTAACCCATCCCATAACTGTAAGGAGTCCTGATGTGGCACTGTAGATTAATGTGCTGGACTGCAAGGTCAGTTTGAGCCTCAAGGTCAGTGGTTCAAGCTCATTAGCTACTCCTCAGAAACCCTTTACAAGGCTGTATGAGTTGGAATCAACTCAATGGCAATTAACAACAACATAATTGAAAAGAAGCATACACTTGGTGGGACTCTTTGGATTACAGAAGTGACATATCCCTAATTTAGGTGTGCTATTCCAGTCTATTTGTCAAGAGACTTGAAAATAAGCTAATTTTTAGTAGGGCTCTGAACAATAGAAGACTGCAACAAGATCAGACAACTGTGCAAGCTGCTGTTTCACCATATGATCCTTCTGAATACAATGGTGCTTGAAGTGTCAGTGGCAGATAGAGCAAATCATTTGGGATCTTTGGAAGACCCCTATTGGTAAATCACAGAGCAGACTCTTATAATTTTAAAGCAAATCCCTGCCATTCTCTGCAGATAACTACTCTCCTTTAAATAAACAGCTTTTGGCTTGTTCCTGGGCTTTCATGGAAACTGAATGGCTAGCAATGGGCCACAAGTCACCACAAAACCGGAATTACTCATTGTGAATAGGGTATTCTCTGAAACACAGAGTCATAGTCATAAAGTAGAACAAGAACAGAACCACCCCATCACTAAATGGAAATGGTATATATAAGACTGAGATTCAGGAGGACCTGAAGACACAAGAAAGCTATATGAGGAAGTGGCCCAAATGTTGATGGTGCCAACTCCTGTCACATTACCTTCTCTCCTACAGTCTACCCACCACACATCTGACAGTTTCTCATACTGTGGTGGTTTGAATGTTGCTGTGATTCTGGAAACTATGCCACCAGCATTTTAAATACCAGAAGGGTCACCCATGATGGACAGGATTCAGCTGAGCTTCCAGATGGAAACACAATATGAAAAAGAAGAGATGAACTACTTCCAAATACTTAGCCACTGGAAAACTTACACATGGCAGTAAAACACTGTCAGCACCAGAGTACTGGATATTGAAACATGAGGAAGAGCACCAGAATATTATCAGATATAGTGCTTGATGATGAGTTCTTCAGGTTGGAAGACACTCAAGATATAACTGGGGAAGAGCTGCCTCTTCAAAGTACAGTTGACCATGATGACACGGATGGAGTTAAGCACTTGAGACCATCATTTTCTGATGAGGCACAACTCAAAATGAAGAGAAATAGCTGTTGGAACATGGACGATACAAAGTATGAATTTAGAAAAAATTGGAAAATGTCCCCAGTCAAATACAACATCTAAACATTGATATTCTAGGCATTAGTGAGCTGCCTAGGTACTGGTATTGGCCATTTTAATTCTGACAATAACATGGTTTACTATGATAAGAAGAGAGGGCATATGCATAAGAACACCCACACTTGCAGATAATACCCACTTGACCTGGCTTCAGTGACTGGATGATCAGAGCTCAACCAGAAGAATAAAGAGGATAAAAAGAGTAATCTAATACAATTTGATGAACTTGACTTACACCTTTGGATGCATTAGCTCAAAAGAGGGAACACATATTTATAGTGAGGATCATTCCCATCCCTCCATCCACAGAGTAGACATGGATGGGCAACTTGGACATTGGCTACCCAAAATGGGGGGATATAAAGGCAAGAAGTGACTGGCTTAGAAGCTTTCAAGAGGGAGCCTAGATCCAGAGAGTGTGGAGGAAGGTAGAATCTCCACTGAGTAGTATCCAATCTTTCTGGACAGGGCTGAGGAGAGGAGATGTGGATAGGTCTCTTGTGATGCAATAGTTAATAATTGTTATCAGGACTGACTGTGAGGATTGGAAATGTATAGGTAGAGGCTTTGTAGTAAAAGGAGTGGAGTGATTGACTTTGCAGTCTAGGAACGGAAATCCCTGGCACCATCAAGAGAAGAGCAGAGAGTGGGACCCTACCCAGAGAAGCAGTGACTCCAGAGATGGAGGCAGAGACAATGACAACGGAGAAATGGAGTGGCTGGGACTTTAGGCCCAGAGAGGGAGAGGGGCTGTGTGCTGAGGACCCGTGGGCAGGCTTGCAGGGTCGGTTGATGATGCATGGAGGGGATTGTAACCATGGCAATGAAATGATATACATTGGATGAATGTAAAACTAATATTCTCCCATATAAACTATCACATAATTCACAATAAAACATTTAAAAAAAAAAGTATTGGGAAGAAATTTAAAATCATTCACTTTTAAAATTCTGAAAATACTTTTACACAATATATGCTAGTTCTAAGGAATTGCTTGAATTATTTGTTTTAATATACAATTATATGCAAAAAGAATAACTTTTCTAAAAGTTAAGATGATTAAAATATTAGTAAAATCCACTTCCAAGAATTCTGTCCATTACATAGAAATATCAGGGCATTTCTGTATCTCTGATGACCACAGGGGTTGGAAGTCAGAAGAAGTGTGTATTGTGCTTTATATATTTCAAGAGATTAAAGGTATTGAATCTGTAGCTATAAAACTTGGATGAGCAAATAAGCTAATTTATTCTTACCATTAGATGAAAGAATCTAATTTACTATGAATGGACTCTGTGGATGAAATAGTAATGGAAGAGAAATATTTAGGAAACTATCTTTTAAACTAGTTAGAAGCAAAAGTATATTAACTAAGGTCAAAGAAAAGAGAAATTGTCAGCCTTGCTAATTTTTCAGTGTTTACTCCTTTAGAAAGAGCCTTCTTATTATAGTAACAATCCTTTAATTTAGAACCCATTCAGGAGCATAAAGTTATTACTGACATTTTTATTAATAATATTTCTAAACAACTATTATGATATGGGCATTAACATACTAACCAAATTTATTTAAGAAAGATTGAACAAAGGAAACTATTAATATTTACCTCCAAAGACCTGAAGTGAGCGTATGCACCTTACTTCTTGTAATATCTGTTTGTAAGGTGCATTAACTGAGATTTTTAAGATGTTAAGGAGCTTCACTAAGTCATATATAGAATTCTACAGAATGTAATCCTATTCTACAACTTAGTGACTGATTCTAACAACTCTGCTCTAAATTTAAATGCTAACAGGATTTGCTTAGCTAAAAGATAAAAATATATCCAACTACTAAAATATAAGCAATCTAATAATAAAGATTATAAATTGATACTAAAATGAATGGAATTAATATAAATAAAGGAGTTATAATATTTTTCTTGCTGTCTTTAAGATGTACTTTAGGGTGCAGTGGAATATATATGGGCTCTGAGATATGAACCTGGCATACGAAGGATCCATATTAGAGTCCCTAAAACGTAACCTTTATTCAGTGTCTCAGTTTTCTGATAGCTAAAATGGAGGAGGTAAAACTACTTTCCTGGTTTATAGTAGTAAGGATTAAATTGATTAGTATTTGCATGGTTTATTCATTTTGTTGGTAGGTGCTTTTAAGGTTTGTAAAACAAAATTAAAGATTCCCCAATTCTGTGATCTTCTCACGGTTATTGCTATGTTTAGTGCATTGTTGCAGCCACTGTCTCACTCCGTCTCATTAAGGGTTTCCCTTTTGTTGCTTGACAATACCAAGCATAGTGATCTTCTCCAGTGATTGATCCCTCTTGATGACATGTCTAAATCTAGTGGGGCAGTCTCACCATCCTCACTTCAAGAAGTTTTCTGACTATACTTTATCCAAGACAATTTTGTTCATTCTTCAGACATATTTTATATGCTTTACCAATGCCATAATTCAAATGTGTAAATTCATCTTCCATCCTCCTTTATTACTGTCCAGCTTTGCATGCATAAGAGACAATGTATATATATGATGCTTGAGTAGGATGCATTTTAGTAATCAAAATGAAATCATTGTTGTTGTTGTTTTTTAACATTTTGAAGAGTTCTTTGCCACAAATTTATTTAATGTAATGTTTTTCATTTCTTAACTGATGTTTGCATTGGCTTAATTTTTTTATCCATGTAGAATAACATCCTTCAAAACTTCGAACTCTTCACTGTTCATCATGAACTGTATCCAGTTATGAGAAATTTTCTTTACTCCCCTTCCCCAACCCTACATCCAGGTGACATTCATTCTGAGAGCTGTAGCGTTTAACCTTCATCTGCAAGTACTTTAAATCATCTTAACTTTCATCAAGTAAGATTGTGTCACCTGCATATCATAAGGTGATTCTGCTTATGTGATGTGGTGGTGGTGCTGTGGAGTCAGTTCTGACTCATAGCGACCCTGCATAGGGTTTCTAAGGCTGTAAATCTTCAAAGGGAACAGAAAGCCTTAGCTTTCTCCCACAGAACTGGTAGATTTGAACTGCTGACGTTGAGGTTAGCAGTCCACATCGTAACTACAACTTAGTGACTGATTCTAACAACTCTGCTCTAAATTTAAATGCTAACAGGATTTGCTATCAGAGCTCCTTTATATGTTGTGGAGTCTGTTCCAACTCATAGCAAATCTGCATAGAATTTCTGAGCCTGTAAATGTATGGGAGCAGTAAACCTCATCTTTCTCCCTTAGAGCAACTGATAGGTTCAAACTACTGACCTTGCAGTTAGCAGCCCAACTTGGTAACATACTATATTACCAAGGATCCTATTATAAGGTAGGTACACAATATACTATTATGGGAAGTTTCACAGCTCCATACATAATCTCCATATGAATGAAATAGAGTAGAAAGAGAAACAAAATATGGAATAAAATATTTATACTTTAATTAACTGTTTTAAAGATGTTCTTGTGTCCAAGACCCCGAGTCTTCACATTGTTCTATATTTGTCTGAAATAGTGAGAAAAATTTTAACCTAGCTATAGGCCAGAAGTCAACAGTGTAAGAAAGTTAATTAAAAAACAAAACAAAAAAAAACAGGATTATCAATGCTCTCTTAAATTAGCTTGTACATTGATACACAATTGGACTTGTAATGCTAAGTATAATTTTGGATTTGATATTTCCAAACTTGTTTAGGAAAATAGTAGGAAGCAGAAAACCATGTTCTAGTCTCTGTTTTGATACTAATTCATGATATGACATAGTCTTAATAAATTATTCTTTCACTAGTTTTTGTTTGTACTACCTAGTATGTTGGGGTTTTTTTAAAGTCTGTATTTCTTAATTCTGTTGGAGTTCATTTTATATTTTTTCATGAGAACTTCTTTGATTTTCATATATATAGAATCAGCATTCATAAAAGCCTTACAAAATGATAACTTCCACCAACTTATTTAGTAATTTTAGTGATTATTTCCTTTTGCTCAGTGACCTGAAGGACAAATTCATTCTCCAAACCTCCACATTAGTCCAGTAATGAAGAAAGCTTATCAGACTGATAGTTTGAAAAAGTTTCCAAAGCTATTGTCACAATTGCTCCCTTTAATAGTCTCATTAAATTCTTTTTTAGAGTTAGTGGTGGCTTCACCCTGAGACAGGATGAGAAAAGAGATCACAAATATCTTAAGTCAAGGATACAGAAGTTCAAGGGAACACTTACAGAGCAGCAGGAACTAGAATGAGACAGAGCAGCAGAGCCACCCAGGCAGTGTCTGAGCTGGTATAGTGGTTTTCGTATACAATCAGCATGTAGCCAGATGGAGAAGAAAAAAAATAGGGAGAATTACAATGGCAAATATTATTCTAGTAAATTTGACCAAATAGATACTGTTCATGAGATGCCTCTCAAAATTCAAAAGGACAACTGACAAGAACAAGAATGGCTACCATGAATTAAACATATAATTTTGTGAAGTCATACTCAGAATGTAAAATTAACTCTATTGTTATATAGAAGATTTTGTTTCTTTGTTTTTTCCTTTTTTAAAAAATAAATTGTATCAGCACAGATAAGGTAGAGATTTCTGATCATGGGTGTATGGGATTAACTTTGGAATTTCCTGTCTATTTCTAAGATGTCAGCAAAAGTGAGAGGAAATTGGATGAGTGCACAAATCATGCATTTGCTTCTACAGGCCAGGTGTAGGGAAAAAAAAAAAAAAATGCTACAAATATAGCTTGCTAGGCGTTTTCCTATATTCTCAATGTATTCAAAATGAAATGTAATCTGAATTCTCTAATGAAAGCATGTTTCACCTGAAATTTCCTGAAGTTAGACTTGAGCATTCTTCTCCATCTGATACAAACCACAACATTTTACAAATGTATTTCTTCTCAATTACCATTTCCAAGTAACCACTTGCCCAACTTTATAAATTTTGTTCAGTTGAAGTTCATGAAATCTTATAACATTCTCTTTATATTTTCTAATATTATGAATTCCAGTTGACAGATCAGTGAGGATTTTACTGACACACCCCTCTTCAATACTAAACCCCATTATCATTTTACACTATTGTAATGCATATATCAATGTCCTGATCAAACTCTTAGTATGAAGGTTTCTTGATCTCCATAACACTCCAATTAATCCACTCATTTCCAATGACAGATTTGAAACTTGTTTTTCTTCTTAGGAATAGTCTAACAAACTTTGTTACAACTTAAATTACAGATTTTCAGCATCTTTTTTTGAATTATAATTAATACTCAAATATATACACACACACACACACACACACATGTTATGTGCGTGGAGTAGGTTCCGACTCATAGCGACCCATGGAAGAGCTGGTAGTTTTGAACTGTTGACCTTGCGGTT
>NW_006408852.1:2003458-2014319 GCF_000296735.1 Chrysochloris asiatica
TAATCCTGATGCCATGTTTTTCTACTATTTGAGTTATGTATGTGTTCTCTAGACAAGCAAAACCAGTGAAACTTATATATATATGTAAGTTTATGCCCCTTCATACACAAATGAGGGTAAATCAAGAAGTAGTGCAACTATGGTTCCAGTTCATGAATTTATTCCAAACAAAACATGTTGAATTGTGTCTCTATGATCAGTGGATTGCTGAATACACATTCTTTCAGTAATACACCTTTTCAGTCTCATTAGGGTGTATCTCAGGCTGGGTTTTCAAGAGAAGCAAAGCCAGTGAAGCTTATATAGGTATATATTACAAAAAGATTTATCTCAAAGAAATGGCTTACACCATGTAGAGACTTACAAGTTCTAAGTCAAATGTTAGACTTGCAATTTCTCTTGACTGACATAGTTGCAGGGATTGATAAACCCCAGATCAATAGCTCAGATGGCAGGCTGCTTGCTAGGGAAGCAAATGAATCCAAGATTGGCAGGTAAAATGGCAAGCTATTGACTCACAGGCTGCACAGGTTAATGATTTCTGGATGGAAAGGCAATACTGCAGGTTGCTGGCTCAAGTCCAAAAAACTTAAAAGCAGGTGACAAGTTAAAAGCAGCATAGAGAACCAGAGGGTAAATCACCAGTCAAGCGTGGCAAAAAACAAGAGAGATTTAATCATAGCATCCACATATATTAGAGGCAAACCACATGTCTGAAGAAACTTCATTTCAATTGATTGACTGCCCAAAGCAGATACCATTACATTATGTCAGATCTCATTATTAGGGATGACTTCATCATAAGTGCTAAGTGACTCAGAATCATGACCCAGCCATGTTGACACACATCTTTAACCATCAAAAGGTGCTTTAAAATAATAAATCAAAGCAGCAGTTTAGATTAGAATGTTATGATAACTGTCATTTTTAGGATTCTAAATAGGCAAATTTGACATATTTTCTCGGAAGAATCATGGAGACTTATTGTGAATTTTTATGAAAATTGGAAACTTCATTGTTAAGAGAAAGATCAGGAAAAATATACCATTTTTTTTTTCTTATTCTATCATGACAATATACTTACTCATTCTCTGAAGGTAATAAAGAGTGTCTTAGGAGCAGTTCTTTGGGAAGCCTTACCCAACTCTGATTTTTCCCATTGGTGGTAATGATATCAATTCAGTTCCAACTCAGAATTATATCTGTACAAAGTTTCTGAGGCTTTAACTGTTTACGGGAGCAGAAAGAATCATCTTTGTCCCATGTAGTGACTGGTAGATTCGAACAACTGACCTTACAGTTAGTATCCCAGCTCATAATCCACTATGCTGCCAGGGTTCCTTATCTTGCAGCTTAAGACTTCTTATGGTTTCTAAAACCCAAAGAGCATCTAAAAGCAAGGCAGTTTTGAGTGCCTCAAGGATACCAAAACTGCCATTTTTATGTTGGTGACAATTGATGAGATGAGACTTCTTTGAGGAAGGGATAGAGAGATAGAAACTCCTTCTTCAGAAGTGTATGCAACCAGATGGAGGATATGTCAAGCAATAATAGTTCTAAATTTGATATTTTCTTTTCATAAAGTTTCATTGATTTTGTAGCACTACTTTTTTACAATCCCCCCCCTCTTTTTTTTTTTTGTTTTTTTTTTGAGGTTTTTATTGTGGATTGAGTGAAAGCTTACAGGGCAGATCATCAGTTTCAACAAATCATATACTTTGTTTCATTACAATGGTTATAATCCCTTCCATGTACCATCAGTTAACAATATTTCTCACTATTCATTATAAAAACACTCAGGCGTATGTGAGTTTACACCACCAAAGGGCACATTCTGCAAGTCTGTCTCCTAGCCAGCAGGTCTCAGTCCCTCTCTTTCCATGAATCTAGAGTTCTCAGCTGCTCCCTCTCTCCATGTCCCCATCTCTGCAGCCATCTCTGGTGTTTCTGCTTCTCTGGATAAGTTCCTGCATTCTGCTTGTGCTCTTCTACCCTGATGGTCCTAGGGTCTTCTGTTACTGGACTGTAAGATTAATTACTTCCCATTTTTGTTACAAACCTTCTACCTTTACAATTTTAACAAATGCAATTAGTCATATACTATCTGAAAATTTGGGTGTTCTTGTACATTTCTCCTCACTTCATATTAGCTGGATGCTTCACTCTCATCTCTTGCCCTTTGTGGCTATGTCCTTGTTCATGGGCTCAGGTATCCCCAGGTCTCACCACATTTTGGACCAACCAGCCTTTCCTCTTCTCTCTCTCATCTCCATGTGAATGGGAGTCTATGGAACGTGGTTGAACTCATCTATCAGTTTGTTGTAAATATGGTGGGTTGCATGTTGCCATGATGCTAGAAGCTCTGCCACCAGCCACCCATGGTGAACAGGTTTCAGTGGAGCTTGTTGACTAAGACAGGCTAGTAAGGAAGTCCTGAAGATCTACTTGGACATGTTAGTCAATTAAAATGTCATGATTAGTAATAAAATGTTTTATTTAAGAGTTGAAAGATGAGTCCTTTAGGTTGAAAGGCACTCACATATAACTGAGTAAGAGTTGCCTCCTCAAAGTAGCAAGAAACAAAAACAAAAACTCATTGCTGTTGAGTCAATTCTGACTCACAGAGATCCTATAGCAAAGAGTGGAACTGTCCCATAGAGTTTCCAAGTCTGGAGTCCTTATAGAAGCTGATTACCATATTTTTTCTCCCATTAAGGAAGCATTTTGTTAACAAGCAAACAATTAACAATTGTGCCATTTCAAGTAGTATAACCTTCATAATTTGTTTGGAGTAAAGCCTTCGAGATCTTTATTTGATGAAGTAACATGACTTATACATTTGTAATTGGTACATGGACTAAATATGTATGAATGAATAAAAACTGGAAGTTGTCAAAGATGAAGTGGAACATAGGAAGATAAATATCATAGATATTAGTGAGCCCTGGTGGCACAATTGATTAAGTGTGGGACTGTGAACTAAAAGATGATCTGTTCAAACTCACCTTATGCTCTGAGGGAGAAAGATGAGACTATCTCTCCTCTAAAGATTTACAGCCTCAGAAAGTCAATAGAACAGTTTTAGTCTGTCATATAGGGTGACTGACAGTCATAATTGACTTGACAGCAGTGGGACTTGTGTGGTTTAATAAGTGGAAATGCACTGATATTGGTCATTTTGAATCTACTAATAATATGTCTTACTGAGCCAGAAACAACCAATTGAAGAGAAACAATACTGCTCATCATGTATAATGTATTACATTATATTGTCACTTATAGTTTAGTATACAAATACCAACAAGGAAGACCATTTAATTTTATGATTACACAAATTTACATACCAACCAAAAATACCAAAGGTGAAGAAATTGAAGATTTTATGAGCTGTTGAAATTATTCAAATGTCAAGTCAAATCTGAAGCAAATCAAAGCTATTGCATGATAGCCAAAGTACAAATTATAATACCTGAATTCAGAGACCATCTCAAGTATAGATTTGACACACTGAACACTAATGACCAAAGACTGAAAGAGTTGTGGGATGACACTAAAGATACCATATATGAAGAATATAAAAGTTCATTAAAAGGAAAAAAAAAAAAAAAAGAGCAAAATTGAAGTCAACTCGATAGCAACTAACGACATATGTACAAGAGCACATACATACATACAGGTTGTTATTGCTATTGGCATTGAGTCCATTACAACTCATAGTGAAACATATACGCAACAAAACAAAACACTGTCCAGTTCTGCACTATGCTTGCAGTAAGTGACGTGCTAGAGCACATTGTAGCAGTAACTGTGCCAAACCATCTGGTTAAGGGTTTTCCACTATTTACAAAGCATGATGTCCTCCAGGAACTGGTCATTCCCAATATCATAACCAAAGTATGTGAGACAAAAATTTGCCATTCTCATTTCTAAGCAGCGTTCTTTCTGTACTTTTTATAAGACAGATATTTTATGGTATACTGTATTACATGATATACTCAATATTTTTGTCAACACTATAAGTCAAAAGATAATAGTCTTCCCTATTGATTGTCCATTTGCATGCATATGAGGTCATTGAGTATGCCATGGCTTGGGACAGACACACCTTAGCCCTCAAAGTCATGTCTTCATTCTTTAACATTTTACAACAGTCTTTTGCAGCAGATTTTCCAAATGCAATACATAGTTAGATTTCTTGACTACTACTTCCATGGACATTGATGGTAGATACAAGTAAAATGAGATCCTTGGCAATGTCAATCACTTTTTCAGTTTATCATGATGTTGTGTATTTTTAATAGGGGGCTGTGATGGTGTACTGTTTAAGTTCTAGGCTGTTAACTGAAAGGTCTACATGTCAAACCCACCAGTCACTCTACAGAAGAATGATGTAGTAGCTTGCCTCTGTAAAGAATATAGCCTTGGCAGTCCTGTGGGGCAGCTCTAATCTATTTTATTGTATCACTCACAGTTAAAATTTAGTTGAGAGCAATGAGTATTTCTTTTTTATTAGCTTTAAAAATTTGTGGGTCCAAGGAATATAAACATTTCATATAAATTGTTGAAATTATTGGCATATATTGTTTATAACAATCTCACTATTTAATATATAAAGAGTTAGAAGTGATTACTTCTCTCATTCCTATTATTGGGAATTTGTCATCTCTGTTTTGTTGTGTTTGTTTCTCACTTTCTCTCTTTTTAGTTTCTTTTTTTGTCATTCTTGTTAGAAATTTATCTATTTTGCTGATCTTCTCAAAACACCTATTTGTGGTTTCATTTATTTTCTTTATTATTCTTTCTATATACAAAGTAATTTTTTTCTATTCTATGTTCATTTCCACTTGTATTCTTATCATTTTGTGTGTGAATTTATTTTATTAGTTTAAGTCTTATTTTATCATAGATATTTACTCTTGGAAATATTTCATTACTGATTTAATGATATTCTACACATTTTACTGTGTTTTTTTCTTTTGTTCTAACTACTTTGCAATATTTCTTTTGGATTTTTATTTGATTCAAAAATTATGTGAAAGTATGTTTGCATTATTATTACTTTCTAAATATTTGTGAATCCTGAGGTATTTTCTTCTGCTATTCATTCATAATTTATTTCTATTAAGACAATAAGACATATTTTTTTCAATTAATTTATTGTGTTTGATTTTATAGAACAACTCTATGCAATTAGAGACAATAATATAATCTGCTATTGGATGAAGCATTTGATAAATTTTAACTGCATTAATTTAGTTATACTTTTTATATCTTTATTATACATATTTATTTTTTCTATTTATCATATGAATTCATCAGGGAGGGTTATTGATATATTGAATTATGTTTGTGAATTTTTCTATTTCTCCTTTCATTTATTCTAGGTTTTGCTTTGCATATTTTTAGCTCTGATAATAGATGCATACACATTCTAGATTGCTATAGTTTATTCATAAAATTAATCTACTGGTGTTGTTAGATGCCATCAAGTCAGTACTGACTCATAGCAACCCAATGCACAACAGAATTAAACACTGCTTGGTCCTGGGACAATGTCACAATGGTTGCTACCTTTGAGACCATTGATGCTGCCTCTGTGCCTATCCATCTCAATGGGGGTATTACTCTTTTTCTCAGACCCTTCACCTTACCAAATATGATACCCTTCTCCAGGGACTGGTCCTTCCAGACAATATGTCTGAAGTATGAGAGACAAAGTTTGTCTATCCTGGCTTCCAAGGAACACTCTGGCTGCACTTCTTCCAATATAGATCTGTTGGTTCTTTTGGCAGTCCAAGGTACTTTCTCCAGCACCAAAGCTAAAAGGCATAAATTCTTCTACACTCTTCCTTATTCACTGTTCAACTTTTGCATTCATATGAGTTTATTGAAAATACCATGGCTTGGGTCAGGAGCACCTTAGTCATCAAACTGACATCTCTGTTCCTCAACACTTATGCAGCAGATTTGCCTAATGCAATATGCTGTTTGATTTCTTGACTGCTGCTTCCATAAGTGTTGAAGGTTAATCTGACCAAAATTAAGTCTTTGACAACCTCAATCTTTTCTCCATTTATAAGGATATTGCTTAGTGGTCCAGTGGTGAAATTTTTAGTCTTCTTTACATTGAGATGTAATCCAAACCAAAGACTGTGGTCTTTGATTGTCATTAGTAGGTATCTGAAGTCCTGTTCACTTTCAGTAGGAAGGTTGTGTCATCTGCATATCACAGATTGCTAATGAGTCTTCCTCCAATTCTGATGCCACATTTTTATTAGTATAATCCAGTTTCTCAGATTATTTGCTCAGCATACAGATTGAATAAGTGTGGTGAAAGAATACAATGCTATCGCACACATTTCCTAACTTTAAACCATTTGGTGTTCCCTTGTTCTGTTTGGAAAATGCTCTTGGCCTACGTACAGGTTCCTAATGAGCATAGTTAAGTGGTCTGGAATACTCATACTTCACAATGTTGTCCACAGCTTGTCATGACTGACACAATCAAAAGCCTTTGTGTAGCCAATAAAGCACAAGTAAATATGTTTACTTTGTGTAGCCAATAAAGTACAACTAAATATGTGCTTTATTTACTACATATGGTATTCTCTGCTTTCAGGCAAGACCGATCTGAAGGCAGCAATGATATCCCTCATTCCACATCTTCTTCTAAATCTGATTGGCTCCTCTAGAAGTTCTTTGTCAGTGTATGGTTGCAGCCATTTCTGTTTTAAGTTTAGTAAAACTTTCCTCACCTAGGAAATCAATGATATTGTTTGATGATTTTTGCATTCCATTGGGTCACCTCTCTTTGGATGGTCACCATTATGGATTTATTTCCAGTCAGTTGGCCAGGTAGTTGTCTTCCAAATTTCTTGTTATAGATGAGTGAGTGCTTCCAGTGCCACCTCACTTTGTTGAAAGATTTAAATTTGCATTCGATCAATTCCATCAATTGTTCTTTGTCAATACCTTCAATGCACCTTGGATTTCTTCATTCAGGATCATTGGCCATTGGCTCTTGATCATGGTTGATCACCTCTTAAAATGGTTGAACATCAACTTCTTTTTTTTTTTTTTTAGGACAGTGACCTTGTGTATTCCTTCTATCATTGTCTTTTGATGCTTTCTGCATCATTTAATAGTCTTCCCAGAAAATCCTTCAATACTGTAAGTGGAGGCTTAACTTTTTTTTCTTCAGTTCTCCCAGCTTGAGAAATACTGAGCCCATAATTCCCTTTTTGTTTTCTGACTCCAGATTTTTACACATTCCATTATAATATTTACTTATGTCTTTTTAAGCTTTTTGAATTTTTCAATTCAGCTCTTGTACTTCCTTATTTCTTCTATTTACTTTAACATCTCTAAACTGGCCAGTAAGTTTCAGTGTTTATTCTCACATCGATTTTGGTCGTTTCCTTCTGTCTTGCTTTCTTAATGAACTGTTGCTTTCTTCCTATATGATGCTCTTCATGTCATCCCTTAACTCTTCTGGTCTTCAGTATTTACTATCTAGTGCATCAAATCTGTTTTAGATGATCTCTAAATCCAGGTGGGATATATTCTAGGTTACGTTTTGGCTCTTGTGGACTTATTTTAATGGTTTTTCAGCTTCAGCCTGAATTAGCATATGAGCAATTGATGGCATGTTCCACAGTCTGCCCATGGCCTTGTTTTGGCTGATGGTATGGAGCTTTTCCACTGTCTCTTTCCACAGATATAGTCAACTTGATTTCTGTGTATTCTATCTGGTGAGGTCCATATGTATAGTCGTCTTCTATGTTGTTGAAAATGGTATTTGCAATGAATAAATCTTGCAAAATTCTATCATGCCAGCATCGTTTATATCACCAAAGTTATATTTTACAACTAGTGATCCTTCCTCTTTGTTCCAAACCTTTGCATCCCAATCTCCAGTAATTATCAGCACATTTTGATTGCATGTTTGACCAATTTTAGACTGAGGAAGTTGGTAGAATTCTTCAATGTCATAGTCACTGGTTTTAATAGTTGGTGCATAAACTTGAATAATAATGTTACTAACCCGTCTTTCTGGTAGGTGATTGGATATTTTCTTATCACAGTAAGCTTTGTACTTCATGAGAGATTTTGATATCTTCTTTTTGATGATTAATATGACTGCATTTCTCTTTGATTTTTTATTCCTGGCATAGTAAATCATGTGATTGTCAGGTTCAAAGTGTCCAATTCCAGTTCACTTCACTAATGTCTAGGATATTGATGTTTATGTGTTCCATTTCATTTTTTACAATTTCCAATTTTCTTAGATTCATACTTTGTACCTCCCATATTCTAACTATTAATGTATGTTCACAGCTGTTTCTCTTCATTTTGAGTTGTGGCCCAACAGCAAATGAATATTTCCAGGACTTTTCCCCATCTGTGTCATCACGGTCAACTGTACTTTGAGGAGGTAGCTCATCTCAGTTGTGTTTTGAGTGCCTTCCAACCAGAGGGGCTCATTTTCCAGTATTATATCTTACAATGTTCCAGGGCTATTCACAAGATTTCAGTGACTAAATATTCAAAAGTAGACTGCTTCTTCTTCATCCTAATCTTTCTTCATCTGTAAGTAAGCTTACCTGAAACCTGTTCACTGGGGGTGACCCTCCTGGTATTTAAAATACCTGTGGCAAAGCTTCCAGAATCACAGAAACACACAAGCCACCACAATACAGCAAACTGACAGATAAGTGGAAGAAATTAACCATTTAATAATGGTTAAATTAACCTATAAACCATTATAAAATGATCTGTCACTGGCAATGATAATTGCTCTGAAATATATATTTTAGTCATTATAACTTTCTTTAGATGAATGTCACTAGGACATCTTTCCTACCCTATTGGAGTTATCTTATTTGTGACATTTTATTTAAGAGGAATATCTTGGAGATACCATATACTAGGATTTTGCTATTTAATGTGATTTGATAATCTCTGCTACTTAGATTAGGTATATTGAATATTATTATGATGTAATTATTTACAAATCTTAGATACCACTCTTAGCCTCTGTTTGTTTCATCTATTCCTTGTTTCCCTTTTGTCTATTTTTCTGACAAGTTTTTGGATTAATTTATTTCAATTTATGAATCAATTTATCTTTCTGTATTTTTTTTTCAATGACCAGTCTTTGTTTTAGTAACTCAAAGATTGTTTTAGTTGCAGTATATACTTCCAACTTTTCTGAGTTTCTTTCATGCATTATATGATGTTGTTGCTGTTGTTAAGTACATATGAATTGGTTCCAACTCACAACAATCCTGTATGTTTTTGTTGTTGTTCATAATTGCCATCAAGTCTGTTCTGACCCATAGTGGCTCTGTATAGGATTTCAAAGGAGCAAGTGGTGAGCTTGAACCGCCAACCTTGTAGTTCAAATTGACCTTGTAGTTCAGCCCATTATAGCAATCCTGAATACCATCCCTAAAATAACATTCAGTTTTTGCTTTGGATGTTTTTAGTTTTGTTAATAGGTGCATATACATTCTATAAAATATAACATTCTTCAGGTTTTTGTGCTATTTTCATACACTTTAGATATGCATATGTTTCAAAAAATATTGCTGTTTTTCTTTCCTAAATAGTCAATTATATCAAGAACACTTAAATAATAAAACATAAATCAGGAAAATGTGAGGTCACAGGATGTTGCAGACAATAGTCTTCAGGAGGAGTGCTGCCAATAATACAGTGTTTTTTCCCCAGACCTGGTAATTGTTTATATCATTCATCACGTTAACTAAAAGATTGCTTTATATAGTCTTTAAAAAAATATTTTATTAAAATACTGTACTGCTTTTGTTGCTGTGTGCCGACGAGTCAATGTTGAATCAGTTCTAATCCACAGTGACCCTGTATAGGGTTTCTGAGGCTGTACATTTTATGGGAAAAGAAAGTCTCATCTCCTGTGGGGTAACTGGTGAATTTGAACTGCTGACCTTTCAGTGTATAATCCACTACACTACCAGGCCTCCTTAAAATACAGTACATTGTTGTTGTTATTAAGTATTGAGTTGATTACAACTCATAGCAACCTTATATAGGATTTCCTAGACTATATATCGTGGTGGTGCCATCAATTTGAGAGAATACAAATTGAAATATTTCAACAAACTGATGCAGCACTAATCTATTCCAAGAAATTTGGAAGACAATTACCTAGCCAATTGACCCCCAGGGATCCATATTGTGCCCATTCTAAAGAACAGTAACCCCATAAAAAGTGGAAATCATCAGACAATATCATTAATATCCCATGCAAGTGAAATTTTGCTAAAGATAATTCAAAAACATCTATAATCAAATACTGACAGAGAACTTCCAGAGGTTCAAGACAGATCGAGAAAAGGATGTAGAATGAAGGATATCATTGTTGATGTCAGATGAACTTTGGTTGAAAGCAGAGAATATTATAAAGTTTGAAATGCAAGGTCAGTGGTTCAAACTCATAATTGCTCCTCAGAAATCCTATACAGGGTCATTATGAGTCTGAAACAACTAGATAGCATTAACAGCAGCATACTAGAGACTGCAGTCTTTGATCAGTAAGTGTCTCAAGTTCTCTTTGTTTTCAGTAAGCAAGTTTGTGTGATTTGCATATTGCAGCTTTTTAAAGACTCTTCCTTCATTCTTGATGCCATGTTCTTTTTCATATAGATCCATTTCTTAACTCTTTATTTGAAATTAGGATTAAATAAGGATAGTGAAAGGATGCTATGTTTACACACACCTTTCCTGATTTTAAAACATGCTAAGTTCCTTTGTTCTGTTTGAAGGACTGACTCTATTTTTTTTTTTAAGGTTTTTATTGTGGATTGAGTGAAAGTTTTCAGGG
>NW_006408852.1:2020979-2033586 GCF_000296735.1 Chrysochloris asiatica
GAAAGACCTGTCTTCCAGCTCACTGATTCTTCCTTCCATCTCGTCTATTCTGTTCCTTAGTCTGAAGGACTGACTCTTGATCTGTGTACAAGTTCTGCTTGAGTACAATTAAATGTCCTGGAGTTCCCATCTGTATGATGTTATATAAGGTTTGTTATGATTAATTAAACACAAGGCACAGCAAAATAATGCAATGGACCACAAGGTCAGGTTGAATTGCAATATTTGTTTTTCAAACCTGCCAGTCTCTATTCAGAAATTCTATACAGGGATGCTGAATCGGAACTGACTCAATGATACTTAACAACAACAAACAGCCTGGAATAGCTTCTATTCTGTAAGACATAGGTTTCTATCAGAAGAATCTCAAGGACGACATTTTGTTGGTGTTTTTATTTATACCATCACTTGTCTCACATTTTTAATTTGCTATTTCACTGAATAATAGAATAATTTTAAAACAGTGTTTTCATAAAGTCATGATTTCACTCTTATTTTAAGTCAGCACTTACATTCTATATTTTGTTGCTTTCCATTTTAAATTACCCATGCCAACTAGCAGTTCAACCTTTATCATGGGTATAATTAATTAATTGCCCAGGTAGTCATTTTATTCTGCATTTATTTATTGAAACACACTTTCCTTGAGGGTTATAAACAAGATTCTGCTATTAATTACTGTACCCCTAATGATAGCAGTGAGAATTGCTCTAGATATACTTAAACTTGAAGGCACTTAAATAATAAACTTAAACTAGTTTTATTATATTAATTGAGTCTATCCTCATACTGTGATATGTTAGTAAATGTGTTTAACAACTGTATATCAATGAGAGAATGGTACTCTAATTTGTAGTGTTTGATGATTTCTGTGGAATAAATACTCCCACCATGGCTAATTTCATGCTACTCATGTGACATCTACCACTAAGTTAATGAAAATGTAACAATTGGTTTTAAGAAACAGTTTCAATTAAGCTCCAGCACAAAACTTACAGTTCTCTGAAATTTGGTAGTGCAAACAGTCCAAACCATTAACTCGTTTCTAGCAAACTGTAGAGATACACACAGAATGTCTACACAGAGGTCACTGAAAGAACTGGCAATTGGCTAACAAAAAGTCAGTTCTTGAGAACCTAATAAAGCACAGTTCTAGTCTTATACACATAAAAATCACCATGATTTGAAATCAACTGATCCAAATTTGGTAGTTGTATGAGCTTGTTATAGTTGTATGAGCAAGTTGGAAAAATGTTTTGAGATCTGTCTCAGTTTCTACTTGGTCTCTATTTTTCTATCTCAAAGGCTCATTTTCTAGAATTAAAGTATGTTGCTGTTGTTAAGTGCCGTCACATTGGTTCCAACTCATACCAACTCTGTGCACAACAGAAAGAAACACTGCCTGGTTCTGTACCAATCTCAAAATTCTTGTTACATTTGAGTTCATTGTTGTTGTCACTATGTCAATACATCTCACTGGGGGTCTTCTGATAGGGAAGAGTTTTTAGGCAAAATTGAGTGGGTGAAGGTGGATTGAGACTGATTTTTTAAAATTAGTTATGTGCTGTAGTGAATTATGTAATGCCTTTTCTATCCATAATCTGTAACTCCCACCAAACAACGTTCCTGCTCTGCTGAGTCTGGGTAAGAGAAGGTGGGAAACAATATGATAGGATTATGGAATTCAGCTGTATATGTTAGCAGATTTCATGCAATTGTAAAAACATGAACCTTTAGCATGAGTATAAAATGAACCATCTCAGAAGCAAGAAGATCACACTACCAGCAAAGTAGAAGATCCGAAAATGGAGTGTGTTTTATATACATTGAGATCCCTATACATTGAAACTCCTCAGCCTAAGGAGAGAAAGCTGTGACTTGGAAGAGGAGCAGCATAAGTAGAACCAGAAACCATAGGATAAAACCAAGCAGTAGTTTCCCAGCCAGCTGAACAAGTAAAACTGAGTGACTTTGGGCAGGAAGCTTATTTGTAGAATGGAGTGCTTACAGGTACTTAAGCCAGGGAGCTATGTTTGCTGATCCACAGAGCTGAGTGCCTTCAGGTTGATGCTTATGGTGGAATGGTGAGTTCTGTAGGCGTTTATCAGCAGCCCTGAAAGAGCTTTGCTAACAGTAATAGAGCATAGAGTGGCCTGCCTGTAGGAATGGTTAAAGAGACTGTTCTGTTAACTGAAAGGATTGTGCCTTCTGTATTTTGTAGTCCTGTCTAGTAACCAGTTAACTTCCCTAATAAACTCCATAAATGTTAGTATGATGACTTTGTTCTGTGTGGCTATTACAATGGATCATTGAACCCAGTTGAGAAGAGAGTGTTGTGGGAAGGACGGTTGGTTTGTGCACGTTACTATCCAAATTAAATTGTCTTACAATTAGACTATGGAGTTTTATCGTAAGTTACAAGAATAGATTAAAATGTTATAATTTAGTGGAAAACTCATTTTATGCTTGATTCTATTCATAAGTTATTGTGCAGGAGTACGATAAGCAGAGAACTGTAAACTACAAGGTCAATGGTTAGAGTCCACCAGCTGTTCCATGGGAAAAAGATGAGGTTTTCTGCTCCTGCAAAGATTTAAAACCTTGAAAACACTATACAGGCTCCCTGTGAGTTGGAACTGACTTGACGGCCACAACAACAATGTTATTGTGAAGACAGAAGAGATCAATGGTCTAAAAGAATAAGTCAAGGGATGGCGTGGGGAAATAACAATATCTCACAATATCATTTTGATTATATGAAAGAACATTTTAACTAATTCATAAGATTTGATTTTATTTAAATTTAATATTTTAGGATATCATGTAAGAAAAAAAGGCTTTATAACAGTTAAATTTCTATGCATACAATCATTGTGCAATTAATTTAAGTAGTACAAGCAAGTTCATTTTAGATATCTGAAGAGCTGAAGATCTGAAAAGCAAAGTTAATTAATTGATCTTACAGACTTGGAGCATCCCACAGGATATAAAGGATCAAGATCAATCTCTTTCTCTGACTTTGTGGATCTTTCAAATGTTGATTTCCCTTCTGCTCTTATCTTTCTCTCTCTCTCTCTCTCTCTCTCTCTCTCTCTCTCTCTCTCTCTCTCTCTCTTTTTTCCCCATGGAGAACATTCTGCTTTGATTTATTTTAAACAATGTCTGTAAATTTTCTGGCAATATGTTATATATTTGTTATATATAGAATATGGTACCCTTCTCCTTATCTTGTTTGAATGATGTCAGCTTTTCCATTTTCTTGTAGACGTACAATAAATCATAACATTCTATTTAATTCAAATCTGATTGAACAATTCCATAAATGTAAAAATCAAATGAATTAATGACTACATTTTCAATATTTTAGGTTGAGAATTATGCAAGTCAAATCTATTTAACATAGGAAACACCTTTGTAAGAGTCTTTAAATTCAACCATACCCTTTAAATCTCTTCTTTGATTCCCTCTTTGACTCTGGAAACCAAAGTCACTGAAAGCTTTACCAGGCTCCTCCTAATTTCCCTCATTACTATGAGTTTCAATTTTCCCAGTCGACTGGATTGAAAGAATTATCTTTAAAATTTCTAAATCAGTGACATCTAAAGACTTGAGCATGATGGAACAGAAATAGTACAGAAGTCTAAATTATTGCATATCTAAATCTGAACTTATCCACCTTCAGCCAGAATCATTTTAATTTGCATCTTCATCCTAAAGGTTTAGTCAGTTATAAACTTGACAGCATATTTCCTTATACGGTGAGGATTTCAACATGTAGTTAACATATTTTTTCTACTTTTGCATCTACTTTATTCTTTGTTGCTTTCTTTTTTTGTTTCCATTTTTTTTTTTTTTCAGATTCTAAGCCATCTGTACCTCCATCAGAAGCCAAAAGATGAAAGAAGATTCTCTTCTTGAACGACAACCCCAAACTGGCATGATATTGTAGAATTGTTTGGATATTGTGAAATTCAAAAATGTTTGAACTAAGATAACATAAAATGACCAAAAAATATAAGGGGATTTTAGACATAATATTCAAAGAAATCCTACTTTAAATTAGTAGGAAAATATAGAACCATTGCTGTAATAACACAAATAACCTAGTCATTCAAAATGAGATGTATTCCATACAGTGACATTTCCTTTCCAGTCAATAATATAATCTACATAATCATGAGCAATATAAAGCTATGCCTTGAAAGTATATATAAGTTTGTTATTTTTAAGTGCCACTGAGTTGGTTCCAACTCATAGTAACCCTATTAACAGCTAATGAACAGCTAGTGAGTTTGTTTCTAATGAACAGCTAGTGAGTTTGAACCGCCAACCTGTGATTCTCAGTCCCGTGCGGATCCTAAAGTTCCACACCAGAAGTCCATATATAAGGTATATTTACTAAATTTTTAAGTCAAATAATCTATCTGCTAATATGTAAAAGAGGTAGAATGAATGTAAGACTCCATCAAGTCTTTACACAAATACATGTTTGGGACCACACTTCTGTCTTCTGACAAGCCCTTATGAATTGATACTAGACCTGTGCCAGCAGGGTAGCATACACTTGTCTCAGAGTAGAACTTGATATCTGCCACATACTGACTGTCATGGATAGAAGCTCTTTCAGCAATACAGCTGGCATACCACAGCTCAAATTTCTGTGTCTTTCTTTCAAATATATATATATATATATATATATTTAATTCAGTTGGCCTCTTTTTCTCTGTATTTCATTGTTTTAAATTTTGTTCTGTGTAAAGGTATCCTGTAACTATCTGCACAAACCTACAACTTAGTTGTTTAACAACGACAGCAAAAGTCTTACAACCAGCTCTGGTCATCACAATTATTATCTTTTTTTCACTAGAGTCAGGCAATTAATAGCAATTTTTCAAATTACTTAAATGATTAATCCAATGTTTTATATTTATTTTTCATGAACCTATTGTTTTTGTTAAGTGACTTTGGGTCAGTTCCTACTCTTAGCGACCCAGTATAGGCTTTCCAAGGAGCATCAGGTGAGCTTGAACCCCAAGACCTTGTGGTTCACACCGACCATGCAGTGCAGTGCATTAACCTGCAGCGCTACACCAGGACTCCATGGACCTAAATTACATATATTAGGTAAATAAGCATTTCCTTAAAACTAAGTTCATTTATTTGTGGAACACATGAAATTTTTAATACATGTTCAAAATCCATTAAATAGTCTCTAGAATCACCATGATTTCTAAATAAACTTAGCATATAATCAATTTCCTCTTAAATTTATCCAACTAGATTATTTTTTTAAACAATACAATAAAAACATTTTTTCAACTCATGTATTTGCTAAAGAGGCATTATGAGTAAAAGAATGTTGTCATAGAACACTTTTACCTGAAAAAATAAAAGACTTTTTCTTGGTCATAATCATGCAAATATAAATAACAAATCGCAGTTATTTTGCTTTCTAAATCTCATTCTAATTTTCTAAGCTAAATGTAATATTTAATTATAGTCAGTTCCTTAATGTTAAGTGTCATTATGTTGGTTCTAACTCAGAACAATCGTGTATAGGGTTTCTCAGGAGTGGTTGGTGAGTTTCTACTGTCGACAATGCAGTTAAAACTGACCTTGCAGTTTAGTTCTTATCCTACAATGCCACACTAGGACTCCAGTTTCTTAATATATAGTTTCTTTTAGTTGTGATCAAGTAGTGTCATTAATATAGATAAATGTAATGGTTAGCATTGAGATTATTTACTATTTAAGGAAAGAAATTATGTAATTTCTTAATGAACTAAGAACATTAATGTGTTCCTGATAATAAAATACTAAAATTATAATACTGAATGTATATATTAAAATAAATTATATTTAATTATGATACTAAAAATTGATGGTTGGGTAGCAAAATAAATCTATGTTGTGAAATTTGGGGAAATTTGTTTTTTGTTGTTGTTGTTTAATTGCATTTCTTGAACAAAATAATTACTCAAATGGACGAAGTAAGGTTCATAATTATTTTTTAGAGGTTTTTGTACTCACTGTGTAATCTCTTACATAGAAATAGAATATGGGTCACTTTACTATTGAAATAGATTTTAGCAGGTCTGGTATTCTGTAACAAACTCAGGCTGCTAACCTCGAGTACGGCAGTTTGAAACTACCAGCTGTTCAATGGGAGAAAGATGAGGCTTTCAGCTCCTGTAAAGATTTGCAGCCTAGGAAACCCTGTGCAGGGTCACTATGATTCGGAACCGACTCCACGGTACTTAACAACAACATCAACTGTATTCTAACAAATTATTTATCTGTACATAAAGGGCTTTTATTTTCTCATCCTCAAAGATACATCTAAATAATTATTTGTTGCTTTTTCAAAAAATAACCAGATAGCATATTTGTATTATTATATTACTATACTCCTTACTGGAATCCTGGTGTGGCGCTGTGGGTTAATGAGCCAGACTGCAAAACTGTTTGAACTACAAGGTCAGCTATTCAACTGCTCCTCTGAAACCCTATACAAGGTGACTATGGGTCAGAATCGACTTGACAGCACTTAACAACAACATACTCCTTGCCATTGGGTTAGAAAATCCAAGCCATGATATTTTCAATATCCTAATATGCATGTGAAAGTTGCATAGTGAATAAGGAAGATCATAGAAAAAAATGGATGCATTTGAGTTATGGGTGTTAGAGAAGAATTTTAAAAGTATCATGGACTACTAGAAGAACAAGCAAATCTGTTCTGGAAGAAGTACAGTCAGAATGTTTCTATGAAGCCAGGATGTTAAGATTTCATCTCACACTTCAGACACATTATCAGAAGGGAACAATACCTGCAGAAGGGCCTCATACTTCATAAAGTGACGGGGCAGTGAAAAAGAGAAAAACCCAATGAGATATATTGACACAATGACAATAGCAATGGGAAGAAACAAAAACAAGATTATGAGGTTGCCACAGAAGTGGGCAGTGTTTTATTCTGTTGTACAGAGGGTTGCTATGAATTAGAACCAACTTTAACCGCACCTAACAAGAGCAGCAGTTATTACTGTTAAGTCAATTCTAACTTATAACAATTGCACAGTATGTAGTAGAATGGTCCATAGAGTTTTCAAGTCTATAAATCTTTATTGCCACATATTTCTCCCACAGATTAGCTGGTGGATTTCAACAACTGATCTTTCAGCCAGCAACACAATGCTTAGCCCACTGCAGCATTAGGGCTTCTTTTTATTGCTTTTTTTTTTTTTTTTTCTAGTCACAATCTTACAGATAACCAGTTTGATCTACTCACCTTTTTCTGTAATCAAGTTTCTTAACTGCTTTGTAATTATATATACTCTTTTCAAGGTGTGGTGCTTGGTAAGATAAGTACTGGACCATGCGGTTGGCTTGAACAACAAGGTTGATGGTTAGAATTCACCAGCCAATTCTTGGAAACCCTGTACAGGTTCACTCTGAGTCAGAACTGACTCAACAGCACTTAGGATATCTATCCAAAGCTTAAAATAATTATTAATCATAAATCTTATAAAAACAGATTTTAAAAAGAATGGTGATCACTCTTTCTGCAAATATACTCAAACAGTAAAAATAAAATAAAATTGGTGGATTATTCCACTATACTGTGTGTGATTTTCTGAAAGAAACAAAATTTGATCAAGGAAAATAAATTATTCAGTAAGGCATTTAAATCAGCTTTGTTGTTGTTAGGTGCCATCAAGTCAGTACAGACTCATAGTGAGCCTATACATTATCTTTTTATTTAATAGTGAAAGCAAAATTAAATTTAAGTGAACAGTTTAATTTTTAAAAAATAATAATAATGTACATATTAACTGACTCCAATGTATGGATTCATGTTATTGTTAGATGCTATCATGATAGTTACAACTTACAGAAACCCAAAGTACAACATTGATTATAAAACACCCAATATAGCAGTAAAATGTATCATATAACTAAGAAGATAAAGAGAAAACAAGCAAAAGTTGTTAAGATGGGAACAGATAAACATGTAACATGGACTTCTTGGAACAATTGAAGATACGGAGAGTTACACTGGTAGCAACCATACCCATTTCATGTCTGTTGTGGTACTCCTGGTTCTGTGCTTCCTGGCAGCAAGATCCTCTGAGACCCCTGTTGAGGACAAAACTGATAAGCAATCCTCCATGTCTAACAACCTGGCACTATTTCTAGTGATTGAGCTGAGATATACAGTTAAACACAATCACTCGCTTGCAAAGCTAGAGACAGGAAGATGTAGTTATTTTTCCTTTTGCTGTTATATGTTACATGCAAGAAGTAAATACTCTGGATGATGAAAGATACTGTTCTGTTTGGAATTAAAATAAATGTTTAATGAAAATTAAAATATTATAACTGTGAATGCTTTTAGTAAATGCTCAATGTGGTAAACTTTTATATAAAACATTATTTAAAACATTAGTACTTTAGTAACTAATGCATGCAAGTTACTACCAAGTATCTGTTTTCAAATACTATAATCATTTAAGGCATCCTGGTGTAGCACTGTGGACTAATACATCAAAATGCAAAGTCATTTGAACTGCAAGGTCAGTGGTTCAAGCTTATCAGCTGCTCCTTGGAAACCCTACACAGGGTCACTATGTGTCAGGACAACTGAACGGCACTTAACAACAACAACAATTATTTAAAGAGTTTTGATGGTGCAATGGTTAGGCTGCCAATGGAAGGATTAGTAGTTCACACCCACCAGTGGCTCTTTAGGCAAAAAACTTGGTGATCTGCTTGCATAAAGATTACTGTATAGAAAATCCTATGGAACAGTTCTACTTCGTTACATGGGTTGTTTTAAGTCAGATTCAATTCAATAGCTCACAACAAAAATATAATATTTAATCAATATTTGTTAAATGAATAAATTGTTAATACATATTTCCCTCAACTCGTGACTTAGTGGGTTACACACTGAGCTGTTAATTGCAAAGTCATTGGTTCAAATCTACTGGCCATTCTGTGGGAGAAAAAGAAGGTTTCAGTTTACCAAAAGATTTCCAGCCTCAGAAAATCTGTATAACATTGCTGTGAGTCAGAACTACGCAATAGCACACAATAAAAGGGTTTTGACAAAGAACTTAACATTAATTTTATTTAAAAATGCAGACATGAAAAATAATATACATGTATAATAGCTATTCTCAAATATATAATTTGATATAGCCAGGGAACCCAGAAAGTTCCATATTCAAACAAATTGTCTTAGTTTTATGCAGAATTTCATTTATTGATTATTACTTTGCTTTGTGTCTTGAATTTGCTTTGTTGGTGGTGATGGTGTGCCATGGAGTTAATTCTGACTCATAGCCACTCTGCATAGGGTTTCAGAGGTTGTAAATCTTTATGGTAACACAAAGCCTCATCTTTCTCGTATGAAACTAATGGTAGTTTCGAACTGCTGACCTTGAGGTTAGCAGTCTGACTCATAACTACTATGCTACAATATGCTTTAAGGAACATAATATTGTATGGCCATAAAAAGTTATCATTGTACTTTTGCTGTTTTATGTAAATGAATTGGTTCTGACTCATTACAACCCTGTATAGGATTTCTGAGAGCAAATGGTAGTTTTGAACTGCCAGCCTTGTGGTTAGCAGTCCAGTGTTTATTTTACAACACCACATCTGGACTTTTTTTGTATTTTTTGCTGTTTTTTTCTTAAGTTCCATTAAGTCAATTCTGACACATATCGACCCTGTATACAATTACCAAGGAGTGGCTAGTAGGTTTGAACCACAGATCTTGTGGTCGGCAATATAGTGCTTATGCTATAGTCTCACACCACTATATTGTTGCTGTTGTTGTTAAGTGTCATCAAGTCAGCTCTGACCCATAGCGACCCTGTATAGGGTTTCCTAGGAGCATCTGGTGAGCTTGAACCGCCAACCTTGCAGTTCAAACTGACTTTGCAGTCCAGCGCATTAATCCACAGTGACACACCAGGCCTCCTTTCCCCATTTAGTACCAGAAAATTCATACTTATTCTAAATAAATACCTCCATACATTTAGTCAATCATACAACATTTCCTTCACTATGACTAATTAGAATTTCATAAACAAACTTGTGGCTTATTTAAATGACATAAGGTTTATTTGTTGCAAAAATGGCATTGGGTCATGTCTGAACTCCTTCAGTTTCACAAGGGGGAAGGAGGAGAATCACCAGCCCAAAGCTAATTCTGAGGTCAGGAATGATGCCACCTTACAACCTTCTTTACCCTATTCTGACATCAACCATCCTTCCCATGGTACTATACTTCGATGCTTAGTTCAATAATGCATTGCAAGATCACACAGAACTCATAGACAATACTCAGGATTACAAAGGAGTTAAAAAGGTACAAATCAGGGTCAGAAACAACTCTAGATACAGCAGTTCTCAAGTCAGGTGTGCTTTTTCTCAACTGTACCAAAGACATGCTCTTCTCATATCATCAGCCTCTCCTATGGCCACATGGCCTCTGCCTTACTCAAGCAAGAGTCACAAGCTCATTTAGTATTGGTGATAAATGTCCAAATGGTGACCAAATCTGCAAGCCAGTCCTCTCCTTATGGCAACCAGACTCACTGGGTCTATGGGATGGAAAGCATGTTGCTATGCTATCACTTTTCTGTGCAGGGATCCTAAGGTACAAAGAACTCATTCTGATCATGGATCTTCTTCCTTGATGGCCTTGAGATCCTTTTGTCCTGCTTATGAAATGGCTCATTTTAAGCCTTGCAGTATGGCAAAACCAACCAATCTTCATGTTAGAGAACCACACATCCTATTTGCATAGTCCCATCCAATCTTCAGGTTGGAGCTACAAAGACTATGGATAGAAGAGTCATATCAAATAAATTCACTATAACAAAATTGTTTTAAAACTTTATCGTGTGACTTAAACTGATTTTTCTATTTCTAGTTGCTCTTTATCCCATTCTCACATCATATTTTTTGTACATATCTTTTTGGAAATGGTCTCAAATTCATTATTAAGATGATGTATAATATAAATAATCAATATGTTTTTGTTGTTGTTAAGTGCTGTCTTGTCAGTTCAGACCCATAACTCAAAGGGAACATATAAGCAAGCATGTAAGGTTGCTGGCAACCACATTGATCTACTGGTGAGTGGAAGTGGGAGGAAGTAATGAAGATATGGTCTGAGTTTAACCATGTTCCATAGACTCCTGCTGACCTGGAGATGAGGGGGAGAAGAGGAAGGGCTTGTTGAATGAAAATGTGATGAGAACTAAGGACTTTTAAGCCCATGAACAAGGACATAGTTATGGAGTGCTAGAGCTGAGAATGAAGCATCCATCTGGTATGAAGTGAGAGAATAACCACAAGTTCAGACTTGCAAAGGGTACCCATTTGTCCTAGCTTCAATGTCCTGATGATCAGGACTTGAATAGAGGAAGGTAAAAAAAAAAAAAAAATTGATAAAGGAAACAAGTGTAAATCACTATAATTTGATGAACTTGACCAAACAATGGATACCGTAGCTCAAAATACCAACTTAGAAGAGAAGAAAAGAGTCTTCACATCCAGTATCAAACCTATCCCCTCTCTACAAAGTGTTGATAGGGATGGGCAACTTAGATATTGGCTATCTAAAATGGGGGTGTGCTATAAAGGCCCAAACTGGCTGGCTTACAAGTTTTTAAAAGGCAGTTTAGTTTCAGAGTGTGCAGGGGAAGGCAGATTCTCCATTGAATTGTTTCTATCAGACCTTTCACAGGTCTGGTGAAATGAGATGGAGATACAATTCTTATGATTCAATAGTAAATCATTGTTACAATGACTAATTGTGATTTTCACAACTGTAAAAGTAAAATTTTTGTAGCATAAAGCAGTTAATCCAACATTCTAGTAAGAGAGGACCCTCAGACCATCAAGGGAGAAGACCTTGAGCAGAATGTGTACTCCTATGCATAAAGCAGCAACACCAGAGATGGAGGCATAGATGTTGACATTGAGAGATAAAGCAGTTGACACTCTAGACTCATGGAAAAGAAAGGCTGTGTGCTGGTGGTCAGGAGGCAGGCTTGCAGAATGTGTCCTTTGGTTGTTTAAATGATTATATATTTTGGAATCTTTTTGTGTATATCAAAAGCAAAACAAATAAGCAAATAAAAACACAGAGGGAATAGAAGCAAATATTGTTGAATTGTGATGCATGGAGGGATTATAATCATTGTATTGTAACAAAATAAGACAGGATGAGTGCAAAACTGATGTTCTCCCTTGTAAACTATCACTCAATTCATAATAAAAGTTTTTTTTGTTTTGTTTTTTTTTAAAGACTAAGTCTCTATTGCTAAATTCTAAATGATATAGAGATATATTATCAATATTTTCATGGTTAACCAAAATTTAACTTTCTTGTGATTAAGTACATAGTGATAGCCTGGTCATAGTCTATAAAACTTTACATATTAATCATATATTTACTACCAGATTTTTCCTCTTCAATAAAATAAAGTGCATAGAAATTTGAGTGAAAGTTGCACATAGCAAAAGTTAAGTACATGAGTAGATGTGAATTTTTAGTGTACTTCCTAACTGGGGAAAATGTGGT
>NW_006408852.1:2033891-2036421 GCF_000296735.1 Chrysochloris asiatica
GGTCCCGCACTCCGCTCTTCTCACTTGATGGTCCCAGGGACCTCCGCTCCTGGGCTGCAAAATCAACCACTCCCCTCCTTTTGTTACAAAACATCTATCTTTACATTTCTGACCCTCACAGTCAGTCCTGATAGCAATTGTTCACTATTGTACCACAAGAGTCCTATCCCTATCTCCTTTTATCAGCTCTGTTCCAATAGTTTGAATACATACATACTTTTGAAACAAATCTAAAAACAAAGCATATTTGGTTTTACTTTAGGTATTACTAAAATTCAAAATGTGAGTAAGGTCATTGAAGTTAATGGATTCTCAAGGAAATGATGCAAGTCTCAAAGAATAAACAAAGGAACACTCGTGATGCTCTTGTTGTTGTTAGTGCTGTGAGTCAGTTTGGACCATAACTACCCTGTCTAGAGTTTCCAAGGAGCATCTGGTGAACTTCAACTGATGACCTTGCAGTTCAAATCGTCTTATCAGTCCAGCACATTAACGCACAGTGCCACAGGATTTAGAAGACTGTAACTCTTTACCTAAGCATGCATCATTCCTCTGAGGAACAAGATGGTAGATTTGAACTGCCAACCTGACCTTACAGTTAGCAGGTCAATGTCTAGCCCACCATGTCACTAGGGCTCCTACCTGATCATGTAAAGATTTACAGTCTTTTGTAGTACTGTCTTTATCAAAAGTATGGCTGTTCACATCACCCAGCCACTCTTAAGAAAACCTACAGGGTTACTATGTATCAGAATTAACTCGACTGCACTTAGCAACAGCAACAAAGCCCTAAGGGGAGTCCTAGTCACAAAGTCAATGGTTCAAACCCAACAGTTGTTTTTTGGTAACTATATAAACTACATAACTATATAAAGTAAGAATCAACTCACAACACTGAAAAACAACAAACCATAATAAGCCATGATGTAATGCTATATGATAAGCAACGGGCTGCTGACTGCAAGGTTGGTGGTTCAAATGTACTAGCTGCTCCTCAGAAACCCTATACAGGGTCACTATTACTCAGAATCTAAGAGATGACACTCAACAACAACTACAAGTCTACATAGCGAGTCCTGGTGTGCCACTGTATGATAAGCACTAGACTATTACTGACAATGTCAAAGGTTCAACTCCATCAACCACTCCTCACAAACCCTATATAGGGTCATTGTGAGTTGGATCTGACTTAAACTTGAACGTGTATAAGAATATTTGATTATCAACTCCAGAATTGGTCCATGGTCTTGACTAACTGATGTAGTTGTTTTGATGCCTATATATTTCTCTTTTCTTTTTTGGAGTTAAGGTGTGGTGCTATGGGTTAATGCACTGGACTGCAAGGCAAATTTGAATCACAAGGTCAGCAGTTCAAGCTCAACAGCCACTCCTTGGAAACACTATGTAGGGTCTCCATGAGTTGGAACTGACTCAAAAGCACTAAACAACAACATATTTATTTTGATAAGTGTCATTTGTATAATCATGTTTTATCTTGGAATTTATATCTGGTATAGCACTGAAAGAAAGGCAAGATTAGTGATCCAAACTCATCAGTTACTCCTTGGAAACCATATACAAGGTTACTATGACACAGAACCGACTTGATAGCACTTTTAACAGTATGTTGTTAGAAAAAAGATATTTCCAATGAAAATGTCTCTGGTCATGCAAAATTCTAATTTCCTTTCTGTCAAGTTCAGTTTTTCTGTTTCCAAATTTCACATTCAAATCACCAGTAATTATTACTTGACTTCATATTTGATCAATTTTTTACTACAGAATTTGGTAAAAATCTTCAATTTCTTCATCTTTGGTATTTATGGTTGATGCATAAATGTGAAAAATTGTGCTTTTGACTGGTCTTCCTTGTAGGTATATGAATACTATCTAAATGCTGATAATGTTTTGCTTCAAGATAGATCTTGAAATGCTCTTGTTTATGAGAAGTATGACTCCAAACCAAAAGAAAAACAAAACAATCCCACTGCCATTGAATCAATTCCAACTCATAACAACTCTATATGACAGAGCATAATGGTTCCTTAAGATTTTCTGAGACTTTAAACCTTTATGGGAACAGTCTCATTTTTCTCCCATGGAGTTGTTAGTGGATTTGAACGTCTGGTTTTTGGTTAGTAGCCCAATTTCTCATTTTTCCCTCAGAATTTGGTGAGCATGAGATCATAATTAAAACAATGAATTTACCCTATAGAACCTGAAGACAGCTTCCTACCTTCTTCTATTCATTTTGTGTGTGTGTGTGTGTCTTATAAGCCTAAAGAATTCTTTATCCTTTAAAATCAATAGATTAAGTAGAATCAATATCTGGATGTAGTAAATTACTAGCAAAACATGCCAAGAAATACACTAGACACTGATGATACGAATTTCCATTTGCAATAAACATAGTTTAAGTGTAAACTCATAAATAATTTCATTTAGTTAATATATATCTTGTGCTGTTTTTACTAGGTGCCAATGACATGACTCTGATTCGCAGCAACCTGATCCACAACAAAAGACAACC
>NW_006408852.1:2037996-2039552 GCF_000296735.1 Chrysochloris asiatica
TTTTTTTTTTTCTTTTTTAGGAATTGGCTCATATAACTCAGAGTGGTAAGGATGGCAATTCTGACCAGCAGGTTGGAAACTCAGGCAGAATTTAATGCTTCATCATAAAATGAAGTTTCTTGAGACAAAATTTATTTTCCTCTGAGAAACCTTAGTTTATACTATTACAAATAATTGAATAATTTGCTTCTGCTTAAAGTCAATGAATTTACAATGTGTCCGATCATGCCAGACAAGATCATTTTAACAGTTCTATGAACCAGACTAATGTTGATTTGAAGTCTGGAATTACCATGTAATCTCTTAGCAACTTTATTGTGTTGCTTGATGTCTGTGACATTCTGATTTTAAACTTGTTGTGATTGTTTTTGGCTGTCATTGAGTTGGTACCAACTCATAGTGACCCTATGCACAACAAAATTAAACACTGCTGGATCCTGTGCCAACCATAGAATCATTGCTACGCCTGAGCTCATTGGTGCCTCTACTATGCCAATCCATCTCTTTGGGGGTCTTCTTTTTTATCTCTGACCATCCTCTTTACCAAACAGGATGTCTTTCTTCAGGTACTGGTCTCTCTTGAAAATAAGTCCAAAGTTTGAAAAATGAAGTCTGACCATCAGGCTTCCAGAAAGCAATCTAGCTGTATTTCTTCCAATACAGACTGTTTTTTATTTTCTTAATCAATGACACTTTCAATATTCTCCAAAATCATAGCTCAAAATGCATCATATTCTATTAAGCTCTTCCTTATTCACTGTCCAGTTTTCATATGTATTGAAAAACCACGACTTGAGTCAGGCGTACCTTAGTCTTCATAGTGATGTCTTTGCTCTTCAACATTTTAAAAAGACGTCTTGTGCAGCAGATTTGCCCAATGCCATATGTCGCTTGATTTCTTTACTGATGCTTTCATGAGTGTCGATGGTTGATCTAAGGAAAATGAAGTCTTTAACAGCATCAATAATTTATCCCTTTATATGCATGTTATTTACTGGTCCAGTGGTGATGATTTTTGTTTCTTTTACATTGACTTGCAACCCATACCAAAGGCTGTGGTATTTGATCTTCATCAGTAAGTATTTTAAATCCTCTTTGCTTTCAGCTAGAAAGATTTTACATTCTGCATTGCTTAGGTTGTTAACGAGTCTTCTTCCAATCCTGGTGCCATGCTTTTCTTCATATAATCCAGTTTCCTAGATTATTTGCTAAGCATACTTATTGAATGTTGTTGTTGTTAAATGACATTGAGTCGATTCTGACCCATAGCGACCCCGTATAGAGTTTCCAAGGAGCAGCAGGTGAGCTTGAACCACCAACCTTGTAGTTCATATGACTTTGCAGTCTGATGCATTAGCTCACAGTGCCACACCAGGACTCCATGTATGGTGAAAGAATACAACCCTGGTGCACATTTTGCCTAATTTTAAGCCATTCAGTGTTCCCTTTTTCTGTTCAAATAACTGTCTCTTGGTCTAAGTATGGGTCCTTCATCAGCACAATTAAGTGTTCCAGAATACTCATTCTCCACAATCCTGTCCATAGCTTGTCATGAT
>NW_006408852.1:2046377-2048120 GCF_000296735.1 Chrysochloris asiatica
TGGGTGAACACCAGTTTTACACTCTGTTTCATTGCAATGATTAAAATCTCCTCTGTGCATAATCATTCTACAGTTTTTGCTTCTATAGAAGTATTTGCTGCTCTTTCTCTCCATGCTCTTGTCTCTGCTTTCATCTCTGGTGTCACTGCTTCTCTGGATAGGGTCCCACATTCCATTTGTGATCTTCTTCCTTGATGGTCCTAGGGTCCTCTGTTTCCGGACTGTAAGATTAACTGTTGTTGTTGTTAAGTGCCGTCGAGTTGATTCCAATCCCTAGCAACCCTGTAGAGGATTTCCAAGGAGCAACTGGTGAGCTTGAACCACCGACCTTGCAGTTCCAACAACTTTGCAATCTGACACATTAGTCCACAGCGCCACACCACAGTTTTTTGTTATAAAACTTCTACCTTTACATAACAACATAATTTTTGGCAATGTTTAAGTTTCATTAGTTTTGCCAACTTTAAGTTTTACTTTTTATAATGGATTGATTTTATTGGGATATTGTATATAATTTTTAAATCATTGATAACCATACATACCGGAGGCAATTCCTCCAGGAACTTACTAAGAAGTTAACTGAATCAGCCAAAATTTGGATCAGTATTTTATCCTTTGTTTTCCTTAAAATCCTAAAGAAAACAAGATGTTAACTTTTAAAGTAAAATAAAAATTTCCCCCTAATAGTCCTACAAATTGCTCCCAAATAATCCTGTAGTTAATTCATCATTTTGCAATGTTAGCTGTCAAATTATTTTACTCAGAGTTCTGTACCTACATAGACTTCATTATGTAAATGAGTAAATAATTATGTGAATGTTTTGTTTTGGTGAAAACTATGTACAGTAAAAGGCAAGTTCAAGTAAACATTTAAATACAGTAAGGTGTGAAGACAACAATAGTTTAGATAACTGATTTTCTCATTGAACAGTGCATTTTAAATTAAACATCCTCAAATTACTCTGAGTATTTTTTGTTTTGTTTTGTTTTTTAATGTTATATGGTGAATTATGTGATAGTTTACATGGGAGAACATTAGCTTTACATTCATCCTATCGTATGTTGTTTCATTGCTGTGGTAACAATCTCCTCCATGCATCATCAACCAACCAAAGGGTATACCCTGCAAGACTGCCCTCCAGTTATCAGCACACAGCTCGTCTCCATCTCTGGGTCTAAAGTCTCCAGCTGCTCCATCTCTCCACATCATCATCTCTGCCTCCATCTCTGGCATCACTGTGTCTCTGCGTAGGGTCCCGCACTCCGCTCTTCTCACTTGATGATCCCAGGGACCTCTGTTCCTAGATTACAAAGTCAATCACTCCCCTCCTTTTGCAACAAAACATCTGCCTTTACATTTTCAACCCTCACAAGCAGTCCTGATAACAATTATTCACAATTGTATCACAAGAGATCTATCCACATCTCTTTGCATCAGCCCTGTCCATATAGATTGGATACTACTCGGTGGAGATTCTACCTTCCTTCATCCCCTCTGGATCTAGGCTCCCTCTTGAAAGCTTGTAAGCCAGTCACTTCTTGCCTTTGTAGTCACCCCCAGTTTTGGGTAGCCAATGTTCAAGTTGCTCATCCTTGTCTACTCTGTGTATGGAGGGGTTGGGAATGATCCTAGCTGTAAAGATTTGTTCCCTCTTTTGAGCTACTGCATCAATAGTTGTAGGTCAAGTTCATCAAATTGTATCAGATTATGCTATTTTTTCCCCCTTCTTTCTTCTTCTAGTT
>NW_006408852.1:2048590-2050601 GCF_000296735.1 Chrysochloris asiatica
CCTTTCAAGTGGAAGTTTCCCACCTCAGAAGATTCTGGATGGGGAGGAGGGTGTATTCATGATTCCACCTATGGTATTATGTAATGCAGAGGCTCCACAGGAAGCATCCTTCACTGGGCACGTTTTAGGTATTCCAATCAGTTATAGGCAGAAGACACACAAGCTTTCTATGGTGATATTTCTGGCTATTCCTTTTTCTCTTCCTCAAGTGTGTATTTTATAATTGTATGCTATGGAAACCGAGATTCAAAGACAGTCAAGCATCTTAACATTGTTGCTGTTAAGTGCCATTGAGTCAGTTCTGACCCGATGCTATGTGTTAATGCACCTGAAACCAAAGCCATTTGAACTGCAAGGTTGGCAGTTCAAGTTCACCAGCTGTTCCTCAGAAGCCCTGTATAGGGTCGCTATGGGTCAGAATCGACTCAAAAGCACTTAACAATAACATCTTAACATTATTTCCCCCTTTTCCTCTTTCCACCCATGTCTCAATCCCTGTATCCCAGATCCCTGTTGTTCCAAGGTTGTGCGTACGTCATTATTTACCTCTGTCCCACTTGGCCCATACAAACCTGCCTAATTGTTTTCCCATCGCCTTGTTCTACAATTCCTCTCTCCCTTCTTGTGTATTGCCCGCCTCCCTATAACCCAAACTACCCTGTGTCTGTAGGTGGAATCTTAAACCCCACCCATAATCTTCAGAAATGGGAAACTTCTACTTGAAAGGACAAGCAAATCAGCCTGAAGCAGCTAGAAGATCATTGATATTTTTTCTTATGTTGAGCCATCCTTGCATCCCAGATATGAATCCCACTTGATCATGATATGTTATCTTTTTGATGTGCTGTTGGATTCTCTTGGCTAGGATTTTGTTGAGAATTCTTGCATCTATGTTCATGACGGATATTGCTCTTTAATTTTCTTTCTTTTGATGTCCTTTCCTAGTTTTGGTATGAGGGTTATGCTGGCTTCTTAAAATGTATTAGGGAATTTTCCATCCTCCTTTATATTCTGGAATTATTTGAGTAGAATTGGTGACAGCTCTTCCCTGAATGTTTGGTAGAACTCACCAGTGAACCCAGGTGAGCCTGGACTTCTTTGGTTACAAGTTTTTCATGACCTGATCAATTTATTATTTTGTTATGGGTTAGTTCAGGTTTTCTACTTCACCCTACTTAAGTTTAGGTAGGCTGTGTTTTTCTAAATATATATCTATCTCTTCTAAGTTTTCAAATTTGTTAGAGTACAACTTTTCATAGTATTCTGATACTATCCTTTTGATTTCCGTTTTTCCTGTCGTGACATCATCCATGTAGTTTCTAATGCATGTTATTTGTGTCATCTACCACTTCTCTTTTGTTTGATTTGCTTCTTGTCCTGTTGATTCTTTCTATAGTTTTTCTGTTTTCTATCTCATTTATTTCTGCTCCAATCTTTATTATTTCTTTTCTTTTGGTGGCTGTAAGTTCCCTCTGTTTATCTGTTTCTAACTGTTATACATGCTGTGTTAATTTTTGTTATTTATTTTTTATTTTTTTGGATGTGTGCATTTATTGCAATAAATTGTCCTCGTAGCATTGCTTTCACTGTGTCCCAAAGATTTTGGTATGTTGTGTTTTCATTCTCATTTGTTTCTAGGAACTTTGTGAGTTCACATTTAATTTCTTCTACTACCCAGTCGCTATTCAGCAGGGTGTTATTCCGTTTCTAGGTATGTGAATGTATTTCCTTGGTCTTCATTTTGTTGATTTCTAGTTTGATAGCATTGTGATCTGAGAAGATGCTTTGTAGTATTTTGATATTTGTAAATTTATGGAGGTTTATTTTGTGGCCTAATGCATGGTCTATTCTGGAGAATGTACCATGTGTACTGGAAAAGAATATGTATTGTGCTGTTTTGGGGTTGAATGCCCTGTACACATCTATGAGGTCCAGTTAGCTGATGTTATTTAGTTCTTCTGTGTCTTTGTCAAGTTTCTTTCTGGTTGTTCTATCCATTTTTGAAAGCAGT
>NW_006408852.1:2051254-2051706 GCF_000296735.1 Chrysochloris asiatica
TTTTGTGTTCTTTCTGTGAGTTTGATATTTCCATGTTCTTCTTGGTTTTTCTTTTTTTTTTTTTGGTATGTTGTGAAGTGTTAATTTTCTTTGAGGTTACTTTAAAGTCCATTACTTTTTCCCTCCATTTAGTGTAGTCTATTTTACCCTGTGATCTATCTGACCTCACCATCTGGTTCTCTGTTCCCACAGGTTTACCTTCTTTTATATTCCAATTGTTTTGATCATAGATTAAATGATATATGATTAAATTTTGATCCCAGATTCTCTGAGTTTGGTCTTACAGTTTTCTTCTGTTCTTGACTAATCCTTCTGTCGATTTAGTTCTGGGAGGTGCTGCCACATATTTCAATCTCTGGTTGTTGTCTATTCTTGTTGGGTTCAATCAACAGAACTCCCTTTAGGATGTTTTGTAGTGCAGGGTTGGCTTTGGCAAAATCCCTTAGCTTCTC
>NW_006408852.1:2053124-2055208 GCF_000296735.1 Chrysochloris asiatica
TTTCAGCTTCTTGCCTTCAAGGCCCTCTGATAAATTTCAGGATGCCACTGTTGGTTGTTATGGTATACTCCAGGATTTATGGTATACTCCAGGATTTAATTTAATTTTCAGCCTGTTTTGCTTTTAAATTCTGTTTTCCTCTTCACATGCCTTGTTCTGGCCTTTTCCCTATTAAAAAAAAAAACAGTTCAGGGCCGGCTCTTGGGCTGAGAATATCTGTGTGCACGCATACCAAAAGAACACACTAGTGTTGGTGGTGGGGGATGTCCACTCATTCAGACTCCCCCTGTAGTCACCAGAATGGAGGTGCACAAACTGTGGGTGGCCAATGAACATATACAAAAAAATTATATTAAAAAAAAAAATAAAACAAAAAAGTGTATTGTCCACCTTTGCTCTGAGGTTCCCATGGTGTTATTCCATGTGGATCTGCTTGTTCTCCAACTTGGTCTTGCCATTTGGTCTTGTCCAAGTTGTGGGCTCTAGGCCACTAAGCCCAACAGATTCAAAAGTCTGCATTTTCTTTCTTCCATTACAAGTTCCACTACTTAGAAGACTTCAAACTTTTTAAATATTCCTACCTATGTTGTTCAGACTTTTGAACGTCTGCCCTGAACCTGCTTCGCCTGTTATTCTGTGGCATTGCTGATGGGCAAACTTCACTGCACCTGTACCCTATCTGCCATTAAGCTCCACCTCCTGGTTTATTCTTAAGCTCTCTGATTGCCTTGTAGATGGGCTTCTCTTTTCACTTCCCTTACTACTCAACTCAGAGTATTTTTAGCAGATGTTGGTTTTTTACACTGCTCTGGTGTGTAGCAGCTGGTATTGGTTCTTGCCCAGATAGTGGGATTTTATAGGGTACATGTGTAGCTTGGTCATATGTCCACAGTTGCTGTCTCATGTTGGGTAAATCAAAAAGAGAATCAGCCCTCCAAGATAATAGGGGAACCAAAAAAACAAAACAAAACAAAACAAAACAAAACAACAGATTGGAAACTAAAAACAACAGATTGGAAACTAAAGTCAAAATTTGAGAAAAAATAAAGAAATTAAAATGTAGCCAACTATAAATAAGCCTTTACCTCTCCTTTTTTGGCCTCTTGCCTTTAAAGCTGCCTGACAAAATTCAAGATATTCCCATTGCACCTTATGATGTAACTCACAGTTTGGTTTTGGGCTTTTTTTCTCCTTTTTTTCTCTCTCACCTCCCCTCAAGTCTGTTAGGGTGTTTCTCCTAGTGAGAACCAGACCAGGGCTGACCAGACCCATTTGGAATACAATCCCATTTCAAGTTGTTCATTTGACTTCTCCCACTTCTTTGATTCTGTGCCTTCTGATCCTTGCTGTGCAGATCCTTGTTCATGCATAGTAGAAACTTTTCTGAGAGTATCGACATGCTGAAGCATTTCCTCTAGTCCCCAGAGGGAAGGAAGACAGACAGAGTAAAATGAAAGAAATAAAAAGGAATGCTTGCATCTTTATCTATGCCAATTCATCAGACCTCTACAGTGGTAGTACTCTGTAGACTTTGTATCTGCTCCTTCCCATTCAAAATTTACCAGAACTCTTTATCCACTTCAAATCAGAACTGCACAAGAACTCTCTCTCCACTTTGAATCAGAACTGAACCAGAATTCTCTACCCACTTCAAATCAGAAGGGCACCAGAACTCTCTACCCACTTCACTTCAGAAGTCACCTCTTTTCTTGCTTCTGCTCTAAATCTTACTTGTGGTAAGCCTTTTATCCTCTTATTTATCCATTTATCTGAAGTTCAGAGTTCCAGAAGAATCCTGTAACACTGTTTCACCTGGTATTCTGTGTTATTTCTGACAGAGGTCTGCAAGCCTTTCTGCCTACTCTGCCATCAAGCTGCACTTCTTTCCATTTCATTTATCACAGTTTTCAAATTTCCTAGTTTCATATTTCATACATTCTGATTGTTAATGAATGTTTACAGCTGTTTATCTTCATTTTGAGTTGTATCTCATCAGCAAATGAAGGTCCTGAGGGCTTTACTCCATTGACATTGTCATGTTGTTGTTGTTGTTATGTGCCATCGAGTCGGTTCCGACCCATAGC
>NW_006408852.1:2055308-2058414 GCF_000296735.1 Chrysochloris asiatica
CCTCATCTTTCTCCCGCGGTGCAGCTGGTAGTTTCGAACCGCTGACCTTAAGGTTCGCAGCCCGATTCGTAACCACTACGCTACCAGAGCTCCTAGTGAACTATATTTTGTATAGGCAGCTCTTCCCTTCTTGTATTTGGTTGCTTTACAACCTGAGGGACTCATCTTTCAGCATTATATCTGTCAATATTCTGGTGCACTTGCTCATGCTTCAATAATCAATATTCTGGTGCTGACAGTGTTCCACTGCTACTTTTAAGGTTTTCAATGACTAAATATTTGGAAGTAGTACATCTCTTTCTCTTCCTAGTCTGTCTTCATTTGGAAGCTCATCTGAAACCTGTCTACTGTGGGAGACCCTACTGGTATTTAAAATACCTGTGGAATAGTTTCCAGAATCACAGCAACATACAAGCCACCACAACACAACTAACTGACATGATGAGTGGTGGTTTTTAATAAGCAAAATATGTATTGCTACCTCAGCATTATTTTGTGAAGACTAAATAAGATAAGTAAGTATTGCTCACACCAAACATTTCACAAAAGTCCTCTTTTTCAGAGATTTTGACTTACCTTAAATGTAATATTCAATTAATGACCAGGTAATTTTGATTCTTTCCCTTAAAAAAAAAAAAAAGCCTTAGATATTTTGGATATATTTTTGCTGCTGGTAATAAATTCTAGAACATTATAAAACATTTATAGCAATAGCATGCATACTTTTTTTAAATGCATGTATTGTTCTATTCAAAAGGGATACTAAAAGCATTTGTCTTAGTTCAACGCAGTGATATTTTATAAAAACACTTGATGTAAATTTATATGTAAAATAATGTTATATATCCATTGACATTTCAGACCTTAGGAATGATGAAAATGGTTTCACTTTCTCTCAGTTTGTGCGCAGCATTTAAAGGAGCACCGACCAGTACAGAAATCATATCAAACTCACTGTAGCTACTAGTGACATGTGGTATACCTGTATTAAATCCTTTCCACTCCCAAAATGCCTGTGATTAGTTTCAAGTCATTTTCATACCACAAATAACCAGAATAAGCCTATGAGAAAATTTAGTAAGTTATATTTATAATGGAGAATTAGAGTCTTCTGTGAATTCTGTCATTTTTCCTCCATCAATGTTAAGGCAAAGAGCATTAGTAAAGAATAATGAATGCCATTGACAGAATGTCTAACCACAGAAATTCCTGCACTGGAGTAATGAGGCTAGGTCTTTTATTAACCCATTTTCCCATGTCATTAAGCAAATCAGTACTATAGGAATAAATATTATATTCATGTCTTCTACTTGCTCAAAGTTAGAATACTGAGAATCATCCTCAGTGTTTCATTGCCCTGTTGTATTCTAAATGCTATTGCAATGCCTTTTTTTTTTTTCAAATTCAAATTGTAAATAAAATTCTACAGTTTGAAATTATGAACAATGTAAACTTCACTGACCTTCTGAAAGTCATTCTATTCCCGATAATTTTATCTCCTGTATTGTGAACTATTTTCCTCAACAGAGAGAGAAATGATTCTTCCCCCAGAGATGGAGGAAGCAAACAGAATTCATCAGTAAGTGAAAGAGACTTCACCAAGACAGAGCCAGATTTAGAAAATGCTATTGAGAAGTAGGTAGCTTAATGAAGGATAGAAAATTCTGGCTATCTCTTGCCTAAGGCTGGGTCCCCAGAGGTCTGAATTAATACATAGAAAGATACAGAAAAATATATAGGAACCAGTAGAATTGAGTAAAGAAAATGCATATATAAACCAATTCTCCTGGGTGCAGAGGTATCACAATTTTGACTCATAGAGCTATATATTTTTCTCAATAAATAGAGTAATTGCTTTTTCATGGGTTGCCTGATTTTAATATAGCTTATTTACTGTCTCACAATAAATAAAATAATAAAGAATACATGTGTAAATATGCATAGAGTTGACTTTGTTATATAGTTATTGAATGCTGCAGTAGGGAAAATTAACAGTATCAAAACAAATAATTTACTTTTTTTGAAATATGAAAGCTGCCTCATGCAATGATTCTAAGCATATTTTCATGAATTACTTTGATAATTCTGTTTAAATTAGTCAAAACTTCTCTATGTCTATTCTGAAATTTTAAAATGTTGGTTGGAGTTCTGGTGTTGCTCCATAGGATAAGAACTTGACCTCATGGTTGGTTTGAATTAAAAGAACAGAAGTTCAGACCACCAATCACCCCTCAGAAAACCTATCCACAGTCATCATGAGTCAGAACCAACTCGAGAGTATCTAACAACAACATATCATTTAAACTACTTTTCCACTGCAGTTGCAACACATTGGCCTAAGATGTAGGGCATTGAAAGACAGAAGTGCATTTTTTTAAAGCATGAATGCATGTAATTAAATAATATTTCTATAACTGATGTGTTTTTTTTTTAATCATTTTGTTTTATATTTCTACTTGATTAACTCTAGATACCAGACTTTCATATACTTTGTGAAAATTTTTAATTAGTTTTTAATGAAAATGATTAAATATTCATTGAGTTGAACTATAGCATCATTTCTTTATCAATAGACTACAGAAGAGGCACATTTTCAATGTATCTTTCTTGAATATTTTTTCTTTTTAACTTGGAAAAAGATAATACTAATTTCTAAATAAACATTCACTAACATACTCAAGTAATGATTATATTTTCTTAATTGTACTATCTATTTTTACTCACAAAATAATTTCTAATTAAATGAGCTATTTTTCCATAGAAATAAAGATTTTATAAGTACCATGTATGGTAAAAATTTGACTATTCAAAAATCAACTGTGAAGGTTCAAAAATGTGGTTCATATAAATATTAACAGCAATGCCCTATTTCTACTACATGGACTCTTACTAGAGATAAAATGGATGTATATTTAATAGATTTATTATATTGTGTTGGGAAATTTTATGGTCCAGGATTTGCACTCAATGATGGAAAGGGAAACATATATATATATATGTATATATATCTGGTAGCATAGTGGTTACGAATCGGGCTGTGAACCTCAAGGTCAGCAGTTCGAAACTACTAGCCACTCTGCGGGAGAACTTGAGGCTTTCTGCTCTT
>NW_006408852.1:2058895-2060715 GCF_000296735.1 Chrysochloris asiatica
TTGTGGTAAAAAAAAGAAAATTCATATGATGTATTGCATTGTACAAATCTGCTGTAAAATATCTCTTGAAAGTGTTAGAATGCACAGATGAAATTTTGAGGACTAAGGTATGCCTGATCCAAGACATTGTTTTTTCAATCACGTTATATGCATCTGAAAGCTGGACAAGGAATAAGGAAGACTGGAAAAGAAAGCAATGCATTTGACTTTTGATGTTGGTGAAGAATATTTAAAGTATAATGGACTGCCAGAAGAGCAAGCAAATAAAAGAAGTACATCCATTATGCTCCTTAGAAATGAGGATGGTGAAACTAAGTCTCATGTACTTTAGACATGCTATTAGAAGTGACAAGTCCCTAGAAAAGGACACCATGTTTGGTAAAGCAAAGAGTCAGAAAAGAAGATAAATTCACCCCAAGTTAAATTGACACAATGGCTACAACAATGGGCTAAAACATAACAAATGTAGGGGCAGCATAGGACCTGGAATTATTTTGTTTAACTGTGCATAGGGTCGATATGAGTCAGAGTCAACTCCATGGCACCTAACAACAACATATTACTGAGCACTCTTGATGTACTTCTTCCAAGACACATTTGTTTGTTGTTCTGGCAGTTCATGATAGTTGCAATATATATGTTGTTGCTGTTGTTAAGTGCTGTCTTTGTTGTTGTTATTAGGTGCCATCAAGTTGGTACCAACCCATAGCAACCCTATGCACAGCAGAACAAAACACAGCCTGATCCTGAAACAACCTCACTTTTGTTGCCACGCTTGAGCCCATCGATGCTGCCACTTTGCCAATCCATCTTGTTGGGGGTCTTTTTCTCTGACCCTCCACCTTACCAAACATGATATCCTTCTCCAGTGAATTGTCCCTCCTGACAATATATCTGAAGTATGAGACACAAAGTTTGGCCATCTTGGCCTCCAAGAAGCACTCTGGCTGCACTTCTTTCAATATGGATCTGTTGGTTCTTTTGGCAACCCATAGCACTTTCAGTATTCTCCTCCAACACGTAACTCAAAGGCATCAATTCTTCTACGATCTTCCTTATTCATTGTCCAGCCTTTGCATCCATATGAGGCTATTGAAAACACCATGGCCTGGGTCAGGTGCACCTTAGTCCTCAAGCTGACATCTTTGCTCATCAACACTTTAAAAAGTCTTGTTCATTTCAGCAACCCAGAACTTGATTGGAACTTAATTCAACAGCATTTAGGAGGTTGTGGAATAATAGCCACCTGTCTGCGGATATTCATCAGCTACAGTCTCAAATCTCTGATATAAGTAATTCTCAAGCTGAGCACTGAGTGGCTTCCAGTTTGCTACCTCTGCTAGAGATTAAGATCCCCTATGAACTTAATTGAACCTCAGCATAGTGATCCTGCTGGGTCAACTTAGAGCAGGTGATGGTCTGGCAACGTCTTGTGTGTGGGGTCCCCACCCGGTCTCCTCCCTCCCTGCCTTCTTCAGATGGCGGCTGTTTATGCTGGACATGTGGCCAGAGATGGGTAAGGATCATGTGGAACCTCAGCAACCTAAGACAGAGCCATTGCCATGCTGCAATGAGTTTTGATGACAGGTAAGACGGAAGAATTCGCACTGACCGCCTAAGACAGGCAGAGTCCCTTAAACAAATAATAATTAAGGGGGAATGTGTGGCAGACCGTGCAGACCCGGTCAGGAGCTCAAGGCCCTGCGGGCCCAAGCATTGCAGACCATCCAAACCATAGGCTCTGAGGATCAGACTTTGGTCACCTAGCAGACATAGCAAACTGGCCCTCATCTGATTATTCACTATGCTTGCTAGTAATC
>NW_006408852.1:2061301-2083454 GCF_000296735.1 Chrysochloris asiatica
ATCGCAGGTTGTTAATGAGTCTTCCTCCAATCCTGATGCCACGTTTTTCTTCACATAACCCAGCTTTTCGGATGATTTCCTCAGCATACAGGTTGAATAAGCATGGAGAAAAAATACAACCTTGTCCCACATCTTTCTTAATTTTAAACCCTTCATTGTTTCTATGTTCTGTTTAGACAACTGCCTCTTGGTCCAAATACAGATTCCTCATGAGCACAATTAAGTGTTCTGGAATACTCCTAAGTGCTGTCTAGTCAGTTCTAAATCATAATGACCTTCTATAGGGTTTCTGAGGAGTCACTGATGGGTTTGAACCACCAATTCTGTGGTTCCCTGTTTGATGCTTATTCTACAGTGCCACAATAAGGATCCAAATGTATATATGTGACACTTCAGGGTAAGCAGTAGACTTCTAACAGCAAATTCAGTGATTAAAACCAACCAATCACTGCTTAGAAAACTTATACAGGGTCCCTATGTGTTAACAATTTGTTGCCAATTTAAAACAGCATATATAAATATCTATATCTATGGTGATAATGCTGTGCTGTGGTGTCAGTTCTACTTCATAGTGACCTTGTATAGGGGTTCTGAGGCTATAAATCTTTATTAGAACAGAAAGCCTCATCTTTATCCAACAGAGTAGGTCATAGAGTCAAACTGTTAGCCTTGTATTTAGCATCCCAATGACTAACCCCAATTCTACCAGGGCTCCTATTTATACCTATCTTATCTCTACCTCTGTCTCTATCTATCTATCTATCTATCTATCTATCTATCTATCTATCTATCTTTCTATATCGTGTTCTGATCTCCGTCCCCATATATATGGATTATATAGAACATGTATGGAACATCCCATTAAAAATCTACTTCCACTGAGTGCCAAGTTGATGCTGACTCATAGTGGCCATATAGAACATTGTAATCTTTATGGAAGCTGAAGTCTTGATGTGATGCTATAGGATAAGTACTAGACTGAAAAGTCAATTTAAACTGAAAGGTGGCTGTTCAAACCCACCATCCACTCCTAAAACATCCTATACAAGTTCACTATGGGTTGGGAACAACTCAATGACAACAACAACAATAACAACAATCTTTATGAACTGGCTATCACACCTTTTTTTCTACAGAATAGCTGGTGAGTTTCAACTGCCTCCCTTTAGGTTAATAGCTGAGTGATTAATGCTTATGTCAACTGCACAAGCTTTGATAGTTGCAAAAGATTAACTTTACCAGAGCAAAAATTAACACAATTTTACCAGTAAATAACATCATGATACCTGGAGAATAGATTAAATTTGCCACATACTTCATTTTGTTTGGAGTCACAATCAGCACTCATGCCATCAATAGTCAAGAAATCAAATGACATATGCACTAGGCAAACCTGTTGCTGTTGTAAAAGATCTCTTTAAAGTGTTCACGAGCAAAGAAGTCATTTTGAGGACTAAGGTGCATCTGACTCAAACCATGTTATTTTCAATAGCCTCATATGCACATGAAAGCTTGACAACAAATATTGGAGGTGACTGAAGAATAGATGTATTTGATCCATGATGTTTGAGAAGAATAATGAAAGTATCATAATTTGCCAGATGAAAAATAAATTTGTCTTTGAAGGACAGTAAGAATAGTCTTTAGAAGCCAGAATGATGAGGCTTTTTCTATAATACTTTAGACATGTTATGAGAAGGGACCATTCCCTGGAGAAGGACATCATTGTTGGTAAAGTAGATGGTCAATGAAAAGCAGGAATTCCACAATGAGGTGGATTGGAACAGTGACAGCAACAACTGGCTCACACATAACAACAATTGTGAGGATGATACAGAACCAGGCAGTGTTTCATTCTGTTGTCCATAGAGTGCTCTGAGTTGGAATTGACTCAATGGCACATAACACCAACAAAAACACTTAGATTGAGAGCACAAGTCACAACAAAAGAGAAGATATTTTCTGTATGAAATATATTCACTAGAAAATTTCTTGTCTTTTGTTGTGGTTTCCAGTCCCAATCTAAGTGTAGAGCTGCCTGTTTAAATATTTTCAGTAAATATAAAAACTTAATATAATTTGATATATTGATCAAATTACAGTGTTCATAAATTATATTAAAATACCAGGGGAATTAAAATGTCAGGGGAACAACAAATATGTGTTGGAAGAAGTACAGCCAGAATTCTCCATAGAAATCAAGATGGTGAGACTTCATCTTTCATACTTTGTGCATGTTAGCAGGAGGTAATAGTCCATGGACAAGGATATCGTGCTTGTTTAAATGAGGCGTCAGCAAAAAACGATGAAAACTCTCTAATGAGATGTATTGATGCAGTGATATGCAGTGAACAGTGAGCCCAAACGCAACAATTGTGAGGACAGTGCAGGACAAAGTATTGTTTCATTCTGTTGCACTGAGGGTCACTATGAGTTAGAACCTACTTGATAGCACCTAATAACAACAACAATTAAAGCTTGTCTATCTGTGTGTATGAAATTTACTGTAGTCCATGAAGTTTTATACAAATGCTATCATTTGAGATAAATTTTAAATATGCAGTAACTTGACTGCCTTTAGAACTTTGTTAGAAGTATTTATTAAATTAGACTATGCATTGTTATATCTTTGTCTTACATTCTTCAGTCTCTAAGAAAAATAAGAATCTTTGGTATTGACTAGTATTTTTTTCTCTTGTGTTCAAAATTCTGCCTCATGTAAGGGAAGTACATAGAGGATTTTTTTATTTTTATTTTTTTTTTTGTCATTACATTGGATTTTTATATCCTAACAAAGACCTGCTCTCACCTGTCAGTTTTTCACTTGAAGTGCCCTAAGTGAGGTTTGAGAGTGCCCTAAGTGTAACGTCAGTACAATTTCTGTCACTTTATACAGGCCTTTCCTGGGTATACTCTATTTGTACTTTTTGCCATAAAAACTTACTAGAAAAGAATAACTTACAGTAGTTATTCTTTCCTAAGGGATACTAGAAGAATCCATAGAAAATATGTTGCTTTATCTCTCTACTGGGCTTCAGAATTTGCTTTCCATCCCCCTACCCCCAATGTCTGCAACAATACTGTATCTTGATATTTTCATTCTGATGAAGCTGTCATTTGAAATTGTTTACAGGGTGGCTGGATTTTAAACGTGATTCACTGCTGAGGTTGACTTCTAGCTATAAAAGTACAGACCCTAGAGATCAATGTTTAGAGGGCCTACAAACAAACACACAATGAATTGTCCCACATTTAGAGAAGTGTTCCACACTTATTTTATAAATATAGTAAAAATAGATAATCATGATAACTTTCATATAGCACATTTTACATTTATATAATTTTAGAAAGAAACTGATTATAAAATAGCAATGCAAAGATTGTTGCCTGGCCAGACTTGGTACATTCATCTTCAACTTTTTTGATGAGCACTAGATCCAAATAAAAGTCTGACAGCACAGATGCACATCAGAGAGTAGTGACGTTCTCATTTCCCCCAAACTCCACTGGTGACCACAGTCATGGCCAGATCCCACTCTCATCCACCCCCATCATGCTCCCTGTTTTGCCACAGGTCAGATATGCACCATTTGTGAGCTATACCATTGTGAGGTTGTTGTTGTTATTGTTAAGTACCATTGAGTTGGTTTTGATTCATATCAACCCTGTTTAGGGTTTGGAGGAGCATCTGGTGGGTTTAAACTGCTCTCCTTGTGATTCACAGTGTAGTACTGATCCTAGAGCACCATACCACCCCAATTCCAGAAGATAGGTGAACTCTGCTTCTTTAGATCTTCACATCACTCAGAGCCTGATTTGGTCAGACCTAGACTAGCAAAACTGTCATACCAACTAACTTAACCCCAGATATTTTCAGGGTCAAAAAGAGTTCCTTCTGGGAGTAAAGCATCTGACTTCAGTCAAGTTTACAACCTGAAATAACTACTTCTATATTGGATAACCTGACCATAGACAACACATAGGCCTACAAGAACAGTGTTATCGCTTCCCTCCCCCTCTTACCCTGACTGTAAAGACCACCCACAGTTAGTGCTACTCTGAATCCTGTCCTCAACTTTTTCTTTTCATGGTTTTAATACTCCTCCTCCTCTTCTTCATTGTCCTTGTCTTCCTTCTTCCTCATCTCTTTCCCGTCTCTTGTTTTTATCATTTTTTCCCTCCATTTCCCCTTTATTTTTCTGTCTTCTGTTTCTCTATTTTCCTTTCTACTTCTTTTTCATTCCCTTGAGTTTTGTTTGTTATTATCTTGGCTCTTTTTTTTTTTTTTCTTTCCCTTTTATTTTTGTTTAGTTGTTTTCATTTCGTTTTCTCTCCTATGTTTTATTTTCCCTTTTATTCTCTTTTTAGCTATTATACTCTCTTTTATTACTGATGCCTGTGTTTTGTTTGTGTATTTCATATATGTGTGTGTGTGTGTGTTTCTTCTTGATCCATTGGATAAGAGACAACAACCATCCCTTTATGGCCACTGAGCAAGATACAATACCATTTCCCATGGTAACTGATCAATAAAATACAGTAGCCACCACTACCAAATCCACTCTAAATTGAGCTTCATGAATGATGAATGGTGAATTGTGCACATGCTCCCATTCGTGAATCACATTCATCATAAAACAAGTGATGAGTGCCAATATATATCATCAATTAAATACAAATACATGATACCTCAATGTTTCAAAGATAACAGAAATATCAGTTGACATGAGGAAACAAGACAGTGGCTCAAGGAGGTGACCAAGCAGTAAAGCAAGAAAACATTCCTGAAGAAGAAAAGGTAATGGGACAACCTAACAACAAATTAAAAAAACTGATATGTAGGTACTTCAGTGGGTTAAGAGAAAGATTGAGAAAACTGTAGATAAAAGCTAGGATGACACGAAAGTTTTATGAGAATTCAGGAAAACAAAACAAGAAAAAATTGATAAAATAAATAAAATATTAGAAATAATATAAAATCAGCAAAGAGGAATCCAGATGATTAATCACAAGATTTTAGAAGTGGACAATGTATTGAAAAGGCAAAGGTATAGATTTAAATCAATGAATGACCGAATTATTGAGCTTGAAGATACATCTCTCAATATGAGCCTGTTTGAAGAACAATCAGAAAAGATAAGGAAAAAATTCAAAGAAAGATTAAGATTTTTGTGGGGCAATATCAAGAGGAATAAAGTACAAGTGAGTGGAATTAGAGAACCAAAAAAACAAAAGAAAGAAAAAGAAAAGAAAAGAAAGCAGAGAAAATTGTCAATGAACTTTTAGAAGAAAACTTCCCTAACATCATGAATGGCAAGAAAATAAGCATTCAAGATGCTTAATGGAACCCAAACAGGAAAGACATCAAACAAAAATCATCAAGAAATATCATATTCAAACTTACCAAAATCAAAGACAAAGAAAGAATACTGAGAACAGCTTTGGAAAAACAAATTTACCTACAATAGAGAAACAATAAAATTAACTCTGATTTACCAACAGAAACGATGCAGACAAGAAGGCAATGAATGATTTATATAAAGCTCTGAAAAAAATGCCAACCAAAAATCATGTATCCAGTAAAATTGTCCCACAAAACCGATGGCAAAATTAGAATATTTCCAGATAAACAGAAGTTAGATGAATTGTAATAATCAGACCAAATGTGAAAAAACAACAATAAAAAAAACAATGAGTTTTCTCTGTACAGAGAACCAACAACAGCAGACAAATCCAGAGATTAATATATATAACACTACTAAGACGTCAACTCAGATAAAGAAGTGCCTAAAGTAAAACCTTCAGACTGAAAGTAGAGAATCAGATATATCAATTTTAATGAAGGTATCAACAAAGCAAAACAAATAAGTAGTGTAATTATAGAACTTCCACATGGTAGGAAGCCAAGTAGACTACAAAGTGAAATATAATGTTTTAAACTGGTAAAGAAATTAATAAATTGTAAGCTGTCCACAAATAAAATTACACAGAATATAGATGAATTAAGTGCACTAGTCAAGTGACAGAGAGAAGCTGAAAGGGTAACAAAACAGGATACTTCAATATGCTGTATTCAAGAGCGATACCTTAGACAAAGACAAACATAGAGTTAAAATTAAAGGATGGAAAGAAAATATAACAAGCTAACAGCAATCGAAAACCAACAGGGTAGGGAATATTAAATTCTGATAAAATAGCTTTAAGACAAAAATCTGCTTAAGAGAAAAAATGAGACATTATATCATGATTTAAGGTCGGTTGAACAGGAGGACATTCCATAATAAATATTTGTGTTCCCAATGAAAGAACCTCAAAAATACATAGATCAAACTCTAACAAAACCGAAGAGACAACTCTAAAATATTATGGACTCCTGGTGTGGCACTGTAGGATAAGCTGTGGACTTTGAACCACAAGTTCAGCAGCTCAAACCCACCAGCTGCTCCATGGAAACCCTATACAAGATTGCAAAGTGCAGGAACCAACACGACAGCACTCAACAACAATAACACAATAATAGTGTGATATGTTAACACACCCATCTATATTCAGGACAGAAAAGCTAAAAAGAAACTCAACAATGATACGAAAGAAATAAACAACACAATCAACTTGACTTCATAGATTTATACAGATCATTCAACCCAACAGCTGCACAATATATATTCTTTACAAGTGCACATGAAACATTCTCCAGAACAGACCATATGTTAGGCCACTTAGCAAGCCTCAATAAATTATAAACATAAAAAATATTACATAGTATCTTCTCAGACCACAGTGCAATAAATTAAAAATCAACAATAGCAAAAGCAAAGAAAACATTGAATATGTGGAAATTGAATAACCCTGATTAAATGCTTCTGGATAATGTTTTTTGTGGTTAGGTGCCATTGAGTTGATACTGACTCATAGTGACCTTATGCACACAGAATGAAATATTGCCTGGTCCTTCACCAATTTTACAATCATTGCTACACTGGAACACTTTGCTGCTGCCACTGTGTCATTCCATCTTGTTGGAGGTCTTTCTCTTTCTCACTGACCCTCCACTTTAATTAGCAGAATGTTCTTATCCAGTGACTGGTCTCTCCTTAATAATAGAGAAATAAAAAATATGTAACTTTTAAGATTCCTTGAATTAAATGAAAACAAATGCACAACATACCAACACCTTTGGGAAACAGCAAAAGCCGTGCTCAGATGGCAATTTATAGGAACCGAAGCACGTCCAAAAAGATGAAAGAAGCAAAATGAGAAGCTTAGCCCAACATCTCCAACAACTAGAAAAATAAAACTAAAAGCTTAAGCCTAAAGCTACTAGAAGAAAGGAAATGATAAAGATTAAAACAGAAATTAGTGAAGCAGAAAAGCAACAGAATCAGCAATACCAATAGATTTGTTCTTAGAAAAGATTAATAAAATTGACAAACCACTGGAAATTTTTATAAAGGTAAAGAAGGAGAAGCAAATAGCACAACAAATGAAAAAGATAGCGTTACATCAGAAATAATGACAATAAAAAATTATAATAACAATATTATGAAGAACTGTACTACAAACATTCTTGAAATCTAAAAGACATGGACAAATACCTAGAAACATATTACTTCCTGAAAGGAAGAGACATGTTCAGAAAAGTTGAACAGATCCTTTCAAATAGATGAAAATAAGAAACTGATCAGGTCAGAACCCCTCCCACCTCCCCAACAAAAGCTTATAATTCTAGGCTTACAAACATTTTGAAAGGGGCTGACACCAATTCTACTCAAACTATTCCAGAAAATGTTAGAAAATTTCCTAATTCATTTTATAAAGTGATTAGAACCCTGATACAAAAAAACAAAAACAAAAAACAAACAAACAAACTAAAAAAAACCCCAACAAAACCCACAAACAGGCAAAGACATTACTAAAAATGAAAATTATAATCCTCACTAAAATATATATATATCCTTCATGAAGTAGATGCAAAAATTCTCAGCAAAGTACTAATCAATAGAATCTAACATATCAAAAATAAATAAATAAATCATGACCAAGAGGTATTCATTCCTGATTTGCATACATATTTCAATATTAGAAAATCAATCAACTTAAATTCATCATATAGTTAACAAAAACAAAAAGAATCACATGCTCATTTAGATTGAGAAATAAAAGGCAGTTGACAACATCTAACACCCATTCCTGATAAAAACATTCAACAAGAATAGAGGGGAAATTCCAACATAAATAAGGATATATATGCAAAACCAAGGAGTCTTGGTGTGGCATTGTAGGATAAGCATTAAACTGCAAGGTTTGTTTAGATCACAAGACTCCAAGATCAATCTTTAAAGAAATGAAAAAAAAAACTAATCATCAAATTTATATGCAAAGGAAAGAGAGCTTGGATATACAATCTTTTACTACTAAATAAGAGGAAAATAGGAGGCCTTTCACTTTTCATTCACAGAACCTACTACACAGTCACAGTAGTCAAACAAAACAGCCTGGTACTCGTGTAAGGAAAGACACATAGATCAATTGAGTCTGTGGAACGGAATTAAGAATCCAGAAGTAAATTCATCTACCTACAGTCAGTTAGAGTCCTTGTGTGGCGCTGTAGGATCAGCACTAGACTGCTAACCACAGTGACTCTGTAGTCTTTACACCCACTTTCGATGCTTTCTACATTATTTAATATTTTGTCTGCAGAATCCTTCAATATTGCTACTTGAGGCCTGAATTTTTTCTTCAGTCCATTCAAAGTGAAAAATGCTGTGGGTGTTCCAAGTCTAGGTACTTAGCCCATTTCTTTATAATATTTAGCTTTGTCTTCTGGAGCTACCCTGTGAAGTTTTCTGATCAGCTCTTTTACCTCATTTCTTCCATTTGCTCTAGCATCTCTGTGCTGAAGAGTGAGTTTTAGAGTCTCTTCTGACATCCATTTTGCTCTTTTCCCCCTTTCTCATCTTCTTAATGACCTTTTGTTTTCTTCCTGTGTGATGTTTTTAATGTCATTCCACAATTCTGTGGTCTTCAGTAATTAGTGTCTAATTCATCAATCTGTTCTTCAGATGATCTCTAAATGCAGGTGGAATATTGTCAAGGTCATGTTCTGGGTCTCATGGACTTGTTTTAATTTTCTTCAGCTTTAGTCTCAATTTTTATAAGGGAGACTGATGATTTGTTTCACAGTCAACTCTTGGTCTTATTTTGTGTGACAATATTGAATTTTTTGATTTATATGTATTCTCTTTGGTGAGGTCCATATGTATCTTGCCATTATGTTGTTAAAAAAAATTTGCTTTCAGTAAATTAGTAGTCTTGCAAAATTTTATTGTTCAATTTCCAGCATTATTCTATCACCAAAGATATAAAATATTTTCCAACTACTCTTCCTCTTTGTTTCCAAACTTCCTATTCTAATCACCATTAATGTATTTTCATTGTATGTTTGGTCAACTTCAGGGTAAAGAAGTTGTTAGAATTCTTCAATTTACTCTTCACAATTGGTGAGTAAATTTGAATAATTGTGATATTAATTGTTTTCTATTGTAGGGGTTTGGATATTACCCTATCACAGACAGAATTGTACTTCCAGATAGATCTATAAATGTTCTTTCTGATGATGAAAACAATGCTATTTCTCTTCAATTTGTCATTCCTGATATTGTAAGCCATGGTATTTCTGAATAAAATGGCCATTTCAGCACACTAATATCAATCACTAAAGTTTTTTATCTTTATGCATCCCATTTCATTTTTGACAACTTCCAATTTTCATAAATTTATACTACTTCTTACATTGCATGTTCTGATTATTAATGGATTCTTGCAGTTATTTTTCATCATTTCATTTGTGCACCATTAACAAATGAAGTCCTGAAAGTTGCACTCCATTCACATCATTATGGTCAACTCTACTGTGAGGAGACAGCTTTTTCTTAGTTGTATTCTGAATGCCCTCCAAACTGAGGGGTTCTACCTCTAGCACAATATCTGACAATATTCTATTACTATTCATAACATTTTCATATCTCACACTATTAAAAAAAAAAAGAAACTCAAGATGTATTAAAGACATGAATATAAAACCCAGAACTTTAAAGAGCAACAATTAAAAAATAAAAGAGGACAATATAATGAGCCTGATACATGGCATGAATAAATAATCAAACCTAACTGAAAATACATAAACAGCAGAAGACTAACTAGATATTTGGGACTTTCTAATAATTGGACACATGTAGCAAAATATTTTTACCAAAAGAGTGAAAAAGAGAATACACAGATTGGGGGGAAATTTGGCAATTTCGTATCAGACAATTTTTTAATTTTATGGAAAACTTAAACACTACAATAAGAATAAAACCAAAAGATCCAATTGAAAATTGGGCAAAGGACCAGAGCACACACTTTTCCAGAAAAGACATTCAGGCAACTAACAAACACATGAAGAATTGTTCGCCATCACTAGCGTTTTTCTTAGTTAATTGCCATTGTGTCTGTTCCTACTCATAGTGACCCCGAATAGGATTTCCCAGGAATAGCTGGTAGATTTGAACTACCAATCTTGCAATTAACCGTTCAGTACTTATCCTAAAGTGCCACACCAGAACTACTTTGTTGTTAAGTGCCGCGGAGTCAATTCCAACTCATAGCAACCCTATATAGGGTTTCCAAGCAACTGGTGAGTTTGAACTACCAACCCTGTGGTTCAAACTGTCTTTGAGGTCAACAGCTTATCTTCTGATGCCACACCATCACTTCAATGGCTACTTTGTTGTTGTTATTGTTGTTAAATTCTGCTGAGTTTGTACCGACTCGTAGCCACCCTGTATAGCATTTCTGAGGAGTGACTGACTGGTGAGCTTGAACCACCGTTCTTGCAGTTTAAAGTGACCTTGCAATCCAGTGCATTGACCCACAGCACCACACCAGGATTCTATAAGGGCTACTTTAGATATATGCAAATCAAAAGGACTACTTTAGATATAAATAAATCAAAACAACAATGAGTTATTATCCCACCACAGCATTAATAGCAAAGTTGAAAAAACATAAAACAACAAATGTTACAGGGAAAGAAGAGACTGAAGCCCTCATACCCTGCTGGTGAGATGGTAGCATGGTTCAACCACCATGGGAAACAATATGGAGCTTCCTTAAGGAATTAGTAATAGAAATAGCATATATGCTAGCAATTCCTCTATTTGGTATATATCCTAAATAAATAAGAGCTGTGACACAAATAGATGTATACACATCCATGATTATTCCACCATTGAAAGAATGGGAAAACAAACTTTGGTACATATACACAATGGAAAATTATACATCATTGAAGAGTAACAATGAATCTTTGAAACATCTCACGACATAAATGAATCTGAGGACATTATCCTCAGTGAAATTAGTTAACCACAAAGGGACAAATATTGTAAAAAGTCAGTAAAATATTTCACAATAAAAGAAACAGCATTTGATGATTCCTAGGTATGTGAATCCTGGTATGGGGTTGTTGGGTAAGCACTCCATTGCTAACTCCAAGGCTGGAAGTTCAAATCCATCAGCTGCTTTTTGGAAACACTATACCATGTCATTATGAGTCAAAACTGACTTGATGGTACTTAACAACAACAAGGGATGGGAGGGAAAGGGGAGTACTTGCTGGCTAGAGGGTAGGAAGGGGATAACTTGGATGACTGCATTGGTAATGACAACAAGAAAGGGGCTGGCAGAAGAATAAAGAAGGCATAGGGAAACACAGTGAGTGTAAGAGTTAGGGGACTAGAGCAATACTGTTATATTCACAGTATAACAATAATCTATGTATATATTGAAATCCTGGTGTGGTGTTAGGATAAGCACTGGACTGCCAGTGACAAGATTGATGGTTCAATTCCACTAGCCACTCCTCTGTGAATGGAACTATATCACAACACTTAACAACACCAACAAAATAGATATATACTTGGGTAGATACACAAGCTGAACAGGTATGGGAGGGAGAGTGGGAGTTGTTGTTTTTGTTAGGTGCCATCAAGTTGATAGTAATGCACAGTGACTATGGACAGCAGAAGGAAACACTGTGTGATCCTCACACAGTGTTATATATGAGCTCATTGTTATTGCCACTTGGTAAATCCATCTCCTTGGGGGCTGTGGGGGGGGGGTTTCATTACCAAGCATAATGTCCCTTCTGATAACATGGCTAAAGAACTTGAGTGGTAGTCTCACCATTCTTGCTTCTAAGGAACAATCTCAATCTGTCTGTACTTCTTCCAGAAGCGATTTGTTTATTCTTTGCATAGTTCACATACTTTCAATATTCTTTGTCCCCACCTAAAAATTCAAATGCATCAATTTTTCTGCCATCTTCCTTATCTATTAGACATGTTTTATATGGTGTACTTTTAAAAAGTAGAAATATTTCAGAATTGAAATAATATGAAAACTTAGCATATGGGATTCATAAAAAAATACTACACATTTTTGTATGGATTCAAATTTTAAATTCTGAAATTTTGTTTAAAATTAACAGAATAAAGAATTTTTTTTTAAATTAAGATCATCACTTCATTTTCTTCTATTTTTGAGATCTGTCTTCTTTCAGAGTTTAGAAAAAGTACAACTATGGATTGAATTGTGTGCTACCACAACATGTCCTGTAAGTATTGCACCTTTTACCTGTGAATATGATACTTTTTGGAAATATGAGTTTCTGTTTCTTTTATTATGTTAGTGAAGACATACCACTGTAGGATGGATCCTAAAGTTGATCACATCTGAGTTATAAAATCCATAATATATACAAGAAAACACACTGAGGAAGAAAGACAAAATGTGTATCAAGGAACTCCAATGAACCAAGGATAATCTGGGGCTACTAGCAAGAAAGATATTGACAATGAAGAGACCCTTACTTGGACTTTTAGCTTTTAGAACTGTAAGAAATTAATTTTAAGCCATCCAGGTGTGGAATTTGTGATACGATGGTACTTTTGTGCTGTGGAAACAGTTCCGACTAATAGTGACCCTGTGTCAGCTTTCCTAGGCTGTAAATCTTTATGGGAGCAGAGTATCATTCTTCTCCCATGGAGAAATTGGTAGTTTTTAACTACTGACCTTTTGGTTATCAGCCCAGCTCATAATCCACTACTTTCTGAGGTCTCCATGTATTATCACAGCAGTAGATAACTAAGACAGGTATTTATCACCAGTCTCTTGATTACAAAGTAAGATTCTTTAAGTAAAATTTTTCCTGAATAATTTTGCTTTTGAGAAGAAAGTAAAAATATCTGCACCATTTAAAAAAAATAATTTCTTCTTGGACCAAATTTATAAGATGAGTTAAAAATCCCATAAATTCTTTGAACTTTTCTTCCCTTTTGCCTTTGGCAATGCAGGGCAATCAGACTACCTGTTTTTGAAGGAGTTACTTGCATATTTCAGAAATGATCTATTACAGGCAAAACCCAAGAAATGGATATTAGGTCTAAATCATTTACTAAAAGAAAAGAAACGGAGACAGTGTGATTCTTTTCATTAAAGTTGTAGGAAATGCTCCAGTGACCCCATTATTATTGTTTCAAATGTCAAATCTACAATGACAAATGACCAGAAGAAAATATGAGAAGTAGAACCTTAAGTGCAGGAGAGTTTGAGAACTTCATGAATAGTTGTATTTTTACAGTTTTTCCTCAGTTATAGTCATTAAAATTTGACAATATTTAATCTGTTTGCCCAATGACTTCATGTGCCTGTGTGTCTGTATGCAGGTGTGTTGAAAGAGAAACAGAGGTAATATACGAGTTAAGAAAAAAGGAAAACATACTTGAAAATATTGACAAGGCCTATATGAAACAGTACAGATTTCAAACAACCAAATTTGAAAAAAAAAAGATTTCAACAAGATGAAATTTTGTCATTCACATTAATTGATGTCATGAATATTTTGAAACTTCTTTTTTTCCCTTCCTTTAATTTTGAGATTTTCCCTCCAGGAATCTAAGTAGACTCTAAGTAAATACTTTTTGTGCCTTCCCACATGGGACCTATCATTCCTGCTCAGTTTAGAGAACACACATGGCTAAAACAAGAAAACTCAAATACTCTCTGTACATGCACCCTCTAGAAAGTCCTGAAGTTTATTATACTTAAAGCAAAAATAATTGCTGCAGATATCTGCCTATCCTCCTTTGTATTGCACAGTGGGTCCTGTGCAGTAATCAAGATGAAGTGCCCCTATTATAAGCTGCTACATTTTTTTATTTTTAACATAACAGATATTTGAAGATCTGCCGAAAGCATCTTTGTGAGTCTTAAAGACATTCATGCTGTGAAAAATACTTGCGCAACAAAAGGTATATGGACAAATGGATAAATAATTGGCTAGATGCCTGGAACTGCCCACAGGGTATTGTTTTGTTTTTTTGGAAAAATCTCACTCTCTTCTCCTGAATAATATTTCTGGTAGTATCAGTTTTAAAATGTCTGCTTTTTTGATATCTTGCTTAGAAAAAACCTAAGAGATACTGTGATGGATTCACTTATGCCTTCAAAATGTGGCTGGACTCCTGTAGGATCAGCAACGAACTATGAACCACAAGTCAGCAGCAAAAAACCACCAGCTACTCCTTGAAAATCTTGTAAGGATTGCTATGAGTCAGAACTGACTCAACAACATTTAAAAACAACATATCAAATTCCATTTGGGAATGTGTTTTCTGTGTTATATTAATGAGGCAAGATTAATATAGGGCTTATCTTTAATTAATCTCTTTATAAATATAGAACATATCAAGCAAGAAGAGTAGAGGTGGGGCAAGACAGATGAGAAAAATTGTGGTAAGAAAGATGTAAAGATATACAGAGATCTCCTAGGAAGTAGGAAGCAAAAACTGAAGATATAATGATCTTTTTCCATAGCTAACATGGAGAGGAAGTCCTTCCTTAGAGTTAATGTTCTGAATCTGGACTTCGAGGACCTAAAACACATCCACTTCCACGGAGCAAATTCTGACTTATAGAAACTTTGTATAAGGTTTCCAAGGTTGCAAATCTTCATGGAGCAGAAAGCCTCATCTTAACCCAGTCTAATCACTGGACTGCCAGATATTGTGATTAACAGTACCACCAGGACTCTTAGACACCAACAGTGTGAGAAAATAAATTTCTATTTCTTAATGTGATATTTTTGTTATACAAGTGCTGGACAACTAAGACAGAACATGGTACCAGAGTATTGGTTGTTATTCTAACAGATTCCTAAAATATGGAAGCCACTTTGGAATTGGGTAATGGGTGGAAATTGAAAGAATTTTAAAGAGCCCCAAAGGAAAAATCCAGATTTCCTTGAAGACTTAATAGAATTATGATGTCAAAGGCAATTCTGGTGATAATTCAACTTAAATGAGGAGAGCTATAGAGAAAATCTCTATCTTAGACATACATGTGATACAGCAAAAGCATTTTGCTTGAATGAGCATGTTAAACATTCTTCTGTGAAGTTTTAAAAGAAAATTATTGGACAATGGAGGAAGGGTGATGCTTTTTGGGTAGTGGAAAATATGGTCAAATGTTTGGTGGAAGGTAGACTTGTAAGTGGTGAACTTTCTAGCTAAGATTTCCAAAGCAACATCTTAAAGGGACCACATATTTTCACTTTTCTTCTTATAATAAAATGTGAGAGGAAATAAATAGACTTCAAAATGAAAACTAAACCTCAAACTTTAGAAAATTGTAGAAAAATAGGACACATATGCTAGAATTTTCACCAAGAACATTGTTACACAGTCTTTTGTTAAACTATGCAACACTGTAATTGATAGATCTAACTAACTAAAGGAACAGAGGAAGGAAATTGCTAAGAGAACACTGTCCCTTGGAACTCTGCAGGAAGAAAACAGGTCAAAAGATCTACAACCATTGTTCTCCAAGAAAAGTAAAAGGTCACTGAAGCCATTTGGAGAATAATAGATTTGTTGAAGGTGCACTAGAAACAGGGTTTTTTTGGTTTCAATGTTTGGGATCACAGTTTCCTATATCTCAAAGGGTGGGGCTAAAAACTCCTGAGTTTAAAAAATTTTGATTTTTGTCAACTCAGTTCTGGAGGGTAGAGCTATCATTAAGCTGTACCTTGGGGATGGAGTTACCTTCCAAACCTGAATGGGTAGGGTTACCACTCAGATGGACAAAGAGAATAGGGCTGCTCAAAGCCAACAGAGCTGAGTTGCCATCCCACTGTACTTGGAAGGCAGAGCTACAGTCTAGAACCAAGGGGTCTTTCTCCATGAATGCACTGGACATGACCAACTTCCAGAGTCTGGAGCCTGTAGTGTTGTTCAGATGGTTTCAAAGAACAGAGCATTATCTTCAGGTCTTGAGAAATAATGTAATTTATTTTGCTTGTTTTTAGACTTGCTTGGTTTCTGTGATCCCTTCTTTTTCTCCAATTTCTTCTATTTATAATGGAAATATCAACAGTATGCCTGTCCCACCACTGTAATTTAGAGAAAACAAAATTATATTTTTCTGGTTGGTAGATGATGAAAATTTTTACCTGAAGAAGGAATATTCATAATGTCTCACCTTTATTTAATTTAGATGATTCATACAATGAGATTTGGCACTTGGAACTGATTTAAGACTATTTTGATTATGTAATAGGATGAATGTGTTTTGCATGTAACAAGAACATATTTTTTGTGTGGAGTGAAGGATATGGGTAAAGGTTAGAATGTTACCAATTAAATTACATCTCCAAAATATGTTGTAATCCTTAACCTGTGTATCTGTGAATATTGGATCCCTTTGATATATTAATGAGGTAGGATTACTGTAGGGTGAATCTTAGGTATAAAAGAGATTAAACAAGCAAGAAGTGGAAAGATGTTATTGTTGTTGATAAATGCCATTGTATTAATTATGACTCATAGTGATCCTATATATGGTTTCCTAGGAGCAGTTGGTGGTTTAAACTATCAACCTTGAAGTTAGTAGTCCAGTGGCTATCCTAGAACACCATACTAGAACCCCAAGGAGAGATATAGAATTAAACAAATCCAAATACATAGAGATCACTAAGAAATAAAGAAGCAGAAGCTGAAGAGACAAGGACTTTATTTCAGGGAGGACAGAGAAAGAAAAAATTTCCCCTACAATATGTGTTAAGAATTCAGACTTCTAACATATACACTGTGAAAAAATAAATTTCTGCTTCTTAAAGCCAACCTTTTTTGGTATTTGTGCAATCTCAGCATTAGATAACTAAAAGAGATACTTATGAGTGAAAAGGAGGAAACTGAGAGTGGCAATGACAATGCAGACAGGGAGGCAGAGTGTGGGAGACGGAAGAAGGTAATAAGAAAGAAAGAAAGAAAAGGAGGGAGGAAAGTTGGAGGGAGAAAAATGGGGATAAAAATTTACAGCAAAAATAAAATAATAAAAGAACTAGAAATAAAACTAGAATAAAAATGCATAATGTCCATATTTAAAGATTTAAGCCTGTACAATTTACTTTATTTAAGTCTCCTTTCCCTTTCAAGAGCATGATCATAGCGGGGATATCATGACACTGGTGTGATATGTACAGATTATTTGAGTAGTTTGCATAAATGTTTTATATGTTTCCCAGTCAGTCTGTGTAAAAAGTTCTGGACTAGGAGCAGACTGTAAAATGCACTTTTAGTGAAACCTGCTAAATCTGAGGCCTGCTGCTCAATCACTGAAGGTACAGAAATACACAGCTTGTCCTCTTTGATCACATCATTTTGAATTTCAAAAATATTTTATAATTCTTTAGGTATATTATACTTTTTGCTTTTTATAAATCATGTTCTTCTTAGTGTGGTGCATTATTTTCATAATTTACATAAACAACTCTGCAAAGTATTAAGTTAATTACAAACCTGAAACCAATTTTAATGGCAAACACTTGCTGTTTGAGATCCTCTAATAGCTGCCATACCCTTTCAGGATGATGCAAAAGGTTAACAATCAACACACTTAGTTGCTAGTCAAAAGATTGAAAGTTTGTGTTCACATACTATTGTTGTTGTTGTTGGGTGCCATTGAGTTGGTACCGACTCATAGTGACCTTATGTACAGCAGAACGAAACACTGACCAATCCTGGGCCAACCTCACTACTGTTGCCACACTTGAGTCCATTGATACTGCCACTTGGCCAGTCCGTCTCGTTGGGGAACTTCCTTTTTTTTTCTGACCCTCCACCTTTACAAACATGATATCCTTCTCCAGTGACTGGCCCCTCCTGACAATATGTTCGAAATAGGAAAGACGAAGTTTGGCCATCTTGGCCTCTAAGGAGAATTCTGGCTGTACTTCATCCAAAACAGGTCTATTGGTTCTTTTGGCAGCCCATGTTACTTTCAAAATACTCCTCCAACACCATAACTCAAAAGCCACAATTCTTCTATGGTAATCCTTATTCACTGTTGAGCTTTCGCAGGCATATGAGGTTGTTGAAAATACCATGGCTTGGGTCAGGTGCACCTTAGTCCTCAAGCTGACATTTTTGCTCTTCAACACTTTAAAAAGGTTTTGTGCATCAGATTTGCTTAATGCAATACATTGCTTGATCTCTTGACTGCTGCTTCCGTGAGTGTTGGTAGTTGATCTAAGAAGAATGAAGTCCTTGACAATGTCAATCTTTTCTCCATTGATAAGAATGTAGTTAATTGGTCCAGAGGTGAGGACTTTTATTTTTTTGACATTGAGATATAATCCATACTGAAGGCTGTGCTCTTTGATCTTCATCAGTAAATGTTTTAAGTCCTCTTCACTTTCAGCAAGCAAGGTTGCATCATCTGCATATCACAGGTTATTAATGAGTCTTCCTCCAATCCTGATGCCACGTTTTTCTTCATAGAACCCAGCTTCTTGGATTATTTGTTCAGCATATAGGTTGAATAAGTATGGTGAAAGAATACAACATTGTCACACACCTTTCTTAATTTTAAGCCATTCAGTGTTTCCATGTTCTGTTTGAACAACTGCCTCTTGGCCCAGGTACAGAGTCCTTGTAAGCACAATTAAGTGTTCTGGAATACTCATACTTTACAATGTTGCCAATAGCTTGCCATGATTCACACAATTGAAAGCCTTTGCATAGTCAATAAAGCCCAGATAAACATCTCTCTGATACTCTCTAATTTCAACCAAGATCCATTGAATACCAGAAATGATATCCCTCATTCCACAGCCTCTTCTCAATCTGGTTTGAACCTCTGAAAATTCTCTGTCAATGTATGGTTGCAGCCATTTCTGTATTACCTTTAGAAAAAGTTTACTTGCATGGGATATCAAAGAGATTATCCAATGATTTCTGCATTCCGTTGAGTCACCTCTCTTTGGAATGGACACAAATATGGATCTCTTCCAATTAGTTGGCCAGATAGTTGTCTTCCAAATTTCTTGGTAGAGATGTGTGAGTGCCTCCTGTGCCGCCTCACTTTCTTGAAAGAGTTCAATTTTTATCCCATCAATTCCTCGTGCCTTGTTCTTTGCCAATTCCTTCAAAGCAACTTGGACTTCCTCCTATATTTTCATTGGCTCTTGATCATATGCTACCTCTTGAAATGGCTGAACTTTAACCATTTCCTTTTGGTACAGTGACTCTATATATTCCTTCCATCTTCTCTTGATGCTTCCTCTGTCATTCAATAATTTGCCCAGAGAACTTTTCAATAACGAAAGTCGAGACTTGAATTTTTTTCTTCAGTCCCCTCAGCTTAACTAATAAGCAGAAATTAATAGAAAAACTAATTACTTTAAGAATGCTTTTAAAAGGATCAGGTTATGAGGTCATGGGGTAAAAGCCCTAAGCATTACTTCATGAAACCAAGTGATATTGGTTTATATCTACTACACTACAGCCTTTTTTTTTTTTTTTTACTGAGATGACACATATAGGGAATGAAGAGTTTTCAGAGAAAATGTATTTTATTAAAGGAAACATATTAACATGTTAAGATTGTGATATCTGTAGGGTCTCTTCTTAGAAATGTCAAGAAAACAATACGCTGTACAAAAAGAAAATCGAATGAAGATTAGTGGCTAGGAGATAAAAATTTGCAGGTGCTGATCATGCAAAATGAAATTGATATCAATAAGATGAATGAAATTATCTGCAGAAGGGACATAAGAGAAGGAGAAATGAAGGCTAAAACCTAAGTCTTGGGAATTTTCTGTGCTTATTATAAGAGAGTCCAGGTGTGGTGCTATGGGTTAATGTGCTGGACTGCAAAGCCATTTTAAACCAAAAGGTCAGTGGTTCAAAGTCACCAGCTGCCCCTTGATTCATGGTCTCTATGAATCTGAACCAACACGAAACCCTGTACATGGTCACTGTTAGTTGGACCCAACTCAACAGCAATGAGAACAAAAACAACAATTATAAGAATAAAGGAAAAGTTAGCAAAGATCATAAACATGAGGTAAGAGAAGAAACGCGATAACATTTAACAAATTGTACTAGGTGACATTTTTGTTCTTATTCTTTATAAGTCTAATACAGATACTTATTAGTGTGTTGAGCATATGATAAATGTGACCTAATTATTTTCATGTGCGTTCATAATTTTAAGGTAAAACACTTCTAATATGTTAACCATACTCTCACATATGGATTATATGGAGTTATTCAAAAAACCTGCTGCACAAGAACTTTTTACACTGTTTAAGAACAAAGATAATCAGCTTGAGGATTAAGGTGCACTTGACCCAAGCCATGGTATTTTCAAAAACCTCATATGCATGCAAAAGCAGGACAGTGAATAAGGAGACCATATATGAATTCATGCTCTTGAGTTATGGTGTTGCAGGAGAATATTGAAAGTGCCATGGACTGCCAAAAGAACCAATTGATCCATTTTGGAAGAAGTGCAGACAGAGTTCTCCTTAGAGGCTAAGATGGCCAAACTTCGTCTCTCATATTTCAGAATATTGTCTGGAGGGACCAGTCACTGGAGATGATATTATGTTTGGTAAGGTGGTGGTTGTTGCTGCTGCTGTTAAGTGCCATCAAGTTCGTACCGACTCATAGCAACTTTATGCACCGCAGAACGAAACACTGCCCAACCCTGGTCCAACCTCACTACTATTGCCACGTTTGAGTCCATCGATGCTGCCACTTGGCCAACAAGATGGTAAGATGACGGGTCAGAGAAAAAGAGGAAGACCCGCAACGAGATGGATTGCCCAAATGACAGCATCAATGGACTCAAGTGTGGCAACAATAGTGGGGTTGGCCCAGGATTGGGCACTGTTTCATTCTGCTGTGCATAAGGTCGCTATGACTTGGTACCAACTCGATGGCACCTAACAGCAACGAGTCAGTAAAACATTCTGAAAAATTACATAAACTTATAGAAAAATAGCACAATTACTTTAATGCAAACATCTTTAATAAAGAGTGTTTTTACTTTATAATAATAGTTTTTATTAAAGGAGCTCTGGTAGCATAGTGGTTACAAATCGGGCTGCTAACCTCAAAGTCAGCAGTTTGAAACTACCAGCTGTTCCATGGGAGAAAGATGAGGCTCTCTGCTTCCATAAAGATTTACAGCCTCAAAAACCCTGTGCAGGCTTACTATGAGTCCGAACCAACTCCATGATACTTAACAACAACAACATTATTACTTGAAGTTAAGCGTGACCGTGTAAATAAATATGTAACAACTATTATTCAAATTGTTATTGCTGCTATTAAGTGCTCTGGAATTGGTTCCAACTTATAGTGACCCTGTGTAGGGTTTTCTAGGAGCAGCCGGTGGGCTTGCACCACTGACCTTGTGGTTCCTAGTCCAGTACTGATCCTATAACACCTCACCAGAAATCCAGTATATTACTTAAATATACTGTAGTAAATTTACCCTATATAATAAAATACTAGTTAGTGAAAGCACCTGTATTTCATTACCACAATTTCCAAAGGACCTACTACATAACAATTGGGCAACTGCTTTCAAATAGCAAGTAGCATTATGCATTACGTAGCATCATTTTATCTAAAATACAAGGTGAATTCTGTTTTTTTCTTTCTTAAACATTCAATTCAATTAGGTAAATGCAAACACCTGCCTGGAACATTGTATCTATTTGTATTTCCACTGCTCCTTTTGTGGACTGAAAATTCATTTA
>NW_006408852.1:2085059-2089835 GCF_000296735.1 Chrysochloris asiatica
AGTTCCATATCCTGTCTTAATCACATCCTCCCTTTGTGAAATTACATCCTCCCTTTGTGAATTACATCCTTCCTTTGTAACAAATCCCTCCCTAAAAAAGAGAATAAAAGACTGAGGTAGAGTTAGATCTGTGTGCAATGCTGTGCAATGCTGTGCAATGCTAGGCAAAACATTTGCAGATCTGCCTACCTGCCAGCTTGCATCATATCTGTGTGTCTGTCTTTTTATATATATTTTGTCCCTCTCTTTCTCTATCCCTTTTGCAGCCAGATCTCCCTTCTTTGTGACACCCACACTTCCTTGTCGAGGCTGGAACCCGACATAGGACCTCAACAGTTAATGAGTCTTCCTCTAATCCTGATGCCATGTTTTTCTTCATATAACCCAGATTCTCGGATTATGTGCTCAGCCTACAGGTTGAATAAGTATATTGAAAGAAAACAACCTTGTCACATACCTTTCTTAATTTTAAACCATTGTTCAGTGTTCCCATGTTCTCTTCGAACATGTCTCTTGGTCCATGTACTGATTCCTCATGAAGACAATTAAGTGTTCCAGAATAGTTTGGTGCCAACAATTTGTCCAAAATCACCTTCTTTTATGCTTTTTTATAATTCAATATTTTGCCCATAGAGTCCTTCAATATGACAAGTTGAGGCTTTAAATTTTCTTTACTTCTTTCAGTTTGAGAAATAAAAAGCATAGGCTTCCCTTTTGGTTTTCTAGTTCCAAGTCTTTACACATTTCATTATAATATTTAACTTTGTCTTCTTGAGCTACCCTTTGAAATGTTAAGTTCAACTCTTTAATTTCTTCATTTCTTCCAGTTCTATTAGGCTTAATATTGTTGTTGTTAAGTGCCGTCGAGTCGTTTCCAACCAATAGCAACCCTGTACAGGGTTTCCAAGGCTGTACATCTTCATGGGAGCAGAACACCTCATCTTTCTCTGGCGGAGCAGTTGGTAGTTTCAAACTGCTGGCCTTAAGGTTCGCAACCTGTTTCGTAACCGCTACGCTACCTGCTATAGATAATTCAATCTTGGCTGTAACAGTACATTGCTAGGAAACTGATAAACGTTCAAGCAAGATTCAGAAGATGAGGTAGAACAATAAATATCATTGTTGACTTCATATGGATCTTGTCTAAAAGCAGAGAAGTAGAAGCATGTTATTTTGTGTTTTGTAGACTATGCAAAAGCTTTGGACTGTGTGGATCATGATAATACTGTGGAGAATGACTATTCTGGAACACTTAATTGTACTCAAGAGGAACTTTTAGATAGATAATAGTTGTTCAAACAGAAAATGGGAACACCAAATAGCTTAAAATCAGAAAGGCGTGTGTCAGAGTTGTATATTTTTCACCATACTTATTTGATCTGTATACTGAGCAAATACTACAAGAAGGTGGATTATTTGAAGTAGAACTGGAATCAAGGTTGGGTGAAGAATCATTAACAACTTCCAATATTCAGATGATACAACTTTGGTTGCTGAAAGTTAAGAGGACTTAAAAAATTACTAATGAATATCAACGACCACAGCCCTCAGTATGGGTTGCACCTCATTATAAAGAAAACGAAAATCCTCACCACTGGAGCAATAAATATTAACATGATAAATGAAGAAAAGTTGACTTCATTTTACTTGGATCCACCACCAACACTCGTGTAAGCAGCAGTCAAGAAATCAAATGATATATTGCATTAAGCAAATCTGCTGTACAAGACCTCTTTAAAATGCTAAAGAGCAAATATTTCAGTTTAAGGATGAAAGTGTGTCTGAACTAAGCCATAATATTTTCAATAGCTTCATATTCACGTGAAATATGAACAGTGAATAAGGAAGACTGTAGAAGAATTGATGTGTTTGAGTTATCAAACTTCAAGAGAAGAATATTAAAGTGACATGAACTGTAAGAAGAACAAAAAAGTGTCTTGGAAAAAGTACAACCAGAATGCTTCTTATAAGGAAAGATGACCAGATTTCATCTCTCATACTTCAAACATATTATCAGAAGGTATGGTATCTGGAGAAGGACATTATGCTTGGTAAAATGGAAGGTCAACAAAAAAGAGGGAGATTCCAATAAAATGGAGTTGCAGAGAGGCAGCAGCAATGGTCTCAAGTGTAGCAGCAATTGTAAGGATGCTACAGGACCAGGTGGTGTTTTGTTTCATTGTCGTAACTGACCTGGTGGCACCTAACAACAACAACAGCAAGCTCAAGAGAAAGTTTCAGTGTTTCTTCTGACTTCAATTAATTGTTTTCCTTTCCTGTCTTTTTAATGACATTTTTCCTTCTTAAAGTATGTTAACATTCTTGATGTTAACACACAGCTCCTCTAGTTATCTTTCATTAATGTTCAACACGTAAACATTTTTCTATAGTCTCTAAACTCAGGTGGGATATACTCCAAATTAGAGTTGTGGTATGGCGCCATAGGATAAGTACTGGACTTCAAGGTCAGTTTGAAATACAAGGTTGCTATGAGTCAGAAATAACTCTATGCCACTTAACAACAATATTGGACATGTTTTCATTTTCTTTAGCTTCAAATGGGACTTATGTATGATCATGATGTCATTTCCAGGAACTGGTCCTTTCTGATTATGTGAGATAAAATATTGCTGTCATTGTTTCTAAGGAGCATCCTTGCTATAAATCTTCCAAGATAGACTTTTTTTTTCATTTTTCTGCCAGCTCTTGTTATATTTAATATTCTTCACCAACCCTATAATTTATCTACATCAAATCATAATCAGTTATCCTTATTCATTCTCCAACTTTCACATGTATATGAGTAGATTGACTATAACATGACTTGAGTTAGGCATGTTAGTCTTTATAGTGACAGCTTTACTTTTTAATACTTGAAGGATGTATTTTGCAACAGATTTATCCATGCACTATGTCATTTGATTTCTTGACTGCTGCATGAACATTAATTATGAATCCATGTAAAATGAAATGTTTGATAGTTTCAATATTTTTGCCATTTATGTACCTTGTAGGTTTAGTTGTGATATTTATTTTGTTCATGTTAAGGTATAATTCATGCTGAAGGCACTATTCTTTGATCTCATCAGTAATTTCTTCAAGTCCTTTTGGCTGCCTGCTAACAATGTTATGTCATCTGCATATCACAGATTATTAATGAGTCTTTCTTCAATGCTGATGCTGTTGTTATGCACATATTCCAACTTTTCAATTAGTAACTTAGACAGACTGAATAAGAATGGTAAAAGAATACAAGACAGATGCATGCCTTTTCTGATTTAAAACTACCTAGTATCCTCTTGGAGCCCAGGTGTGGAACTGTGGGATAAAACACTGGACCACAGGTTGATTTGAACCAAAAGGTTCATGATTCAAACTCACCAGCCATTCCTTAGAAACCCTATACAAGACCATTATGAGTCGAAACCAATTCCTGTCACTTAATAACACATATTTACCTGTTCTATATCAACTACCTATTCCTCAACGTACATGTTCTGCATGAAGACAATGAAATGTTCTTGAATCTGCATGTTTTAGAATGTTAACCATATAGATATATATGTGATGCACAAAGTTGAATGCCTTTGCATTGTCAATAACACACAGGTGAACATTGTTCTTGTATTCTTTACTTTCAATCCAGGTCCATATACATCAACTATTATCTACCTCATTCTGCCTCCTTTTCTGAATCTCACTTGAGTTGCTGGCTATTTCCTGTCTTTGAATTGCCTTCAGCAAAATTTTACTAACGTGACATTAATGACATTGTTCAATAACTTCCATTTTCTGTTGGATCATCTTTCTTTGTAATGGGCACAAATATGGATCTCTTCCACTCAGTTGGTCTTTCAATGTTTTTGGCATAGACACATGAGAGTTTCCAATGTTATATCCATTTGTTGAAACATCTCAACTGGTATTGTGTCTATTCTCAGAATTTTGCTTTTCACCTATGCCTTCGACGTAACTTGGATTTCTTCCTTCAGTTTTATTTGTTTTTATCTTCTAAAATGACTGAACATCGACCAATAACTTTTGGTATGGTGACTCTATGTATATCTTCTATCTTCTTTTTTAGATGCTTACTGCACTGTTCAATATCTTGGCCAAAGAATCCTTTAGTATTGTAACTCAAGGTTTATAAATTTCTTAAGTTGTATTGTGCTTGCTTTTAGTTTTCTAACTTCAAGTCTTTATTCATTTCATTACAATACTTACCATCTTTCCAAGCAATGCTTTTTAATCTTTCATTCAACTCTACTACTGCATCATGTATTCCATTGATTTTTGTTACTGCATATTCAAAAGGAAATTTCAGAATCTCCTTTGAAATTCAGTTTGGTCTTTCTTTCTTGTCTTTTCAATGATCTTTTGCTTTCTTTAAGTGTGATATATTTAATGTCATCCCACAATACTTTCAGTAGTTAGTAATCAATGTGTAAGATTTATTCATGAGATGGTCCCTTGTCGAGGTCCTATGTCGGGATCCAGCCTCGACAAGGAAGTGTGGGTGTCACAAAGAAGGGAGATCTGGCTGCAAAAGGGATAGAGAAAGAGAGAAACAAAATATATACAAAAAAGACAAACAGATATGATGCAAGCTGGCAGGTAGGCAGATCTGCAAACATTACCTAGCATTGCACGCAGAACTCACTCTACCTCAGTCTTTTATTCTCTTTTTTAGGGAGGGATTTGTTACAAAGGAAGGATGTAATTCACAAAGGGAGGATATGATTCTTTTGATAAGATAGGATACAGAACTGAAATGTG
>NW_006408852.1:2089958-2091785 GCF_000296735.1 Chrysochloris asiatica
ATTAACTTTTAGGCTTAAATGATCTAGAGCAGCGATGTGCAGTTTCTCAAGGATACTTAACATAAAGCATGGTTCCTGAAAGGAGCCAAGCTGTCTCTGTACACTTTGCAAACTTTTGTTTGTGAGCAAGTTCTCAGGCACCGGGCTTCATTTATCTATATCTAAAATGCTACATTGTTCTCAATTATCACATATCTATATACTTTCAGGAGGAAGGAGAGCAACTGGGTTAAACTGATTATATTCTGAGGTGATTTAATCGGGCTGCCACTATTACCCTCTAATCCAACATTCCCAGAATTTACCATTCCACTTTATTTACAAACCTTGGGTAGTTTTTCTCTAAAAACCCTTTTCATATTCCCAATATACCTGTTCCTGGCCTTTCTGAATTATCTAAGGAAACTTTTACTGCCTTGGCTCTAAAAAAGGGGTTTCAAACCCATTATTGTTCATGGATATCAAACATAACTGAATAATCAAATAAGGAGCAGTTCTGACATTCATCCCAGGTGGCTATCACTTGTTCCTCAGAAAGATTTGTTCCCAGGACTCCACACACTGCCAACACAGTGGAGGCATTAAGAGAGGCATTATAAAAGAAACCATTTTCTCAGAAGCTACAATTACTGGAGTTAGAAGCATAGAATGAACAATATTAGGACCAAAGCCAACCAGTGAGTTCGCAAAAACCAATGCACCCAGGACGTCAGGAGGTCACTTCCTTTGGCCCTCAGGTTCCATGGCTCGCTATCCTGAGAAGGGCCCCGGGGTTGGATTTTCATCCATGTTGTCACAGGGCCACAACATCTCAGTACTTGCATATGTCCCCAACAGTCCCTAAATTCAGGTGGATATATTCAAAGTCTTCCTTTGGCTCTCATGATCCTGCTTAAATTTCTTCAGTTACAACTTGTATTTGCATAGGAATAATTGATGATGTGTTCCCTAGTTGGCCCCTGATTGTGTTCAAATGATGATACTGAGCTTCTCCATTGTTTCCTTCCTCAAATGTAGTCAACTGTATTCCATCTGTCATGGTTCATGTGTATAATCACCACTTATGTTGTTAGAAAAAAGATAATTGCAGTAAATTGGTCATGGGTCTTACTGAATTCTGTTAGTTCACCCTCAATGTCAATTCTATTACCAAAGTTTACTTTCCTAGCTATGGTGGTGGTGGTGGTTCTGTGCCATGGAGTCAGTTCTGACTCACAGAGACCCTGTACAAGGTTTCCGAGGCTGCAAATCTTTACAGGAGCAGAAAGCCTCATCGCTCTCCTGCGGAAGAGCTGGTAGTTTTACACTGCTGACCTTGAGATCCGCAGCCCAATTCATAACCACAATGCTACCAGAGCTCCTTGCTATAGATCCTTTTTTATTTTTAACTTTCTCATTTCATTCACCAGTACGTATCAATGTATCTTGATTGCAAATTTGATCAAAGTCAATCTGAAAAAAATGGTAAAAACTCCAATTTCTTTATTTTTAGCACTAGATTATTTGTTTTCTTGGCCCAAGTGACACCACATTATTAACCTAACTGGCTGTTTCTCCTTTAGTCTTTTGTTTTGTGTGTGTGTGTGACTCCTCATTATAACATTGTTTTCTAAATATTAGTATGATTTATGGCTTGATTCTAAGCGTACTTTTCTTTATAATAGTCTTCCTTAAGTAACCTAATATATACCATGATTTTTAATGTCATTAGTTTGCTAATGACTGTACTTCTAAGTATTCTCAATTTATCTGTTTGAAATTGTCACATATGTGATTAATAAATAATTACCTGTCTTCATATGTGTTTAGTTGCTCTGAATATTATTT
>NW_006408852.1:2093127-2105382 GCF_000296735.1 Chrysochloris asiatica
AAAAAAAAAAAAAAAATCTCTTTTGGAAGAAGTACAGCCAGAATACTCTTTAGAAGCCAGGATGGTGAGACTTTGAATCTCATACTTTGGAAATATTATCAGGAGGGACCAATCCCTGGAGAAGGACATTATGCTTGATAAATATGAAGTGTCAATGAGAAAGAGGAAGACAACCCCCCCCCAACGTAATGGACTGGCACAGTGGCATCAGAAATAGGCTGAAGTGTATCAACAATAATGAGGATAGCTCAGGACTATGCAGTGTTTTCTTCTGTGGTTCCTACAGTCACTGTGAGATGGAAACAACTCAAATGACTCTAACAATACTTTACAATACGACCTCATTAGAACAATAAAAGAATAAACCTACTTCCAAACAGGATCACAGGGACAGGAGAAGTGGAAACAGGCAGAAAAGGCACACACACACACACACACACACACACACAAACAAACAAACAAACATAGAAGCCACTTTGACAGACAGTTCCAGAGCTTTAGATAGAATGTGAAGCATGAGGGGAGCAGTTTTGGCCACCTATGGAGAAGTCTCACTGTGGTGGGAACACATGGCAAATTCTGAATAGATCGAGATGCTGCCTGTGGGCCCCTCAGCTTGGGCTGAGATCAGAAGGCGGGGCTACAGCCAAGCTGATACAGCACTAAAGCCACGGAGTGGAGTGGCTTGTGGAAAAGGAGGAGTGGTGGCTTTTTTCACTTTTCTTTCCTCCTCTCCCCTGTTGTAAACTCTTTGCCCAGTCCAGACATCTTCAGATGGATGGGAGCACACACCCAAAAGGGTCCAGCATTGTGCCCACAGTGTACAATGTTCCCACAGCACAAAGAGGAAATCCCTGAAAGCCCCAGAGATCACACAAGCTAATCCATTGGCTATTTCTTATGACATCTGATTGTGGGATTTAGCCCTAAAGTTGACCTTTTTACCTGAGTGGGAGCCTTTCTTCCTGCCTTACCTAACAAGAGATAGCAGGTCTGGCCATACAGCCAAACCCTATTTGCATCTTGTAAAACCACAATATAAAAATTAAGAGCCAACACCATTTACTATATACAAGGAAGCGATCATTTTGAGAATTATGTTGTGCATAAGCAGATACCTAACTTACCTTCAGCGATAAAAATAGTGGACAATCTTTCTTCCATTCATTTCTCAATATCTATCTGTGCAATTTCACAGTGGTAACTAGCAGAGGGGCTTGATTAAGTGGACACCTCCAACCACCACTGGAGGTTTCTAATGTGCATGCACACTGACCTGCACAGCAAAAGCTACTGAACAGTCTACTATGGTTTTGTTTTTGTTTTGGTGTGTTGGTTTTTGTCTACACTTTTATTTTATTTTACTTCTGATTTTCATCTTTTGGGTCTTACTTTTATCCTTGGGATGGGAGCTTTCTCTCCCTACGTTACTCAAGAAGAGACAGCAATTATGGCCATACAACCAAGCTACAAGCATATCCCATAATATCCCACCATCCAGATAGGAGCCAATACCAGCTGCTAGGCACTACACAGATAGCCAATATTTGCTAAGATAGCTTGCAGTTGAGTAATAAGAGACAAGAAAAAGGAAGCCTATCTCCAGATCACATCCACCAGGAACACTCAGTAAGCTTAACAACACAGCAACATACATTTATATAATCATCCAAACACATCTAACTATTGAAAATGTCCAAGAAAAACAGCAACAAACCTCAGCATATGTCCAGAAACAGAAAAGAATAACTGAGACAAATGAGCCGGAAGCAGACATAGACTTCACATTAGAAGAAGAGCAGGCTGTGGATCTGCCTGAGAAGGAATTCAGAAAAATGATATGGAGAAAAATCCAGATGCTTCACAGAGGGGTGGAGGAAAATAAAGAAGTCAGGAAAGTGCTACAGGAGCAATCAAACAAGACAGATATAGCATTGGAAACAAGTTAAAACCTGCAAAAAGATGTTCAGATGATTAATAATAAAATATCAGATATAGACAATACTCTGAAAGGGCAAGGAGTAGAATTGAAGAAAAGGAAGCCAGAACCAGCAAGCTAGAAGACAAATCTCTCAATATTACTAAATTATAAGTGTAAGCAGAAAAAAGCATAAAAAAAAAAAAAAATCTGAAGAGAGTCTAAGATTCATGCTGAATAACATGAAGAGGAATAACTTAAGAATTCTTGGCATTCCAGAACAAGAAAACTCACAGAAGCCCACAGAGGAGATACTTGAGGAGATCTAGAAGAAAATTTCCCTAACCTCTTGAAGGATGAGAAGATAAGCATTCAAGAAGCTGAAAGAACCCCAGAAAGAATAGACCCCAAAAGAAAATCACCAAAATATATCATAATCAAGCTCTCCAAATCAAAGACAAGGAGAGAATCCTAAAAGGAGCCAGGAAAATGAGAAGTGTTACTTATAAAGACAAACAAATCAGATTACAGAGTATCATGGCCTTCTCAGCAGAAACTATGCAAGCAATAAGGCAATGGGGATATATATATAAAACCCTAAAAGAAAAAAAAACAAAAACCAAAAAGCTGCCAACTAAGAATCATCTATATAGCAAAGCTGTCAATCAAATATCATGGTGCAATCAAAACATTCCAGAAGCTAAGAGACTTTGTCAAAGCCAATCCAGCACTTAAAAAATCCTAAAGGGAGTTCTCTGGAGTGAAAACCAACAAGTACAGACAACAACCAGAGATTGACAGATGTGGCAACACCACCCAGAACTCAGTAGACAGATAGCAGAGTCCACAACAGAACAAAATTGCAACAAAAAATTCAGAGGGCTTGGGAGTTCAATCGAAGATCAAAATAATAACAATGTCAAAGAAGGGAAAATACAGGAACAGAGATCCAGGTGGTGAGGAGGTCAGGTAGATTGCAGGATACATAAGACTGCTTAACTGAAGAAAAAAATGGTTAAGGTAACCCCAATGAATGTTAATACTTCACAACATACCATGAACATGAAGATCCAAGAAGATTCAAGGAAACATTGAAACTAAGAAGAAACTAACAAGAAATAGCACAAAAAACATGAACTCAGTACAAGAAGGCATGCAGAACAATGGAACAAAGAGCACCACAAAAATTAACATAATGAAAGCAATTAATTCATACCTATCAATAATTACACTGATTGGATTAAATGCACCAGTGAAGAGACAGAGAGTTGCACAATGGTTAAAGAAATAAGACTCTTCAATATGCTTCCTGCAAGAGACACACCTTACACACAAAGACAAAAACAGACTAAAATTTAAAGGATGGAAAAAAATATACCAAGGTAGCTTCAATAAAAAACAAGGAGGAGTGGCAACACTAATTTCTGATAAAGTAAACTTTAAGGCAAAAACAAGCATAAAAGATAAAGAAGGACACTATCTCATGATTAAAGGGTCAATTGAGGAAGAGGACATAACCATAGTAAATATCTATGCTCCCAATGAAAGAATACCAAGATATATAAAGCAAATACTACTAGAATTAAAGAAAGAAATAGACAAATTTACACACAGGATCACATTCACAAGCATAGGGTTTGTTGTTAATAGGTACCATAAGTCAGTTTCAACTCATAGTGACCCAATGCACAACAGCAGGAAGTACTGTCTAGTCCTGCACCATCCTCATAATGTATGTTACACTTTATTCTATTGGTGCTGCCACTGTATCAATCCATCTCATTGTGGGTCTTATGATTTTTCGCTGATCCTCCACTTCACCAAGTATCATGGTCTTTTCCAAGGAATGGTTCCTCCCGATAATATTTCTTAAGTATAAAAGGCAAAGTCTTACCATCCCGGCTTCTAAGGATCACTCAGGCTGTACTTACTTGTAACACAGAATGTTTAGTCTTCTGGCAGTCCGTGGCACCTTCATTATTCTTCTCCAAAACTATGACTCAAATATATCAATTCTTTTACAGTCTTCTTAATTCATTGTTCAACTTTCTATATGCATCTGTGGTCTTGTGTAACAGATTTTTTTTTTTAATGCTGTGAATCATTAGATTTCTTTGTTGCACAAGACCTTTTTAAAGTGTTGAAGAGCAAAGAAGTCAGTTTACGGACTAAGGTGTGCCAGACCCAAGCCATGGTATTTTCAATAACCCCATATGCATGCGAAAGCTGGACAATGAATAAGGAAGACCACAGAAGAATTGATGCTTTTGAGTTATGGTGTTGGAGGAGAATATTGAAAGTGCCATGGGCTGCCAAAAGAACCAATAGATCTGTTTTGGAATAAGTTCAGATGGCCAAACTTCTTCTCTCATACTTCGGACATATTTTCAGGAGGGACCAGTTGCTGGAGAAGGATATCATGTTTGGTAAGGTGGAGGGTCAGAGAAAAAGAGGATGACCCCCAATGAGATGGATTGGCCAAGTGGCAGCATCAATGGACTCAAGTGTGGCAACGGTAATGAGGTTGGCCCAAGATCGGGCAGTGTTTCCTTCTACTGTACATAAGGTAGCTATGAGTCAGTACCAACTCAATGGCACCTATCTACAACAGCAATCATGGATCCAAGCAAAATTCTTTGACATCTTCAATCTTTTCCCATTTAACATGATGTCACTTATTTTGTCCAATTGTGAATTTTTTTTTGCTTTGTTTATATTGAGGTACAACCCATATGATGACTGTGGTTTCGCTTTTCATCAGTAAGTATTTTAAGTACTGTTTACTTTCAGCAAGCAAGGTTGTGTCATTTGCATTTCCCATGTTGTTCATGTGAGACTTCCTCCAATTCTATTGCCACATTCTTCATATAATCTAGCATCTCAGATTATTTGCTCAACATTCAGATTCTATAAATATGGTGAAAGATTAGAACTTCAGTATATCATTTCTGGGAATGTAAATCAAGCAACTAATATGGGACATGATCAGTGCTTTATAAATATGTGTCTAAGTAATCCATTTTTATATTTATATGGTATTTCTGTACAATTAAATAACTGTTGTTGTTCAGTGCCATTGATTCAATTACAACTCTTAGACACTCTGTATAGGGTTTCTGAGGATTGACTGCTGGGTTTGAAATGCCAACCTTTTGGTATACCGTTCAGTGCTTACCCTACAAAGTCATACCAACACTCCATTTAAATCATTAGCCAATATATATGTATAAAATATGCTATATTCATTATTTCCTCAAATATCTCTCAGATTTTAAAATAATTATAATTAATAAAAATGCACACATCTGAATTTCTTGTGGTAATTTATTTAAACATTTATATTGAAAATAATTCAGAATTTTTATTTCTGTCTCAATGTCAGCATAAATGGCCCTTTGGCTGAGAACAAAGTTCCTCAGTTACACATAAATACTTTTAAGAACTATGACATTTCATCTTTTGTAAACATTTCACAAATCCTTGACCTAATCCTTTGCATTGTTCTTTAGCAATTGTTCTTAGTGACAGTTTGTTCAGTAGTCTTCTGTGTTCCCTCAATTTTGATTGCATGTCAAGAATTTCAACTAGAGAAAAGTTTTTTCAAGTTACTATCCATGAATCCAAGAGAATAAAATCCATCTGCAAACACTTTCAAGATCAATGACAGAATTGATTGTCTATCAACATCATCATGGTACTCATCAAAAGTAGAATCTACAGTCAGTTCAGCATCTGTCACAGAGATTGCAATGGATGCTATCTTCAGTTTCTTTTAGTCCATTTATATGCACTATTGGCACTCTCTTTACCATTCTGTATTCTCCTTATTCATGCTTGCGAAATAACTGGTACTTTGTTCTCACTAGTTGTACTACTGCTGGACAAAAACACAAAAAAGCCTTTTTCTATAGTGCTTACTACTACCACTCATCTGTCCATTTGTCGTATATTTAAGAAACTGTAAATGGATACAAAGAGAAAAATTCCAAAATAGAATCTAACTGTTGTTTCGGTTGTTTGGTCAACAATGTTGATTATTAAGGTGATTGAACATATAAGTACAGATAAAAAGATATGATGAACTTGACCTATACTCATGGAGGTTGTTATTGTTATGTGCCATGGAGTTGGTTCTGACTCATAGCGACCCTGAACAGGGTTTCCGAGGCTGTAAATCTTTACGGGAGCAGATCGCCTCATCTTTCTCCCACGGAGCAGCTGGTAGTTTCGAACTGCTAACTTTGCGGGTCTCAGCCCGATTCGTAACTAATACGCTACCAGAATTAATTTTTGTCATTAAGAACATGGAACAAATTGGTCAGAGGAAAAGGTCTAAAAGTAGTGAAATAAAGACTCCTAAGTAGTGTACCTTGTTTCTATACCAATAATGAAGTTTGTTTGCAATGAGTTTGATATGACATTTAAACTCTTAAAAGAAAATATCCGATAGCTAAATCAATAATAATTATTTTTAATTGATTGTTACCATTAAGTGCCATCTAGTTAGTTCTGACTCACAGTGTCCCTGTAGAAGGTTTCCAAGGATCAACTTGTGGGTTTGAACCACCAATCTTGTGGTTAGAAGTCGATACTATATTGGTGGTCGTTGTGTGCTGTGGAGTAGGTTCTAACTCATAGCGACCCTGTACAGGGTTTCCAAGGCTATAAATCTTTACAGGAGCAGAAAGCCTCATCTTTCTCTCTCAGAACATTTGGTAGTTTCGAACTGCTGATCTTGCAGTTCACAGCCCGATTCGTAACCACTATGCTACCAGACCCACCTAATATAGATCATCTTAGAAGAACCCAATGACATAGGTACAATCTCACAGTATGTATATTTGTGCTAAAGAACAATGAAGTATCTAAGTTTATACAGATAGAAAGCACGAAAGACCTGATCTGAATCCAGGCAATCAAACTCTGAGTCCCTTAGCCATCATGCTTTTTGCTTAATCATAGAAATTGGAAAATAAGCCTGGAATTATATGACCATAAGAATGATAGCTTGCACGTTTGGAACACACAAGCTTAACAAGAACACATAGCAACTAATAAAGTGTAACTGACTGAGGCTTTAAGTAGTTAGGTTATCCATTCATAAATATAAAGTCCTTTCATTTCTTCCTCTTTAAGTTTCCTTTCTTAATAATACAATAAAGTGCAGTAGCTCAAAAGGGGGAACAAATCTTTACAGCAAGGATCATTCCCACCCCCTCCATACACAGAGTGGACAGGGAAGGGTAACTTGGACATTGGCTACCCAAAATGGAGGAGGGCTACAAAGGCTATAAGTGACTGGCTTACAAGCTTTCAAGAGGAGCCTAGATCTACAGGGCTCAGAGGAAGTTAGAAGCTCCACTGAGTAGTATCCAATCTATCTGGGCAGAGCTAATGAAAGGAGATGGGGATAGGTCTCTTGTGATACAATAGTGAATAATTGTTATCAGGACTGACTGTGAGTGTTGGAAATGTAAAGGTGGACATTTTGTAGCAAAAGGAGGGGAATGACTGACTTTGCAGTCCAGGAATGGGGGTCCCTGGAACCAACAATGGAGAAGAGGGGAGTGTGGGACCCTACCCAGAGAACCAGTGACGCCAGAGATGGAGGCAGAGATGATGAAGTGTAAAGATGGAGTGGCTGGGGACTCTAGACCCAGAGAGGGAGAGGGGCTGTGTGCTGACGACCAGGGGCTGGCTTGCAGGATATACCTTTTGGTTGGTTGATGATGCATGGAGGGGATTGTAACCATGGCAATGAAACTATATATGATAGGAGAAATGTAACGCTAATATTCTCCCATGAAAACTATTACATAATTTACAATAAAACATTTTAAAAAAAAAGAATATAAGAAAGGAGCAAAGAAGAGAATAAAACTACAGAGAGATTTAAGGTAGACAAAAATATAAAAAGATGTGAAACCATCTCCTGAGAGTGAGTATAGTTGAAGAAATTTTTCTGTGCTTAAAGGAAGAGAGATCTTACAAAGTAACCACAAATAGAATAAGAAGTCAGTGTAAAGTAATGAGTTTCTGTGGCATCACTGAAAATACAAGCTAGATAGGATACTTCATTACTATTGGGTCTAATTGCACTTACTGGAATAACACTTAGAAACTCATTTTATCAGAATGGGAAAAGCAGATGGTGGCTCAGTATATCTAAAGATGGCTATATTAGTTTTCTATTGCTATTTAATTATCACAAGTTAAGCATTTTAAAATAACACAAATTTGTTATCACATGGTTCTGTAGGTCAGAATTCTGGGAGTACTCAAGTGATTTCAATATGCAAGGTCTCACAAAGCTAAACACACAGTGTGAGCAGGAATGGGCATTTAACTTAAAGTTGTTGTTGTTGTTTTTAAGTACTCTGTAGTTGGTTCCAACTCATAGTGACCCTGCACAGGGTTTCTGAGGCTGCAAATCTTTAAAGGAGCAGAAAGTCTCATCTTTATCCTGCGGAACAGCTGGTAGCTTCAAACTGCCAAACTCGAAGTTAGCAGCGCGATTCATAACCACTACGCTACCAGAGCTCCTAACTGAAAGTGCAGGGGGGTATTTGACTTCCAAGCTCATTCACATTGTTGTCAGAATTCAGTTCTGAACCCTTATAAAACACCTGAATTTCTCAAGATGATACCCACTCATTGTGATCTTATCGGACAAAGTAGAACTATCCCACAGGGTTTCCAAGGCTGTAATCCTTTAGGAAACAGACTGCCACATCTTTATCCCACACAGCAGTCAGTGAGTTTGAATCACCAATCTTTTGAGTGTTTAAGCACTGTGCCCTCAGGGCTAATTCCTGTAAAACAGAGGAACACAATTACTTGCTGGTCACAAATTAGATGACAGTCACTCTCAGATCCCAGCCAACCCAACCTGTTACCTTGGAGTTTATTCCAACTTATAGGGTCCCTACAGGCTAGAGTAAAACTGCTCCATAGGGCTTGATACAATAATTCAGAAACAGACGGTTGCATCTTTTCTTGCACAGCAGCTGGTTCGTTCAAAACACCATCCATTCAGCTAGATGCTTAATCCACTATGCCTCTGGGATTCCACCTTCTCAGATTCTATGAGCTACTTTCAGTACTTGAATTTGACTCCTCCAACTTTAAGACACAAATATTATTCCTGAGCTTCAGATATCACTGACTTATTTCTCTTGTATCAGAATAAACTCTTTGCTTTTAAAATGTTCATGCAGTTAGATTAGGACTAACCTGCTAATCTTCTTACTTTCAAGTCAGTTTACAATCAATTAACCAAATACATTCTTTTGGCATGTAGTGTGCTGTGCCCTCAAGTCTGTTTCTACCCATAGCAAACCTGTATAGGGTTTCCGAGGAGCAGCTAGTGAACTAGAACTGCCAACTGGTGGTTCAAACCGACTTGGCAGTCCAGTGCATTAACCCACAGCGCCAGACCAGGACTCCTGACATGTAGTGTGGCAGAGTACAAATAGGGATATTTCACGTGTTCAATGAATCCTAGGGATACGGGACATGAAGTCTTGGGTGAGGAGGAATTTCAAAACCTTGCTGTTGTTGTTAAGTGCCATCAAGGTGGTTTTGACTCATTGCTACCCTGTTTAGTAGGGTTTCTGAAGTGCTGATGGTGAGTTTGAACTGCTAAACTTGTGCTTCTAACTGACCTTATAGTTTAGTGCTGATTTTACAACAGCACACCTACAACAAATTAAAGCCAGAGGAAACAGAATTCTGATGTGTAATATTCAGCCCTTTAATAAGCAATTAAAATATATTTTGAAATATAATTTTAATTAAGTTGCAACTAATAGTGAACCTATATAGAGTTTCTGAGTAGCAACCATTGTGTTTGAACTTCCGATCTTGCAGTTAGAGGTCCAACACTTACCCTACAATCCAACACCAGGACAAGGAAGGACTGGGCATTATTTTGTTGTTCTGTTTCCACCAACTCAACAACACCTAACAATAAAAATATTTCGTCTATGTGAAGCTGTCTTGCACAGTGAATTGCAAATAGACAAGACATATTCATGTGAGATGAAATGTTATTATTGTTGTTAGGTCCTGCATCATCCTCACAATTGTTATGTTGGAGTCAGTTGTTGCTGTAAAGTAACTGTGTGAGAGTATTCCTCTTTTTCTCTGACCACTCACTTTTCTATGCAGGATGCCCTGTTGCCAAGTAAACCAGGGCTTGCCACTTGTCACTGTAGTCAATCACAGAGACAGGGTGAGATCCAACATCACCCTTCATTAGCAGAAAGCAAGTGATCTGGAAGACAGCAGGAATAGCTTCCCAAAGCTGCCCTGCTAGACACAAAATCTCTATGCATTATATATGGTAAGTTACAACTGGATAAGGAGTCCTGGTGTGGCCCTGTGGGCTAATGCGTCAGACTGAAAAGTCGTTGACCTGCAAAGTCGGTGGTTCAAGCTCACCAGCTGCTCCTTGGAAACCCTATACAGGATCACGCTATGGGTCGGAATTGACTCGACGGCACTTAACAACAACAACAACTGGATAAATGATTAACCTTCCATAACATCAAAGTAACATTTCACAAAAATAATGGAACAATATGCTTTTTTAAAAAAAACAACTTTTTATTGTGAGATTTACATGAGAGAACATCAGCTTTATACTCATCCTATCGTATTTCACTTCATTACAATGATTACAATCCCCTCCATGCATCATCAAATAACTAAAGGATACACCACAGAGGCCTGCACCCCCACCACATAGCCCTTCTCCCACCAGCCACTTCATCTGTCCACGTCATCGTCTCTGTCTCCATCCCTGGCATCACTGCCTCTCTGGGTAGGGTCCCGCCCTCCATTCTTCTCACTTGATGGTCCCAGGGACCTCTGTTCCTGGGCTACAAAATCAATCATTCACCTCCTTTTCTCAAAAAAATAGCTACTTCTATATTTCCTGCCCTCACAGTCAGTCCTGATGGCAATTATCCACTATTGTACCACAAGAGACTTTTTCCCATTTCCTTTCACCATCTAGGTCACAACGGATTGGGAATTATTCAGTGGTGATTCTACCTTGCCCCACCCCATCTGGAACTAGGCCCCTCTTGAAAGCTTGTAAGCCAGTCACTTCTTGCCTTTATAGCCACCCCTCCCCCATTTTGGTTAGCCGATGTCTAAGTTGCCCATCCCTGTCAACCCTGTGTACCGAGGGAGTAGGAGTGATCCTCTCTGTAAAGATTTGTTCCCTTTTTTGAGCTACTACATCCATGTTGTTGTTGTTATGTGCCGTGGAGTCGCTTTCGACTCATAGCAACTCTGCGTAGTGTTTCCAAGGCTGTTAATCTTTACCGGAGCAGAACGCTTCATCTTTCTCCTGCGGAGCAGCTGGTAGTTTCGAACTGCTGACCTTGTGGATTGCAGCCCTATTCGTAATCACTATGCTACCAGAGCTCCTATTACATCCATAAGTATAAGTAAAGTTTATCAAATTTTAGCAGGTTACTCTTTTTTTCCCCCCCTCTTCTTTCTTCTTCTAGTCAAGTTCTGATTATCCAGCCATTGAAGCCAGTTCATATAGGTACTATCTGCAAGTATGGGTGTTCTTGTGCATCTCCCCTCACTTCATATCAGCTGGAAGCTTCACTCTCTGCTCAGAACCTCATTTGGTTCTGGATGGGGTTCTTGATGGGGTTCTGGATTCCACCTATGGTCTTGGCTCTACAGGAAGCTTCTTTCACTGGGAAACTTCTAGCCCCCTTTAAGGTATTCTAATAAGTTATAGGCTGAAGGCAGACTTAAAAGCTTTCTGTAGTGATGATTCTCGCTATTCCTTTCTCCCCCACTCAAGTGTCTATTTTACAAAGGTAGGCAAGGGAAACCAAGATTCAAAAGACAGACAAACATATTAACAGTATTCCCATCTTTTATTCCTTCAAACCATGCTTCAATCTCTGTTTCCCGGAACTCTGTTGCTCCATGATTGTGCATACATCATCATTTACCTCTGTCCCACTTAGCCCATGCGAACCTGCCTAACTGTTCTCCCATAAGCCTGTTCTTCCATTCCACTCCCCCTTCTTGTGTATTGCTCCTCCGCCCCTGCCTCCTGCATGCAAGCTATCCTGTGTCTATTCTCTACCCTGTGCTCCATCTTCCTCTCCCTCCCTCCCCTCCTTTAATCCCATACATCCTGGTGATCAGCAAATATATATGTAACTTATTTTTTTCCCCTTTTAGTGTGGGTTCTTTTTCTTACTCTTTTATAATAATGGTCCTATGCAGTATTTCTTCTTTTGTGATTGACTAATATCACTCAGTATAATGTCCTCAAGGTTCATCCATGTTTTGTGGTG
>NW_006408852.1:2105482-2106981 GCF_000296735.1 Chrysochloris asiatica
GGTATGTCTTCTTGCTCAATTGACCCTTTGATCACGAGATAGTGTCCTTATTTATCTCTTATGCTGGTGTTAGTCTTAAAGTTTACTTTATCAGAGATTAGAATTGCCACTCTTGCTTGTTTAGTGTTGCAGTTTAGCTTGGTATATTTTTTTCTACCCTTTAACTTTTAATCTGTTTTTGTCTTTGGGTGTAAGATGTGTCTCTTGCAGGCAGCATATTGAAGGGTCTTGTTTTCTTATCTAATCTGCCCCTCTCTGTGTCTTCACTGGTGCTTTCAGTCCATTGACATTGAATGTAATTATCAATAGGTATGAATTAATTGCTGTCATTATATTAATTTTTTTCATAGTACTGATTGTTCTTTGTTCTGCATGCCCTCTTCTGCTGAGTTTGTGTTTTTTGTGTGCTATTTCTTGTCAGTTTCTCCTTAGTTTTCATGTTTGCTTCTTCTGCTGGGAAGTTCATTTTCATGGTAAGTTGTGAAGTATTAACTTTCTATGGGTTACCTTATAGTCTATTAACATTTTTCTCCATTTAAGACAATCTATTGTATCCTGTAATCTACCTGACATCATGACTGCCTGGATCTCTGTTCCTACATTTATCCCTTCTTTGATATTGATATTATTTTGATCTTTGGTTGACATCCCAGATCCTTTTTATATGTTGTTGCAGTTTTGTTCTGTTCTGAACTCAGCTATCTATGGCCTGAGTTTCAGGTGGTATTGCCACGCCTGTGAATCTCTGGTTTTTTTCTGTTCTTGTTATTTTTCATTCCAAAGAAATCCCTTTACAATGTTTTGACGTGCTGGATTGGTTTTGACAAAATCTCTTAGATTCTGTTTATCCTGGAATGTTTTAATTGCACCATTGTATTTGATTGATAGTTTTGCTGGATAGACGATTCTTGGTTTGCAGATTTTTTCTTGTAGGATTTTGTGTATGTGTCCCCATTGCCTTCTTGCCAGAATTGTTTCTGCTGAAAAGCCAGAGCTTAAACTGTTTTGCTTGCCTTTATAAGTTACACTTCTCCCTGGCTGCTTTTAGGATTCTTTCCTTGTCTTTAATTTTGGAGAACTTGATTATTATGTGTCTTGGTGAGTTTTTTTAGGTGTCTATTCTTCCTGGGGTACATTTGGCTTCTTGAATGTTTATCTACTCATCTTTCAAGATGTTAGGAAATTTTTCTTCCAGAATTCTTCAACTATCTCCCCTGTGGACTTCTCTAATTCTTCCTGTTCTGAATGCCAACAATTCTTAAGTTGTTCTTCTTCATGTTATCCAGCATGAATCTTAGACTCTATTCAGATTTTTTTAAATCTTTTTTTCTGCTTGCTCTTCTATTTTAGCAATATTCAGAGATTTGTCTTCCAGCTTGCTATTTCTGGCTTCCATCTCTTGTATTCTGCTCTTTTCCCCTTTCAGTGTCTTGTCCATTACTGATATTTTATTATTACTTATCTGGACCTCTTTTTGCAGGTTTTGAATTGTTTCCAAT
>NW_006408852.1:2107756-2109949 GCF_000296735.1 Chrysochloris asiatica
GTTCTTTTATGTTTGGGTTTTACAGATTGTTCATATGGTTTGTCAGTCAGGCCTGATGGGCCTGCTTTTTTCTTGCTAGATAGGCCAGATTAAAGGGTCTTGCACAAGTTAATTTTAGGGCTACAACCCTGAAGCTGATGTCATAAGCTGTCTCCAAGCTCTTTCTCTCTGTGCCATGAGAAAACTGTGGGATCAGCACTAGACTTTTTTGGGGGGCTGCTCACCCACCTGCCTGAAGGTATCTGAGGTGGGCAAAGAAGGCACAAAAGGGAAGAGGAGGAAAAAATATGTAGAATCTCCTGTACCTCCTTTTGCAAATGTCACTCACTGCTTTTAGCACTGATTTCCTGCGCAGGTGTGTGGAGAGGGAGTCCCATTTTGAGCAATTCCTAACTCACAGTATTTTCCTTTATAACAAGATTTTTCCACTTGTGCATGCTAGAAACTGACACCCTAGACCTTATGCTAGATCCAGCACTCAGGTAGTATTCTGTGAGTGCAATTACTCTGGGTTTTCAATCCCTCCCCTACAGAGCCTTTTCTACCTGGATGTCTCTACCGCCACCCGAACCAGAACTACAATGTGCTTTTTTATCATACATTGTTATCACCATTGTAGTTTCTAACCTAGTTCCTTCAGTCCTTTGATAATTATCTTTATGGCAGGGATTGCATTAACTTTTTCTATTATGAGAACACTAAGACCATTTTTGTCTCTTATACTACCCACCATCACTTCCTTATCTTGCTCATACCACATTTTAATTTTGATCAAGAAGTCACCTTCTGCAGGGACTGCTCCTTCCTGAGAATATGTCCAAGTATGAGAGATCAAATCTTGGCATTCAGACAGATTTGCTTATTCTTCTGATAGTCTATGATACTTTCAACATTTGTCACCAACATTATAATTCAAATGCATCGATTCTTATAAGGTCTTTCATATTCATTGTCAAACTTTCACATGCATATGTTGTTGTTGTTAAGTGCCTTAGAGTCTATTCAGACCCATAAGAGGCAATCCAAAATACCACAGATTTAGTTACATTCATCTTTGTCCTCAAATTGATATCTTTGCTCTTGAAAACCTTAAAGAGGTCTTTTGCTGAAGATTTGCCTAATGCAAAACGTAGTTTGATTTCTTGACTGCTGCTTCTATGAATGTTGATAGTTAATTTGAGCAAAATGAAGTCTTTGAAAACTCTAACCTTTTCTCCATTTATATGGATGTTGTTAATTGGTCTGGTGGTGAGCATTTTTTATTTATTTATACATTGAGGTGCAATGTATAACAAAGGCTTATTCATAAGTATTTTAAATCCTCTATGCTTTTAGCAAACAATGTTGTAACCTCTGTATACTGCAGACTTCCTCCTATCCTGATACCACATTTTTCTTCATATAACACAGCTTCTTGGACTATTTGCTCAGCATACAGATTAAATAAGAATGGTGAAAGGACACTAACCAGGCACAAACCTTTTCTAATTTTAATTCTTTTGGTGTTTCTTTACTCTGTTGGAATGGCTGCCTCTTGATTTATGTAGCCGTTCCTCATGAGCGCATTTAAGTGTTCTGGAATACTCATTCTCTAGAGTTATCCATAGATTATCAAGATCCACAAAATTGACAGTCTTTGCATAGTCAATAAAGCACAGGTAAACACCTTTCTAATATTCTCTGCTTTCTGACAAGATTCATCTGATGTCAGCAGTGATAAATCTCATTCCATGTCCTCTTCTGAATCGGGCTTGAACTTCTGAAAATTCTCTCAATGTAATGTTGCAGCTGTTTTTCAATAATCTTTAGTAAAATTTTACTTGCATTCAATATTTATGATATTGTCTTCTAGCTGAAGGAACTGGCAAAGAACTAAGCACCAGGAATAGATGGAATAAAAATTGAAATCTTTCAAGAAAGTGAGGCACCACAGTAGGAACTCACTCAGCTATGCCAAGACATTTGGAAGACAACTATCTTTCCGACTGATTGGAAGAGATCTGGATTTGTGTTGATTCCAAAAAGAAGTGACCTAATGAAATGCAGAAATCATCGAGCAATATCTTTGCTATCCCATGAGAGTAAAGTTTTACTAAAAGTAATATAGAAATGACTCCAAGCATACATTGGCAGAGAAACTCCAGAGGTTCAAACCAGATTTAGAAGGGGCTGTGGAACAAGGGATATCATTGC
>NW_006408852.1:2110748-2114498 GCF_000296735.1 Chrysochloris asiatica
TTGGAGGCCAGGATGGCCAAACTTAGTCTCTTATACTTCAGACATAGTGTCAGAAGGGACCAGTAGTTGGAGAAGGATATCATGTTTGGTAAAGTGGAGGGTCGGATTAAAAGAGAAAGATGTTTACCTGTGTTTACACCAGCAAGATGGATAGGCATAGTGGCAGCATCAATGGGCTCAGGATCAGGCAGTGTTTCGTTCTGCTGTGCATAAGGTTGTTATGAGTCGGTACCAACTTGATGGCACCTAACAACAACAAGAAGACAATTAAGACCAGCAAATGCCACTATTATTCAAATTTACACACCAATTACTTAAGCCAGTGATGAGTAAATTGAAGAATTCTACCAAATTCTTCAGTCTGAAATTTATTAAACATGCAATCAAGATATACAGATAATTACTGGTGATTGGAATGCCAAGGTGGGTAACAAGAAGAAATGAGCAATAGTTGGACAATATAGCCCTGGTGATTAACAGGATGCTGGAGATTGTATGATAGAATCTTGAAGGATCAATGACTTGTTAATTGCAAAAACCTTTTTTAAACAACATAAAAGAGGACTGTCTGCATGAACTTCACAAGACAGAATACACAGTAATCAAATGGACTACATCTATCCAAAAAGGTAGTGGAAAAATTCCACATCATCAGCCAAAACAAGGCCAGGGGAAACTTTGGAACAGATGATCAATTACTCATCTTCAAGTTCAGATGGGAGATGAAGAAAATCAAAACAAGTCCACTGTCACAGTGACAATAACTACTCAGAGTCCAGATACAATGCACTGAGGGACCTAGAAGAGGTCACAGCCAACTAGTCTCTCAAGATGGGAGAAAGGACTGAGACCCCGACCAAGTTCACATGAAAATTTATTGAAGCAAGTGAACAAAAGCAAGGGTCAGTAAGTGGAATTGGGCACATACTTTCTGGTAGGGAGTGGAGGATAATAAACATACCAACCTTTCAAGAACTTATTTTTGTACTTTATGCAAGGCTAAGCTTCTGATCTTACCAAGCCTGAGTTGTTGTGTCCAGCACGTAATGTTTCCAGTACTGACGCCAGCTGCTTTTCTCCTACTTTTGCAGGAGGGCTGCTCATACTGACTGTCACAGGAAACACTGGCTCACAACCTGATATCAGTGTCCCTACAGTCCATGACAGGCAAAATGTGACCTTTAACATATTCCTACTGAATTTAAAGATCATCTATAAAATAGATCTGATGCATTAGACACTAATAATTGAAGGTCAAAAAAAATTGTGGTATAACATCAAGAAAATACAAGCAAAAGGTCATTAACAAGACAAGAAAGAAATGAAAAATGAACTGGTTGTCAGAAAAGACTCTGAAACTTGCTCTGCAGAGTAGAGATATTAAATCAAATGGAAGAAAGGAGGAAGTAAAAGAGCTGAACAGAAATCTCATAGGGAAGTTTGAGAAGACAAAGTCAAGTATTACATTTAAATTTGCAAACACCTGGAGTTAGAAAAGTAAAAGGGAAGAACACACTCAGTATTTCTCAAACTGAAAGAATTGAACAAAATGTTAAGCCTCAACATGAACTATTGAACGATTCCATAGGCAAACATGGAATGATGCAGAAAGCATCAAAAGAAGATGGAAGAAACACACAGAATCACTAGATCAAAAGGAATTTGTTAATATTCAAACAATTCAAGAGTTAGCATATGATCAAGAGCCAATGGAACTGAAGGAAGAAGTCCAAGGTACACTGAGGACAATGACTAAAAACAAGGCTGTAGGCATTGATGAAATGAAAATTGAAATCTTTCAACAAACTAATGCAGCACTGGAGGCATTCCCTCATCTGTGCCAACACATTGGAAGAGAGCTACCTGTCCAAATGATTGGAACAAACCTATTTTTTTGCCCATTACAATGAGAGATAATCCAAAAGAATGCAGAAATGATTGGACAGTATCATTACTATCACTTGCAAGTAAAATGTTGCCAAAGATATTTGTGCCCATTACAAAGAGAGGTGACCCAAGAGAATGCAGAAATCACTGAACAATATCATTAATATCACATGCAAGTAAAATTTTGCTAAAGATAATTAAAAAATTATTGCAACAATATATCAAGAGAAATCTGCCACAGGTTCAAACTGGATTCAAACAAGGTCAAGCATATGGAATGAGGAATATCATTGTTGATGTCAGAATGGATCTTGCCTGAAAGCAAGGGATATCAGAAAGATGTTTACTTGTGCTTTACTGATTATGCAAATTTATTCAACTGTGTGGATCGTAACAGACTACGGTTAACACTGAGACAAATGAGAGTTCCAGAACACTTAATGGTGCCCATAAGAAGCTTGTACATAGAACAAGATGCAATCATTCAAACACAACAAGAGGATATCGAATGGTATAAAATCACAAAAGATGTGAGTCAGGGATGTATCCTTTCACTGATTAAATCTTTGTCTTAAGCATATATTCTGAGAAGACAGATTTCATGAAGAAGACATGACACCAGGATTAGAAAAAAATTGTTAAAAACCTGAAATATGTCAATGACATTAACTTGTTTGTTGGAATTGAAGATGACTTGAAATACTTATTGATGGAGATCAAAGACAACACCATGATGGATTGCACATCAATATAAATAAACAAAATCCTCTCAACTGGACCAATAAATAATATCATGATAAATGGAGAGAAAACTGATGTTAATGACATCATTTTGCTTGAATCCAAAATCAATACTCATGGGAGCCACAGTCAACAAATCAAATGACACACTGTATTAAGCAAATCTGCAAAAGACCTCTTTAAAGTGTTTAAGAGTAGTGCCAGAGACAGTGGGTGGAGCTGGTCCCTTTGTCCTGCAGCTCTGAGCAGCCTGCAATCCCCTTTGAGGCCAGCTTTCCCACCGTGGAAGCTGACCTCGCTGCACACACTCCAAATGCCATGTAAGAGGGCTGGTTCCGCAACACCTGCAGCCTGTGACCCAGTCAGGTCTTGTCAATGCAAGTGGAGTAGCTGTTGCACCATAAGCACCTGAGGTATTAGGACATCCTTTTCTTTCACAGTAAAACCTATGACAAAGTGCTGGTGTTGGATGGAGTCATCCAGTGCACAGTTTTCCTATCAAGAAATGATTGTCAACCTCCCCTCTGTAGACACCCCAATCCACACAAGGTGCAAATACTCCAGGGCAGGGATTGGGGCATATTGCACAAAGTAGTGAATCACCGCTCAGTGGTCCAGTGTGAAATTGATGAGGATCTCTATCATTCAATTCTCTAAGAACTTCTTGCCAAGCATGCAGCTCAAAACTAACCCTCCATGTATGTGAGGATTTTGATTTCATGGAATAGAATCAGAATGCCTTTGATGTCATCATTACTGATTCCTCAAACCCCATGGTCCCGGCTCTTCAAGGAATCCTATTACCAGCTCATGAAGACTGCACTCAAGGAGGATGTAATTCTCTGCTGTCGTTGCAGGTGTCAGTGGCTGCACCTGGATCTTATCAAAGAGAAGTGGCACTTCTATAAGTCAAATCTTCCTGTGCCTACCAACAGACACCGACCTATAGCAGCAATAATTACTCATATTATCATTTTAGAAAAATGGTAAAATAGCAATCTCTATAGAATTGAGAAGAAAAATTTGATGCCAAATCAAATCTGACTATTTCTTTTTTTGTGTGACACAAACTGCTAAAGTCAGCTGATGATGAAGGCCTTAAGCTTAGAAGATTTGACAATT
>NW_006408852.1:2114598-2131580 GCF_000296735.1 Chrysochloris asiatica
TCTATCTATCTATCTATATATATATGATGCATAAATTTTAATAGGAGAAAGTTTCCAAAAGAAAGTCAAGAAATAATGCAGAAATCATCACTTACATAAAAAATAAATTTTAAATCAAAAGTATGGGGAAAAACAAACAAGTACACAAGAGGTATTGTTGTTAGGTGCCATCCAGTCCGTTCCAACTCATAGTCTACGTGCAATTGATGAAACAATGTCCAGTCCTGAACCATTCTCATAATCCTTATTATGTTTGAGTCTATTGTCACAGTCTCTGTGTCAATCAATTTCCTTGAACTTCTTCCTTTATCAAGAATGGTGCCCTTTTCTAAGGACGATTCCCTTCTGATACCATGTTCAAAGAACAGAGAATGAAGTTTCACCATCCTTGCTTCTAGGGATTATTCTGAGTTATTTCTTCCAAGACAGGGTTGGTTATTCTACTCCAGTCTATGACATATTCAATATCCATTGCCAACACCATAATTCAAAGTCATAAATTCCTTCTCAATCTTCCTTATTTATTATTCAGTTTTCACGTGCACATGAGGCAACTCATTCCATGACTTGGATAAGGCTCATCTTAGACTTCAAAGTGACACTTCTGGTCTTTAAAACTGTAAAACCTTGAAGTAGATTTGCCTAATAAAATTCAATTTGGTTTCTTGACTGCTGCTTCATTGGCACTGAATATTTGCTGTTGTTAAGTGCTATAGAATCAATTCCAACTGATAGTGATCCTGTACAGGGTTTCCAAGGAGCAGCTGGTTGGATTGGACCACCGCCGGACTTTGTGGTTTATAGTCCAGTGCAATACTTGACAAGTTAAATCTCCCTTTTTCATGATACTGCTTATTGGTCCAATTATGGGGATTTTTATTTTCTGTACATTGCAGTATAATCCATACTGAAGACTATAGTCTTTGATCTTCGTAGGTAAGTGCTTCACCTCCTCTTTACTTTTAGCAATCAAGACTGTATCATCTGCATACCATAGATTGTTAGTGAGTCTTCAAATTCATCTTTATTTGCATTTGTTGTTGTTACTAAGTGCCATCGAGTCAGTACTGACTCATAGCAACCCTATATACTACAGAACTAAAGACTGCCCTGTCCTGGGCCAACCTCACAGTTGTTGCCACACTTGAGGCCATTGATGTTGCCACTTTGACAATCTATCTCACTGGGGGCCTTCCTCTTTCTCTCCAGTGACTTGTCCCTCCTGACAATATGTCCAAAGTATGAGAGGCCAAAGTTGGCTATGCTGGCCTCCAAGGAGCACTTTGGCTGCACTTCTTCCAACACAGATCTGTTGGTACTTTTGGCAGCCCATGGTACTTTCAATATTCTCTTCCAACACCATAACTCAAATGCATCGATTTAATCATGACCATAAAAGACTATAAAATGTAAATGCATCTAATATATGTATATAGGTTAGAAAAGATTATTAATTAAAAGGAGGTTTAACAAATTTCTGCACTTAAAATTAGCATTACATAAGAAAATGTCATTGTATAAAACCATATTATATAACATAAAAATAAATTGTTATAAAATAGACATGTTTTAGTAAATTATTATGAATTGAACTTGCAAAGGACCCTCATTTAGTTAAAGAACAAGAACATGAATACTGTTTTATAATTTCAATTTTGAGATACACTAATAAAAGTTTTCATATAAAAATGCATGTATATCATAAAAACACAGACTTCATGATGGTGGTGGTGGTGGCTATGTGCCTGGAGTCGGTTCTGACTCATAGCAACCCTGTACAGGTTTTCCGAGACTGTAAATCTTCATGGGAACAGAAAGCCTCATCTTTCTCCCACAGAACAACTGGTAGTTTCGAACTGCTGGCCTTGCGGTTCGCAGCCTGATTCATAACCACTATGCCATAAATGAGTTTAATTTCTAGTCTGAACAATCTTTGAAATATCAGAGTTAGCATATTCAAATTAAAAAGTGTACAAGTTTCAAACAATATGTCTTCTCAAGTAGTTAATTTTCCTTTATTGAACCTTAAATAGCTGAAGAATTTTTAAATTGTCTTGTTGTACCTAAGAAAAATGCATAGGTTGTTATTAAGTGACAATGACTCAGAGATCCTATGCACAACAGAACAAAATACTGCCACTCCTTTGCCAGTCTTACAATCATTGCTACATTTGAGTCCATTGCAGCTGCCACTGTGCCAATCCTTCTCATTGGGGACTTCCTCTTTTTCTCTGACCCTCCACCTTACCAAACATGGTATCATTCTCTAGAGACTGTTTCCTCCTGATAATATGGTCAAACCTGGCTTCCAAAGAGCATTCTTCCAACAGAGATTGTTTTATTTTTCTGGCAGTTCGTAGTAATTTAATATTCTCCTCCAACACCATAATTTAAATGCATCAATTCTTCTATGGTCTTCCTTATTTACTTCTAGCTTTCACATGCATTTGATAGTAGTGGTGGTGGTTATGTACCATGGAGTTAGTTCCAACTTCTGGAGACCCTGCATAGGGTTTCAAAGGTTGTTAATCTTTACAGGAGCAGAAAGCCCATCTTTCTCCCACAGAATGGCTTGTAGCTTTGAACTGTTGACCTTGAAGTTATCAGCCTGACTCAACCACTATGCTGCTAGAGCTCCTACATGCATATGAGGTTATTGAAAGTAGCATGGATTGGGTCAGGTACACTTTAGTTCTCAAACTGACATCTTTGCTCCGAAACACTTTAAAGAACTCATTCTAATGAATCATCCTCTAATCCTGATGCCACACTTTTCTTCATATAATCTAGCTTTTTAGATTATGTGCTCAATGTACAGATTGAATAAGTAAGGTAGGAAACATAATATTGCAATTACATCCATTACTTTTAATAATTTCTTGTTGTTGTTGAGTGCCTTCAAGTCAGTTCCAACTCATAGTGACCCTGTATAGGAGCATCTGGTAAACTTGACCCATTGACCTTGCATTTCAAACTGACCTTGCAATCTAATCCACTAACCTGCAATGGCACATCAGGACTCTAATAATAACTGATGCAAAAAGCAATGATGTATCAGATCAGGTTTAAACTGTGATGAAAAATAATCCATTAATGATAACTCAAGTACAAATATGATACTAAAAATTAAATCTGAAATAATCACAAAAATTTAAAAAGTAATTAAGCAATCAATAAAAGAAACCCAAATATCAATTGATGAATCATAGGAAATTCTGAGTTTGGTATATCTAATGACCTATTCAACATCTCATGATTAGTGAAAATATCAAATATGAAGTTCAATTATCAAGGTAATATACTCATATTTTGAATGACAGGTGTCCATTTTCCATGTAACACTTTGTTGTCATTGATGTTGATTTGAGCCTGTTTGCACTGCCCTAGTCTTTTTATAGTCTTACTTACCATGAAAATCCCTTTATATTTTTCATTACCTTTGTAAAAAATCTTGACTTAAAATCAGTCTCAAACAAATGTTTCTTATGTTTAAAACTTTGTTCTTTGGTAAATGTCACATCTTTGCTTTCTTCTGTTTTTTACTCTTCTGATTTTATTAATCACCATTATGTTCTCTTTATGTCTTACGCCATTTGTCTTCTTGATAAAAATCATTTAGTCCTCTATTTTTAAAGTCTGCCTAATTTTTATATCAGTAAAAATGACATTATTGTGAAGAAAGGAAAAGGATAAGGGAATTGAATTTAGCAAGAAATAAAATATAGAATTACTGAGAAGTATTGATTGTTAAATGATAGATACTAATTCCTTTTTAACTGTCAATAACAGATAACTGATATGATCTTCAAATACATGCATGTCAAATTATTTTTTAGAAAATAAAATACTTTGTTTTCTTTTAAAAAATCAATTTTGTATGTGAACATGTGACCAAAAGTGATTGTTACAGAAAGGGGATTTATGACCAAATGATCAGAGACATGTAGCATTTTCTGTAGTCTTTATATGCATTTTTTGCAGTCTTTATATCTGTAAATCTTATTCACATTCAAGATGTTGTCTTACTGTAGTTAAAATAATCTTTATACAAACAAAAACTGATATTGTAATTTCAGTGTAATTTTGATATAATTAAAATATATATATATTTTTTTTCATTTGCAATGGTTGGCTGATCAACAGGGCTATGTCAGATGCACAGAAGTGGGGACTAAGCAATACCTGTTGTCAGATTGCTCTCAGTGAGTGCAAACCCATTGTGATAAGCCCATGCACCAACATCTCTGTCACTTGCTCATGAACCCATTAATCTATGGCTGGGTGGTAACCAAAACATTCCAGTTGACATACACAGAAAACGACCTTTTGTCTACCTGGTTATTGAGATCTTTTGCTGTGGTAATTCTTTGTTGGCTGTTTGTCTAATATTTACCAAATATATTGAAATACTAACATATTTACATTTTTGGCTTTTTTGAAGCAATCTAGAAGCAAAAATTTTCCCATCAAATCTATAATCATTTTCTTTTGAAATTCTTGACCATATAATAAAATCATTATTCACGGTTATTTAATCAACATAGACATTAGTCTCCAGGAAAATTTAAAAAACACCTATACATGATGTAGGCTTTACCTTTACCACTATTTTAAAATGTCAGCATGTAGTAAGGCTACAGTGCTGCATTGATACTCATTGAGTGGTGTTATTATATCATTTAGAACCTTCCATAAACTCAGAATAAATTATTTTATTCCTCTATTTGTTGTTGTTGTTAAGTGCCATAGAGTCTGTTCTAACCCATAGTGACTCTGAACAGAGTTTCTGAGGCTATAAATCTTTACAGGAGCAGAAAGCCTCATCTTTCTCCTGTGGAGCAGCTGATAGTTTTGAACTGATGATCTTGTGGTTCTCAACCTGATTCATAGTCACTACGTTACCAGAGCACATTTCTCTATTAGGGGGCTTCAAAAGTTTCATGGAAAATTCCATTATTTTGCAATTACATTTTTCTACAAACTTTTTGGAGTTCTCATATATCATTTGGTTACATAAAACTGTTCTTGGGAGTATAAGTAAAGGCTTCAAAAGGAAAGCCAGGATAGCAGGAGAAGATATAACTGGCATCTGAGTCACTTGATCAGGTAATTTATTCATTATATAAATAACTGCATAAGCTTGATTCCATATATGACATTTCTATTATATGATTGAATGTCACCCTATTTGCTCAGATTTATGACTAGTCAGTATGACCACCATAGTCCCCAAATGTTAATATACATGTTTTCTAAGTGAATTGTTATCATGTTAAGTCTACCCAATGGTGCATTGGAAAAAAGATCTAATTAACTATTTACAAAAAGTAAGTCATTGAAAAACCTATGGAGCACAGTTCAGTTTTGATCTCATGAGGTTGCATGAATCAGACTGATTGCAAAGCAGCTGTTTTAGGATCTATTTATACCACAATCAGTTTATGATAGAAAGCTCAGGTTGCATAATAATTTGGTTGTTCATGAGTGTATTCAATATAGTAGACTTCAATTCCAAGCTAGAATCTGTTTTGCAAAGGAGAATAATTACCTGATACAGATCATCAGCCGCTCCATGAAAACCCTATACAGGCATTTTATTAACTGAAACAGACTTGAAGGCACTAAACAACAAAAGATGCCACAGCTTTGTTCCAAATTCCTAGAGAATGATCAGATGAATTAAGAACAACTTGAAGAGGAATAAGTGGTTTTTTTTTAATTTAGGTTTTGCTGTTGTTGTTTTTAAATTATGTGATAGTTTCCATGAGGGAACATTAGCTTTACATTCATCTTATTTCGTTTCATTGCAATGATTACAATCCCCTTCATGCATCATATAACAACCAAAGTGTACACCCCACAAGCCCTCTCCCTTCCTGAGTCCAGAATCCCTAGCTGCTCCATCTCTCCACATCATCATCTCTGCCTCTATCTCTGGCATCACTGTTTCTCTGCAAAGGGTCACACACTCCACTCTTCTCTCTTGATGATCCCAGGGACCTCCACTCCTGGACTGCAAAATCAACCACTCTCCTCCTTTTGATACAAAGTGTCTACCTTAACATTTCCAACACTCACAGTCAGTACTGATATCAGTTATTCAGTTCAACTATTGAACCACAAGAATCTTATCCCAATATCCTTTCATCAGCCACATCCAGACAAGTTGGAAATCACTCAGTGGAGATTCTACCTTCCCCCACACTCTCTGGATTTAGGCTCCTTCTTGAAAGCTTGTAAGCTAGTCATTTCTTGCCATTGCTGCTTTTGTTGTTGTTAGATGCCATCGAATCAGTACCGACTCATAGTAACCTTATGCACAGCAGAACGAAACACTGCCCGATTCTGGGCCAACCTCAGTATCGTTGTCACGCTTGAACCCATTGATGCTGCCACTTTGCCAATCCATCTTGCTGGGGGTCTTCCTCTTTTTCTCTGACACTCCACCTTACCAAACATAATATCCTTCTACAGTGACTGGTCCCTCCTGACAATATGTTGGAAGTGTGAGCGACAAAGGTTAGCCATCCTGCCTCCAAGGAGCACTCTGGCTGTACTTCTTCCAACACAGATCTGCTGGTTCTTTAGGCAGCCCATGGCACTTTCAATATTCTCCTCCAACACCATAACTCGAATGCATCAATTCTTCTACACTCTTCCTTATTTACTGTCCAGCTTTCACATACATATGAAGTTATTGAAAATACAATGGCTTGGGTCAGGCGCACCTTAGTTTTCAAGCTGACATCGTTGCTCTTTAACACTTTAAAAAGGTCTTGTGCAGCAGATTTGCCTAATGCAATAAGTCGTTTGATATCTTGACTGCTGCTTCCATGAGTGTTGATAGTTGATCCAAGAAGAACGAAGTCCTTGACAACTTCATATTTTTTTACATTAATAGCCCCCATTTTAATAGCTAATGTCTACGTTGCCCATCCCTGTCGACCCTGTGTACTGAGGGGATGGGAATGATCCTCACTGTAAAGATTTGTTCCCTCCTTGGAGCTACTAAATCCACAAGCATAGGTCAAGTTCATTAAATTGTAGCAGATCACTCTTTTTTGTCCCTCCTTTCTTCTTCTAGTCGAGTTCTGATTATCCAGCTATTGAAGCCAGATCAACTGGGTACTATCTGCAAATATGGATGTTCTTGTGCATCTCCCCTCTCTTTATATCAACTGGATGCTTCACTCTCTACTCTGAGTAGTCCTCTGAGACCATGTCTCTACCGCTGGTCCCAGGAGTCTCCAGGTCTTGCCATATTGCTGGATAACTAGGTCTCAACCCAGGTTCATAGTAGTCTATTGAATGTGGTGGGACTTAGCTCACAGCTTCATTGCTGGTTTTGCCCCACTTCTGCTTATTGGTGAATGTGGTCAGTAGCAAGACCACATGCCTGCTCATGTATTCCCCTTGACGCTTAGTCTTGAAAAGAGGTTTGCCCTGAAGTGACCTGATCATTTGCCTTGTTGGCTTCTGGGTGAACTACTTGTTTGTTCTTATAGTAGTCAATCAGACTGCTGTTATTGTTGGTTGTTTTTTTGTTGTTGTTGTTTGTTTTTGTCCCTGCTGGTCTTTCTTTCAAGAAGTATTTTCTGTTCTTCTAGCCACTCCAGGCTGGTTTTCTTGTCCTTTTAAGCAAAGATTTCCCACCTCAGAAGATCCTGGATGGGGATCAGGATTCCACCTATGGTTTTATGCAATGGAAAGGCTCTGCAGGAAGCTTCCCTCACTGAGCAAGTTTTAGCCCCATTTTGCCAAATGCCTTTTCTGCATCTATTGATATGATTATGCGGTTATTTTCTTTTTTTATTTATATGGTGGATTACATTGATTGTTTTTCTAATGTTGAACCATCCTTGCATCCCTGATATGAATCCGACTTAGTCATGGTGTATTATTTTTTTGATGTGCTGTTAGATTCTGTTGGCTAGGATTTTGTTAAGAATTTTTGCATCTATGTTCAGGAGGGATGTTGATCTATAATATTCTTTCTTAGTGATTTTCTTCTCTGATTTTGATATGATTTTTATGTTTGCTTAATAAAATGTATTAGGGAGTTTTCCATCCTTTTCTGTATTCTGGAATAATTTTAGTAGAATAGGTGACAGTTCTTCCCTGGATGTTTAGTAGAACTCACCAGTGAAGCCATCTGGACCTGGAATGTTTTTAGGTTGGGTGTTTTTGATGACCTGATCGACTTCTTCTTTTGTTATCTGTCTGGTCAAGTTTTCTACTTCATTCTGTATAAGTTTAGGTAGCTCGTGTTTTTCTAAAAATGTATCCATCTCTTCTAAGTTTCAAATTTGTTGGAGTACAACTCTTCATCCTATTCTGTTATTATCCTTCTCTTTTCCTTTGGTTCTGTTGTGACATTGCCCATGCAGTTTCTAATGCCTGTTCTTTTTGTCTTCTCCCTCTTTTCTTTTGTTAGGTTTGCTAATGGATTGCCAATTTTACTAATCCTTTCAAAGAAACAGCTTCTTGTCCTGTTGTTTCTTTCTATAGTTTTCTTGTTTCCTATCTCACTTGTTTCATATCTAATCTTTATTATTTCTTTTCTTTTGGTGACTGTATGTTACCTCCTTTGGTCTGTTTCTAATTGTTGGGGATGTTGTGTTCATGTGTTAATTTTGGTTCTTTCTTCTTTTTGGGTGTGTGCATTGATCACAATATACTGTCCTCTCAGCACGATTTTTTCTGTGTCCCAAAGATTTTGCAATGTTATATTTTAAATTTCATATGTTTCTAGGAATTTTGTGAGTTCATATTTAATTTCTAATATTATCTAGTCATTATTAAGCAGGGTGTTATTCAGTTTTCCTATATTTAACTTTATTTCCTTGGCCTTCTTATTGTTGATTTCTATTTTTATAGCATTGTGGTCTGAAAAGATGCTTTGTAGTATTTTGATTTTTGTAAATTTATAGAGGCTTACTTTGTGACCTAACACATGGTCAATTCTGGACAACCATCTCAACTATCTCCTTTGTGAACTTCTGTGAATCTTCCTATTCTGGAATGCCAATAAGTATTAAGTTATTCCTCTTCATGTTATCCAGAATGAATCTTAGACTCTCTTCAGATTTTGTTATCATTTTTTCTGCTGTTTCTCTTATTTTAGCAGTATTGAGAGATTTGTCTTCCAGCTCGCTGGTTCTGACTTCCATCTCTTCAATTCTACTCCTTTGCCCTTTCAGTATATTGTCCACTTCTGCTATTTTTTTATTTATCATCTGGACCTCGTTTTGTGGGTCCTGAGTTGTTTCCAATGCTATATTTATCTTGTTTGATTGCTCCTATAGCACTTTCCTGACATTTTCCTGAACACTATTGTGGAGTATTTGAATTGTCTCCAATTCATCCTTCTGAATTCCTTCTCAGGCAGATCCAAAGCCTGCTCTTCTTCTATTGGGAAGTCTAAGGATGCCTCCATTTATTTTGTCTCAATTACTCTTTTTGTTTTTGGACATGAGCTGAGATCTTTTATTGTTTCTTCTCGGACTTTTTCAGTAGTTAATTTGTTTTTCAATGATTAAATGTATGTTGCTGTGTTTTTAAGCTTACTGAGTGTCTCTTGGTGAATGTCATGTGGAGATTGGCTTCCTTTTTATAGCAGCTGGTATTAGGTGGTCTAGCAGCTGGTATTAGTTCCTGTCCAGATGGTGGGATATTATGGGGAATGCTGGTATCTTGGCTATATGGGCACCATCACTGTCTCTTCTTGCAAAAGGTAGGGGGAGAAAGCTCCCATCCATAGGAAAAAAGTGAGACCCAAAAGAGAAACAATATGAAAGCAGAGACATAAGCTACCACTCATCAACAAAAGTAAAACCATAGCCAACTGTCCAGTAGCGTTTGCTGCACAGGTCAATGTGGGTGCACAGTAGAAACCTCCAGTGGTGGGTGAGGGTGTCCACTCACTCAAGCCCTTCCTCTAGTCACCACCATGGAGTTGTGCAGATAGATATTGAGAAATGGATGGAAGAAAAATTGTCCACTATTTTTAACTCTGAAGGTCAGTTAGGTATCTGCTTATGCACAGAATAATTCTCAAAATAGCTGTGTCCATGTATACAATAGTTGGTGTTCGCTCTTGTCTTTTATGTTGGAGTTTTACAAGATGCACATATGTTTTGGTATATGGCCAGGCCTGATTTTTCTTGTTAGGTAAAGCAGGAATAAAGTGTCCTGCCCAGTTTAATTTTAATTCTATGTCCCAGAGTCAGACATCATAAGAAGCAGCCAAAGGATCTGCCTGTGGGACCAATGGGGATCCCAGGAACCTCTTCGTTGTGCTATTGGAAAACTGTGGGTGCAATGTTGGACTCTTTTGGTGGTGTGCTCCCACCCACCTGAAAGTGTCTGGGCTTGGTAATGAGGGTGTGACAGGGGAGAGGAGGAAAGAAAAATGTAAAATCCATCACACCTCTTTTTCCAAATGCCAATCTGTGGTTTTTAACACTATATCAGCCTGGCTGTGGCCCTGCCTTTGATCTCAGCCCAACCTAGGGGCACCGCAGTGAGCATCCTGATCAATTCAGAAATCACCACATTTTCCTTCCACAGTCAGATTTCTCCAATAGTGGGCATGGGAAACTGGCACCCAGGATGTTATCCTATATCCAGAATTATGAAGCTGCTCTGGGAAAGTGCTTTCTCTGGTTTTTCCATGCCTCCACCAAGGAGTCTCTGCTATCTGTTTTTGCTTCTCACATCCCCAAACTGGAAGTCTCGAGGAAGTATTGTTTTATAGAAGCCATTATATGCTCAACAGGAGTCAGCTCTTAAAGCTTATATATAAGATTTTGTTACAGTCCCAAAACTTGGTGAGTTAACACAATATAAATTTATCATCTTACAGATCTTTAGATCAGAAAATCTTGGATGGGTCTGAGTGAACTAAACTGTTAGAGGGCTATATTCCTTTTTGGAGGTTCTGGGGCAGAATCTGCTTTCTTGTGTTTTCCAGGTTATAAAAACTGCCATATTAGACTTTTGTTCCTTTTTTTCTGTCTTAAATCAAGCAGTCTTTCTCATAACACAATATTTGGCTCTTCATCCTTCTCTCATTACTTATTTAAAATATTCTTGACTTTTAGGTGTTAGGGGCCATTGAGTTGGTTCCAACTCATAGTGATTCTACACATAACAGAAGTAAACACTTTCATGACTGTCATTCTCACAACTATTTGAGCCCAATGTTGCTTCCACTGTGTCAATCAATGTCTATATGGGTCTTCATCTTTTCTGCTTGTCCTACACTTTTTTTAAATACAATATCCATCTCTGGGGACTGTTCTCACTTGACCACATGTCCAAAGCACAAGAGAATATATCTTGCCATCCTTACTTCTAAGGAGCACTCTGACTTATTTCTTTAAACATAGATGTGTTTGTTCTTCTGGAAGTCATGTTATTTTCAATATTCTTTGACAAAACCATAATTAAATTGCATCAATTACTCTAGGATCTTCCTTAATCATTGTCCAACTTCCACATGCATATAAGGTGATTTAAAATACAACAGGTTGGGTCAGGTGGTACCTTAGTCCTCAAAGTGATATCTTAGCTCTTGAACACTTTAAGCAGGTCTTTTGCTGCAAAAGTGCTTAATAAAATATATCATTTAATTTATCAACTGCTGCTTCCATGAGTGTTGATTGTGGATTCAAGCAAAATTAAAGTTTTGGCAACTTTAATGTTTTATCTGTTTTGCTGTACTTTTAGAGACCAATGTAATTAGACAGAGCCTATGTAATTAACTTATGATAATTTCTCCATATCCCATAAATGAAGTTCTTTTTGTCATTTAGAAAGCATAATAACAGCTTCTAGGCATTAAGACATGAGCATCGTTGGGTGTCCTTAAATTATCTACCTGAAGAAGCTTTTTAGAGAGTTATAAGGCTGTAATATCTAGTTTTGGGTTTCCCCTGTCTATATATGAGTTAATTTGCTTTTATTTCAGAAATAGAACTTCTTTGGACACAAACTTAAATGATAATCTTGATAAAAAGAATTAGAACAAAGCTGTTTATTATGAAAGAGGTCAAGTAGGAGTATGTCCTCATTGCCTTGCATGTCCACTATTTCTCCGCCAGCTATCACTTCTCTTACCAACTTGTACTCTTTCTCTATTGGGCTTCATAATTCATTGCAACAATCACAGAGACTCATGGAGATATCTAATCTACAATAACAACTTTAATAACAATGAAAAATAGAAACAAAGGTAAAACCCATAGAGCAAGTTTTGGAGGAGTTTCTGGAACATCAAAATATCAATGGGACCTGCTTACGTTTCTAGGAACAGATGTGTATTTCTATTAATCACAAATCTTTTAACCAGGAATAGTTCTGTGTTATCTCTCACTCTAGATGGTTTTGAGCTTGCCATTGTTATTTGTTCTTATGTGCCACTAAATCGAATCCGACTCATAGCAACCTAGTATAGGATTCCAAGGAATGACTGGTGGGTTTGAACTGCCAACATTATGATTAGCAGTCCAATGCTTAACCTGAAGTACCACACCAGGACTCCTATTGAAAGACTGTGTTCTCCTCCTTGTGTTCAGAAACAAAAGTAAGAACATGAATATATTTTAAGTATGCTCATATATGTGTGCATACTTTTCATGAAAGACCCAATATTAATCTATTATCTATATTAATATTTATATATTTATGGGGAAATGTATGGCAAATTAAAAGAACATTTCTGTATTTTTTTGTTTTCTTTACCACACTACCCTATAAGAGTAAAAATTATATTTTGGCCATATGTACGTATCACTACTATTTGGGGAAAAATGTAGAGAGCAAAATAAACTAGTGTCATTATGCTTGAGGGTATTCTAGATATGGATGAGAAATAATTTGTGTTTGTTGCATTTCCCATTTTACTCAAAGTACAGAATTCTCAGCATGTATATTATAGTTCTTTTAAATCTCAGTGGTTATGGGTCTCATTGTAAATCAATTTTCCCTGAAAATTGAAGTAATTCATTTACCAAGTGGCTTTCAAAATCTGTTCCTATATTTGAATCAATGTGGACAGGAAACACATGGAGGGATTTTTTTCCCCATGATGTCCATGCAAGTATAGATAAGATACAACTGCTTGGCATACTAAGAAAAGAGAGGGGAAGTATTTTAGACTGAGTTCTCTAGAAAAGCATAACCAGTGAAGCTTATATGTATATATAGAGAGAGGTTGACAACACTTATCTGTCATTTTGTTATACTGTGGTGACTTGCATATTGCTATGATGCTAGAAGATATGCCACTAGTATTATAAATAATGGCAAGGTTGCCTAAGATGGGAAAGGCTAGGAAGAAGGAGAAATGAACTGCTACTGAATGTTTGTTGTTGTTGTTGTTAAGTGCCGTCGAGTCAGTTCTGACCCATAGCGACCCTGTACAGGGTTTCCGAGGGTGTTAGCCAATGAAAACCTGATAAGTATCAGCAGAAATATTGTCAGAGCTAGTGTTGGAAGATGATACCCTCAAGTTGGAGGGTACTCCAAATATAGCTTGAGAAGAGATGCCTCTTAGAGTAGAGTGGACTAATGATGTGACTGGAGTAAAGTTTTTAGGACCTCCATTTTCTGATGGGACACAACTCAAAATGAGGAGAAATGGCTGCAAACATTTGTCAATAATCAGAACATGGAATTTATGAAGTATGTACCTAGAAAAATTGGAGATTGTCAAAAATAAAATGCAATGTATAAACATTGATATCTTAGTCATTAGTGAGTTAAATGGACTGTTATTAGTCATTTTGAATAAGATAATCATGTTTTAATATACTGGGAACAACAAATTCAAGAGGAATAGCACTGCATTCATTGTCAAAATTAATGTTTCATGATCTATCTTGAAGTACAACACTATCTGTGATACGCTAATACCCATGAGCCTACAAGGAAGAACAATTAATACCACTATTATCCAAATTTGCTAACCAAATTCCGAAGTCATTGATGATATAATTGAAGCATTCTATCAACTTCTTCAGTCTGAAATTGATCATGCATGCAATCAATATTCATTGATAATTACTAGTGATTAGAATGCAAATGTTGGAAGCAAAGTAGGATCAGTAGTTGGAACACATGGTCTTGGTGGTAGAAATAATCTGGAGCCTGTATGATAGAATTTTCCAAATCCAACAACTGATACCTTGTAAATACCATTTTAAGAATGTAAAAGGGGATGGTATACCTGGACTTTACCAGATAGTATACACAGGATTTAAATAGACTATATTGGTTGTAAAAGAAGCTGGAAAAGTTCAACATCATCAGTTAAAACAAGGTCAGGGCAGACTGTAGAAGAGACCATCAATTGCTCACATGGAAGTTCAGACTGAAGTTGAAAAAAATAAAAAGTACTCCATGACAGACAAAATATGACCTTAAATATATCTCACCTGAGTTTAGAGATAATATCAGTAGAAGATATGATGCATTAGACACTAATAACTGAAGACCAGAATAGTTGTGGGATGACATCAAGAACATTATATAGAAAGAAAGCAAAAAAATCATTAAAAATACAAGAAAGAAAGAAATGAACAAAATTGTTGTCAAAGGATACTCAGAATCTTGCTTCATCAGTTAAAAGATGCAAAATTTATTGGAAGAGTGTAAAAGAGATAAACATAGACTTTCAAATGGCCACACAAGAAGGCAGAATCAATATTATGATGAAATGTGACCCAGAGTTAGAAAATCAAAAGGGAAAAACTGCTAAGTTTGTCTCAACCTGAAATAATAGAAGGAAAAATCAGGATTTGGCTTTCTGTATTGAAGTATTTAATGTACAAACTATTGAATGAAGCAAAAAACATCAATAAAAGAGGGAAGCTATACATAGAGTTACTAAATAAAAAAGAAATGGCCATTCTTCAGTCATTTCAAGAGGTAAGATATGATCAAGAATTGGTGGTATGGAAGTAAAAAATCCAAGCTGCACTGAACACGTTGACAAAAACAAGATTCCAGGAACTGACAGAATAGAAACAGAAATCTTTCAACAAACTGAAGCGATACTGGAAGTACTCACTTATCTATGCCAAGAAATTTGGGTGACAGATACCTGGCCAACCTAGTGGGACAGCTCCATATTTGTGTCCATTCCAAAGAAAGGTGAGCCAAGGAATGCAGAAATCATTGGACAATACCATTAGAATATGAAAGTAATATTTTGCTGAAGATTACTAAAAAAAGATTGCAATAGTACATCAGCAGAGAACTGCCAGACATTCAAACTGAATTTATAAGAGAACATGGAACTAGGTTTATCATTGCTCATGTCAGATGGATCTTGGCTGAAAGCAGAGAATTAAAAAAATATGTTTACTTGAGCTTTATTTAACTATCCAAAAGTCTTTGACCATGGAGATCATCATAAACTATGGATAACATAACAAAGAATGGATATTCCATAACACTTAATTGTGCTTATGAAGAACCCATACACAGGTCAAAAGACAGTTGTTAAGACAGAAGAAGGCGATATGGAATGGTGTAAAATTAGGAAAGGTATGTGCCAGTGCTATATCACTTCACCATACAGATTCAATTTGTATCCTAAACAAATAATCCAAATAAAATGGATTATATGAAAAAAACAAAAAACAAAAAGCATGGCATCAGAATCGGAAGATGATTCATTAACAACATACAATATGCAGTTGATACAACCTTGTTTGCTGAAAGTGAAGAGGTCTTAAAATTCTTACTGATGAAGAACAAAGACTACAGTCTTCAGCATGGATTACACATCAATGTAAAGAAAACAAAAATACTCACAACTGGAAAAGTAAATTATATCATGGTAAGTGGAAAATCAAGATGGTGGATTGGGTAGACATAAGTGAGGACCTCCATCAATAACAACACAGAATACTGGGACAAGCAGACTCAGGGGATGGAGCTGGAACTCTGAAACACATATAAAGGAATAATTGGAGAATTGGAGGGCTTACAGCTAGGGGAATTTGTAGGAGAACCAAAAAATCCATTGTTTGCTAATTCAAGACATTCACCTATTCCTGGAGCTGCCATCTTGGGAGAGAACATCTTGATTATATCAGGATTGATATCAAAATTTAAAGTGACAGTTTCAACATAAAACCAAACAGCCACCATTCATCTGTCTGCCATGCTGTGGTGGCTTGAGTTGCTGTGATTCTGAGGACTATGCCACCAGTATTTTAAATAGCCAGCAGGGTCACCCATGGTGGACAGGTTTCAGATGAGCTTCCAGACAAAGACAGACTAAGAAGAAAGAGTGATTAACTACTTCCGAATCGTTAGTCACTGAAAACCTTATGAATAGCAGATAAACACTGTTAGATACAGTGCCAGAAAATGAGCCCCTCAGGTTGGAAGGCACTCAAAATGCAGCTGGGGAAGAGCTGCCACCTCAAAGTAGAATTGACCATGATGACGTGAATGGAGTTAAGCTAGTGGGAGAAAAACCTTCATTTGCTGATGGGGCACAACTCAAAATGAAGAGAAACAGCTGTAAACATCCTTTGAAAATCTGAACATGGACTGTATGAAGTATGAATCTGGGAAAATTGGAAGTTGTCAAGATGAAATGGAACACATCAACATCGATATCTTAGGCATTAGTGAGCTGAAACGGACTGGTATTGGCCATTTTGAATCTGACAACCATATGGTTTACTATGCAGGGAATAACCAATTGAAAAGGAATGGTGTTGCATTCATCATTAAAAAGAACATATCCAGATCAGTCATGAGCTACAATGCTGTGATAGGATAATATCCATGTACCTACAGGGAAGCCCAGTTAATACCACTATTATTCAAATTTATGCACCAACCACTAAAGCCAGTGAGGATTAAATAGAAGAATTCTACCAACTTCTTCAATCTGAAATTGATCAAACATGCAATCAAGATGTATTGCTCATTACTGGTGATTGGAATGCAAAGTTGGG
>NW_006408852.1:2131680-2135597 GCF_000296735.1 Chrysochloris asiatica
ACCAACCACTAAAGCCAGTGAAGATGAAATAGAAAAATTCTACCAACTTCTTCAATCTGAAATTGATCAAACATGCAATCAAGATGTATTGCTCATTACTGGTGATTGGAATGCAAAGTTGGGAGCAAAGAGAAAGGCCAGTAATTGGAAAATATGGCTTTGATGATAGAAATGATGCTGGAGAAAGCATGATAGAATTCTGAAAAACACACTGCATCAGTGTGTGGAAGCATTTCCATCAGCCTCTGTAAACTTGTTTTTCATCATTGTCTTCTGTGCAACTTGGGCTGCTTCCTTCAGTATTATTGCTTCTTGATCATATGCTACATCAACCAATTATTTTGTGTACAGTGACTCTGTGTACTGTTTCTATCTTCTTTTGAAATTTCCTGAGTTATTCAATATTTTGCCCAAAGAATTATTCAGTATCACAAGTCAAGTTTTGAATAATTTATTCATTGTTTTCAGTTTGAGAAAATGCTGAACATGCTCTTGACTTTTGATTTTATATAACTCAGGTCTTTGTACATTCATTAGTATACTTGACTTTGCCTTCTTGAACTGCCCTTTGAAATGTTATGTTTAGCTCTTTTATTTCTACTTTTTTTTCAGTTGTTTTAGCATCTCTATATTCAATAGAAATGTTCAGAGTGTTTCCTGACATCCCTTTTGGTCTTTTCTTTCTTGCCTACCATTTTAATGACCATTTCCTTTCTTCCTATATGATGTTCTCGATGTCATCCCACAACTCTTTTGATCATTTATCGTTAGTGTCAATCTAACGTACTAAATGTGCTATTCAGATGGTCTCTAAATTTAGGTGGGATATACTGAAGGTCATATTTTGGCTTTTATGGACTTGATTTAATTTTCTTCAACTTCAGCCTGCACTTTCATATGAGCAATTGATAATCTGTTCCACATATGACACCTGGCCTTGTTTTGGCTGACATTATTGAGATTCGCTATCATATCTCTTCCTCCAAATTTCCAGTGAATTCCATTAGGTAATGCACATGTTTATATTCACCATTTCTGTTTTTAAATATATATTTACTTAAAAGGAATACGTTGTTGATTTTTCAAAATTCTATCATGAGGTCTTTGGCATCATTTTTGCTGAGGTCTTATTTTCCAACTACTGGTTCTCCTCTTTGCTTCCAACTTTCACAATCCAATCACCAGTAACAATCAGTGCAACCTGATTACATGTTTGATCAATTTCATATTGAAGACATTGGTAGAATTCTTCAATTTCATCATCACTGAGTTTAGTGATTAGTGCATAAATTTGAATATTGGTGGTATTAGATTAACTTAATAAAGGCATTCAACATTATACTATTCAAGACAGCATTGTACTTCAAGATAGAGCTTGAGATATTCTTTTTCATGATGAATGTGACACCATTCTTCTTCATTTGTTGTTCCAATATAGGAAACCATATGATTATTCGATTCAAGATGGCTGATATCAGTCCATTTAAGCTCACTTTTGCCTAAGGTATCAACCTCTATACATCCCATTAAATTTTGAACTTTTCCAGTTTTTCTAGATTCATACTTTGTACAATCCACATTCTGAATATTAATGAATATTTGTAGCTATTTCTTTTTTGAGTTGTGCTCTATTAGATTATTAATTTCCTAAAACCTTTGCTCCCTTTATGTCATTATAGTTAAATCTACTTTGAAGATGCAGCTTTTCCCCAGTCATATGTTGAATGCCGTACGTTCTGAGGCACTAATGAGCATGATATCATACAATGTTCTGTTTATCTTATAAGGTTTTCAATAATGTAGTGGGTTACAAGTTGGGCTGCTAACTGTACAGTAAGCAGTTTGACTCTACTAGCTGTTCCATGGGAGAATATTGATAATTTCTAGTCTAATAAAGATTTACAATCTCAGAAAACATGTACAGGTTTGCTATGAATCAGAACCACATCCACAGCACATAACTACCACAACCACCATTCTGAGGGCCCTGGTTTGGTGCTATAGTATAAGCACTGGTCTTTTACCCACAAGCTATCCAGAAGTTGGCAGTTGAAACCCACCATTCACACCTCAGAAACCCTATATAGGGTGTCAGTGTGTTTGAACCAAATTGAGAACATGCCACCATCACCATGAGTCAGAAAGTTAACTTCAATAATAATAACAACCATTCAGAAGTGGTCTATCTCCCCTTCTTAGTCTTTCTTAGTCTGGAAGCTCCACTGAAACCTTCCCATCATGTGTGACCCTGTTGGTATTTAAAATATCAGTGGCATACCTTCTCAGATCACAGCAATACACAAGCATCGCAAGTACAATAAACTGACAGACATAGTGGATTCGACTATGTGGAACACAACAAATAATGGATAGCACTGAGAAGAATGGGGATTCTAGGACACAAAATTGTGCTCATGAGGTTCTTGTACATAGAAAAAAAGGCAGTCATTTAACAATAATTAGGGGATACTGAATGGTTTAAAATCAGGAAAAGTGTGTTCCAGGATTATATCCTTTAACCATAGCAATTCAGTCTGAATGATAATCAAATAATATGATAATCTGTATTGTGTGAACAAGAATTTGGCCTCTGATTGGAAGAAAACTCATTAATAACCTTTGATATGCGGTTGATACAACCTTTAATCTTGCTTGACAGAAGTGTGTTGTTGTTGTTAAGTGCCATCAAATCGGTTCTGAGTCACAGCAAACCTATATAGGATTTCCAAGGAACAACTGGTGCATTTGAACTGTCAGCTTTGTAGTTCACAGTCCAGTGCTGACTGCACAGCTCTACGTGAGCAATCCTAGCAGAAAGTGTAGAGAACTTTAAGTACTTACTGATGAAGATCAAAGACTGCAGCCTTCAATATTGGTTGCACTCCATTGTAAACAAAATAAAATTCATAACAAATGGACTAATAAATAACACCATGATAAATGGAGAAAATATTGTAGTTATCAAGGATTTCAATTTTATTGGATACACAATCAACACTCATGCAAGCAGCTGTTAAGTAATCAAACAATATGAAAGCAGCAAGATGGAGCACTAGACAAAAAGGCTGTATGGATGCTAACAAAAGATGCTGAAAACCTAATTTAAAAAGAGACAAATGATAATCCTGGAACTCTGAGCTTCAGCTAAGGAGATAGAGAAGTGAATTGAATGCTTACTAGGAAAGAAAGCTGAGCAGACATTGCAAAATAAAGGTAAAAATCTGTGACCTGTGCCATCCACCAAATAGGTACAGTCATCTTAAGATTTTGTTAGTGGTTTCAGATACAATAAAACATGTTGGCATTACAGAAACATACCTGTGACTCACAAAGATAAAGATGTGATTTTGTTTCTTGTTCTGCACACTACTCTAATGACCAAAGTCTAGGCCAGCCCCACAGGAAGCTCCCACTCTCCTCTTGGTCAGAGTCACATGGTGTTGAGCATAGCAGTTGTACACTCCATTAAAGGAGGGCAGAGGTATCCATAGTAAACCTTTATGAACAGGACCTGCTCCAAATCTGCAGAGTTGGTCCAGATTAGCCCTGGAATAATCTTCACATTGAGAAGTAGCTCAACAGACATGTGGAGAAGAAGAGAGAAAAACAAACCAAAACAAAAAAACAAGATCTGGGTTCCAGTAAAAGATGGCAGATCGGGTGGAGGTGTAGTGATGAGCTCTGTTGAGAATAACACAGAATACAGGACCAAGAGACTCAGGGAATAGTCTCAGTAATCTGAACCACATATAAAGGAATATTTAGAAGGTTGGAAGATTTACAGCTGGGGAGTTTGTGACAGAAGCAAGAAACCCATTGCTTCCTGGTTCAGGATGCTCGACTGCTCCAGGAGCCGCCATTTTGTATGGGGCCAAGCTGGGAAAGGATCAGAGCAGCCATGGACGCTTGACAGAGCC
>NW_006408852.1:2136094-2137182 GCF_000296735.1 Chrysochloris asiatica
AGTCTTTTTTTTTTTTTTTTGCTGGTATTGTTTTGCTGTTATATGCTCCCCCTTCTTCTTTTGGAGGACTCATTGTCTCCCTATATTGCACAAGAAGAATCAGCAACTGCTACCATACAGCCAACCTACAATGACAGCCTATAAAACACCAAAACCCAGGCAAGAACCAATACCAACTGCCATATAGCTGGGAAACAGACAATACCTGTGAAAGACACTCTAAGTTAAACAATAATAAGAGTGAAAAGGGAGGCCCACATCCTGATCACACGTTCCTGGAAGCAATCAGAAAGCATAAAATATACCAAATCACAAACTCAATTAAGTATTAATGCCACAGATAAACATTCAACATGTCCAAGAAGCAAAAGTAGATGACCATATCAGCACATGTCCAGAACCAAGATAAAATGTCTGAGACAAATGACCTAGAAGTAGACCTGGACTCCATTCTGGAAGGAGGGCAGGCCTTGGAAATGCCTGAGATGGAATTCAGAATAATGATCATAAAATGTTTCAAAACATTTTACAATGGAGTTGAGAAACATAAGTAAGAAGCCAGGAAAGTGCAACAGGAACAATCAAATAAGATAGACACAGCATTGGAAACAATTCAAAACCTACAGAAAGATGTCCAAACAATCAATAACAAAGTAATAGAAATAGAGAACACTCTGAAAGGGCAGAGGAGTAGAACAGATGAGATGGAAGGTAAAACCAGTGAGCTGGAAGACAAATCTCTGAATACCACTAAGATTGAAAAACAAACACAAAAAAAGGATAAAAAATTCTGAAGATGGTCTAAGATTCATATTGGACAACATGAAGAGGAATAACTTAAGAATTATCGGCATTCCAGAAAAAGAAGAATCCCACAAGTTCACAGAGGAAATAGTTGAAGAACTGCTGAAAGAAAATTTCTCTAACATCCTGAAAAGTGAAAAGATAAACATCCAAGAAGCTCAACGAACCCCAGGAAGAATAGACCTCAAAAGAAAATCACCAAGATATATCATAGTCAAGCTTTCCAAAATCAAAGATAAGGAGACACTTATGAAAGCTGCCAGGGAAAACAGAAGTGTCACATA
>NW_006408852.1:2142907-2163751 GCF_000296735.1 Chrysochloris asiatica
TACAGTTTGATGAACTTGACCCACACCTATGGAAGCAGTAGCTCAAAAGAGGGAACAAGTCCTTACAGCAAGAATCATTCCTACCCCCTCCACACACAGAGTAGACAGGGATGGGCAACTTGGACATTGGCTACCCAAAATGGGGGGCGGGGGGCTACAAAGTCAAGAAATGACAGGGTTACAAGCTTTCAAGAGGGAACCTAGATCCAGAGGGTCTGGAGGAAGGTAGAATCTCCAGTGAGTAGTATTCGATCTGTCTAGGCGGGGTTGATGCAATGAAATGCAGACGGGTCTCTTATAGCAAGGAGGGGAGTGATTAACTTTTCAATCTAGGAGCGGAGGTCCCTAGGACCATCAAGGGAGAATAGCAGAGAGCGGGACCCTACCCAGAGAAACAGTGATGCCTGAAATGGAGCCAGAGATTATGACATGGAGTGATGGAGCAGCTGGAGACTTTAGATCCAGAGAGGGAGAGCGACTGCGTGCTGAAGACCTGAGGGGTACGGGGGAAAGAGTGCATGGAGGGGATTGTAACCATGGCAATGAGACGATATACGATAGAATGAATGTAAAACTAATGTTCTCCCATGTAAACTATCACATAATTCACAATAAAACATTTAAGAAACAAAAAACAAAAAAACCAAGATCTGTGCAGGTAGCCAGGCATGATGTGACCTTTAACTTTCATGGGTGACTTTAATGTCAATAAGGCAGTAGGTGGAGCAGAGGAAATTGAAGAAAAAATTTAAATCTCAATTTGGGATATTGAAATAATCTATGAGCAAACTGTTAATGATGCAGGAAACATCAAAAGAAGATGGAAAGAATACATGGAGTCACTGCACCAAAAAGAAATGGTTGAGGGTCATCCATTTCAAACGGTAGTATATGATCAAGAGCCAATGATCCTGAAGGAATAAATCCAAGGTGGATTGAAGGAATTGGCAAAGAACAAGGCACTGGAAACTGATGAAATACAAAGTGAAATATTTCAACAAACTGATAAGGCACTGGAGTCACTCACCCATCTAGGCTAAGAGATTTGGAAGAAAGCTACTTGGCCAACTGCTGAAGAAGATCCATATTAGTCCCCATTCCAAAGAAAGATGATGCAATGTAATTCAGAAATCAACAAAAGTATCACTGATATCCCATGTGATTGAATTTTACTAAAGTAATCCAAACACAGTTGCAACCATATATTGACAGAGAACTTCCAGAGGTTCAAGCTTGATTCAGAAGAAGACGTGGAATGAGTGATAGCATTGCAGACTTCAAATGGATCTTGGCTGAAAGCACAGAATATCAGAAAGATATTTACCTGTGCTTTACTAACCATGCACAATTTTTCAATTTTGTGTATCATGGACAACATTGTGAAGTGTGAGAATTCTGGGACACTTTATTATGCTCATGAGGAACCTGTATATAAACCAAGAAATAGTTGTTCAAACAGAACAAGGGAACACTGAATGGTTAAATATTAGGAAAGGTGTGCACCAGGGTTGTATTCTTTTATTATTTTTATTCAATAGGTAACCTGAATAAATAATCCAAGAAGGTGGATTATATGAAGAAAAAAGTGGCATTAGGATTGGAGGAACACTCATTAACAACCAGCAATATGTAGATGACACAACCTTGCTTGCTGAAACTGAAAATGACTTAGAACACTTACTGATGAAGATCAAAGACCACCGTCTTTGGTATGGGTTGCATCTCAATGTAAAGAAAGCAAAACTTTGCATCACCAGACCAATAATTAATATCTATATAAATGGAGAATAGTTTGAAGTTGTCAAAGACTTTATTTTGCTTGGATCAACCATGAACACTCATGGAGGCAACAGTCAAGAAATCAAACAACATATTAGGCTAATCTGCTGCGCAAGACCTTTTTAAAGTGTTGAAGAACGGAGACATCAGTTTGAGAATTAAGGTGTGCCTTACCCAAGCCATGGTATTTTCAATAACCTCATATGCCTGCGAACATTGGACAGTGAATAAGGAGGTTGCATACAAGAATTGATGAATTTGAGTTATGATGTTGGAGAAGAATATTGACAGTACCATGGTTCTGCCAAAAGAACAAACAGATCTGTGTTGGAAGAAGTACACCCTGAGTGCTCTTTGGAAGCCAAGATGGCCAAACTTTGTCTCTGATACTTCAGATATTATCAGGAGGGAACAGTCAATGGAAAAGGATATCATATTTGTTAAAGTGGATGGTCAGAGAAAAAGAAGACCCCAAAAGAGTTGGATTGGCTTAGTGATGGCAGTGATGGGCTCAGGCCTAGCAACCATTATGAAGTTGGCCCAGGACTGAACAGTGTTTCATTCTGTTGTGTATAGTCTCCATGAGTCGGTATTGGCTTGATAGCACCTAACTACTGCTACTACTAAGCTTCCCTGGAATTGAGACTTATACATATATATAACAAGACAAACATCATGCTTCACAAAGTGAGTCAGGAAAATGAGAAAACCTTCTATGTGATGGACTGACAACATAGATGAGACATGGGTTAAAATACATCAACAATTGTCAGGATGATACAGGACCTACATGTAGTTTTATTCTGTTATACATACATAGGAGCTCTGGTAGCGTAGTGGTTACAAATTGGGCTGTGAACATTAAGGTTCGAAACTACCAGCTGCTCTGTAGGAGAAAGATGAGGCGTTCTGCTCCCGTAAAGATTTATAGCCTCGGAAACCCTGTACAGGGTCGCTATGGGTCGGCACTGACTCGACAGCACTTAACAACAACAACAACATACATACATAGGTAATATTGTATTACCTATCACTAGCTTTTTATAACAACAACTTTTACAAAACTCAGCTTTGTTTAAAACCTGCTTTTATATATTAATGTCATAATCTTAGTCAGATATTTAGAGCTTCAAACAGTTCATGGAAATTGGAATAGAAAAATAATGGAATTTTCCCACAAACTTTTTGAAGCCTCTTATATTTTTTATCACAAACATAAAATTCTTGGTTCATCTGAGAAGTGTTACAGTTTTCATCAGTTTCTCAAATGATTATAGCCAGCTCTGAAATATTATTTTAAATTACATATCATAAAAATATTCCTATGTGATAGCACAGAAGAATAGACACTTAAGTATCTTACACTGTTGGACAGAAATCATTGATGAAATAAAAGCAGACGGAGTTTGAAAGATTCAAGAAACATTCTGTGAATTTGGAGTCTTTTTCTAGATTACTAAAATGGTTAATTCTCCATTAAAATATCTTTTGTATTAACACTTCAGAATTCAGTAGTTATGCTTTTATTTTTAAAATATTTACTTATTTCAAACCTTGGTTCTGAAGTTTAGGATATCATCATATACACTTTATTTTAGGGAAGATATAACTTTTTAAAAAATACTTTAATTGAATTGTTTTATTGTTGAAATTAAAAACAGGAATAACATTTAAAATTTTTGTTGTCGTTGTTAGGAGCCATTGAATTGAATCTGACACATAGGTCTCTTGTACAGCATTTCTAAGGAGCGGCTGATGGGCTTAAACCACTGACTTGGTGATTAGCAGTCTAGTGCTTATCCTAAGGTGCCAAACCAGGACCCTTACAGGGTTTCAAAGGTTGTAAATCTTCAGGGATCACAATGTCTCATCATTCTCTTGCTAATTTAAGAAACATTGTCATGCAATTTGTTATTAAGTCTCTTTGATAACTACTTAAATTTATTTTGGATACAATCTAACACCATACTGCACAATACAAACCTATCCCAAAATCTTACAGTAGTTTTGACTATAAATGACTCACTTTGGATTCTGTATTTGGATTATTATTTTGTTTCCTAAAAATTGTGATACCACAGAACATGTTATTTTTTAAACTATCCACCAGTGGAATTTGGGGTAAAATTTGATTCTTAGGATTTTTTTCCTATTTTTTTTCTTGTAGTTTAGTTTCTTCTCATAATTAGTATTTCTAGTGTAACATGGCATTGTTGTATACCTTCAAATGTAATATACATGATGTAATTTATTTCTATCTTTTTAGTCATTTCTTGCTGGCTTTGTTGTTTCTATGCTTGTTTTCTTTTTTATCTTTTTTATTTTTATTATTTTGCCATTCTTTCTCTTCTTATCTTCCTTTATTTTTCTTTTTCCTGTATTGTAAATTGAATAACAGCATGGTTTTATTTATTAGAGTCAAAGCTTTTTCAAATAAACCTTCATTTGAAATTGCATCAGTTATGGTATACTTTTAACAATGTTGCTATTATTGTTAAGTGACATTAAATCAGTTCCTACTCACAGACTAAAACTATCATCATTCAAAGGTATGAGGAAAGAAAAAAAACTACAAGATTCTCCAGCTCTCTTCAAATCTGGAGTACAATTAAATTTCTCCATGATATTCCTTAGATCTTTGGTGGCGTAATTATTACATTGCTTTGCTGACAACCAAAAGTTTGGTGGTTCAAGCTTGCCATTGAGTCAGCAGGAGGAAGATGTGGTAGTCTGTTTCCATAAAGATTGCAGCCTTAGAAATTCTACAGAGGCAGTTCTACTCTGTCCTATTAGATCTCTGAGTCAACTATAAGTAATACTATAGTTTTCTATAAACGCTATACACACTGTTAGAACCAACAGTGCTCTTTTTACTCCTAAAATTTATAGTGTTTTAAATATTTAGTTGTCAACCTAAAAAACTTTTTTTTTTTTCTTTAATTGAGTCAAGGGCAAAGCCAGTTTTTGACAAGTAATTGCTGGTCTGCACAGTATGCAAACATGATTCCTGATTAAAATGGGAAGCCTTTTGTGTGTTTACCTGCAGCAATTTAATATTTAGTTGCCCTTTTTTCTACAGCTTCCCCTTTTTGGAACTCACTGCCAATTTTCACTTAGCTGGTTCTCTGGGCAGTATGCCCGGATTGGATTAATGTTTGTTTGTTGCAATTTACATTTTCCACGATAGTGTTTTTAGCTGGAAGCCTTAGAAATTATTATAATTAAGTAGCAAAGAATATGTTTATTAAATACGTAAATATATTAGGTCATCAAAGATACTTTCCACACATCAGTTCAAATAACAGGCTTATATTTGAAGTATTTACAATTTTGTAACCTGGTAACATTTTTTTTTTTTTAAATGCCAGTTTATATATTTTTTGTGTGTCTATAGAGCTTAACTTCTATTCATTTTATTTTAAGAGAAGGTGACACTATTTCACACCTTAAAATTACTAGGTAGGAAATGGGTTTTAAATGATCTGAACCTTGGCAAATTGAAGTGTTTAGATAGGTGCAAGCTAACATAGATATTTTTAATACTACATCAGTAAGAATTTTTTCAAGAAAACAGAAAATATTCTAGGTATTTTAATAGGAAGACATTTACACAACATTGGCTGAGTAAAGATAAATCAGGAAGAACTACTCCTTGCATTCAGAAAATCAAGAAGACAGCAAAATGTAATTGAAATAAAAATACTTGGTACAAATCATCTAATATACTTAACAATTTTATCATTTACACTTGTCATCAAAAATAGTATGTTGATGTCCTCAAACTTGTTTTTTACTAATACAAGCAGCAACAGTTGAAAGGATTGTAATCTAAAGTTATGATGACATTCTACTTCAACTGAACATGAATAGATATAGCCATGTCAGAAATGAAATCTTTATTTTAAATTTGAAAGCCAAAATTATCAGGATAGGCAAAATCACCAAAGAGGGATAAATCAATAGCAAAGTACTTACAATGGAAGAAAATAGAAATGAGGTGACTCAATAAAAATTACTCTGAATTTAGTGGAAAAATATGAAAGATAAAAGTCAAAGTAGATAATGTGATGTTATAGAGAATGAAAAAAATTGTATATGTAATTTTTAGTTCAATACAGACATTATGTGTTTCCATAAATGTCTCTCTTAATAGTCTCTAATCTTCAGGAGTCCTGGTATGGCACTTTACTATGATAAGCATTTGACCACATGGTCACTTAGAACCACAAGGTTGGTGGTTCAAATGTACCAGTAGCTCATCAGAAACCCTATACAGGGTTGCTATGATTCAGAAATGACTTGACAGCACTTAGCAACAACAACAATAACAATTTATCTTCATTAAGTCTGATATAAGAGTTTGATGTCTTTTAATCATTGCATTATCATCCATATTTTCTTAAAATGTCATAAATAAGAAAAATACTGAATATTATATACGAATTCTAGATTTGATAAGATTTATTATATATTATCTTAAACTTGACCTGAAAACATTGAAAAGTTGTTGTTATGTTCCATAGAGTCAGCTCCAATTCACAGCAATCCTATGTACTACAGATCAAAACACTGCCTGTCAAGCACCATCCTTACATTGTTACCATGCTGAGCCATTGCTCTGCCACTACACCAAACCATCTTGTTGGGAGTCTTCCTCTTTTTCACTGGCCACACATCTGGTCTCTCCTGCCAATCTGTCCAAAATATGGTCTAGTTGTGAGTATTTTTGTTTTCTATAAGTTGAAGTACAATCCATACTGATGGTTGCCATCTGTAATCTTCATTACTGACTAATTTAAGTCTTCTTCACATTCAGCAAGTAAGGAGATATCATATGCATATCACAGATGTCCCAATCTTGATGTCCCATAAATCCTCATATAATGCAGACTCTTGTAATATTTGCTTAATATACAGTTTGAGTAAGTATAGAGAAAAAACAGAACACTGAAACACACCTTTCCTGATTTAAAACTACTAAATATACCCTCGTTCTGTTCGAGTGACTACCTCTTAAACGATGTACAGATTCCTCATAAGCACAATTAAGTGTTTAGGAATACCCATTCTTTGCATTGTTATCTATACCTTGTCATGATTAAAACAGTCAAAAGCATTTAGTGTCGAGGTCCCGCCTTGACAAGGAAGTGTGGGTGTCACGAAGAAGGGAGATCTGGCAGTGAAAGTGATAGAGAAAGAGAGAGATGAAATATATACAAAAAAGACAGACACACAGATATGATGCAAGCTGGCAGGTAGACAGATCTGCAAACATTTTGCCTAGCATTGCCCAGCATGGAACAGCATTGCATGCAGAATTCCCTCTACCTCAGTTTTTTATTCTCTTTTTTAGGGAAGGATTTGTTACAAAGGAAGGATGTAATTCACTCAGGGAGGATGTCACAAAGGGAGGATGTGATTAAGACAGGATACGGAACTGAAATGGGATTAATCATTCAAAACAGGACATAATGATTCACAGGAACAACTTTTAAGATATTTTTATAGTTTTTCTTAACAATCTAACATTTTTATTTTTACAGAAAAAAAAAGGTTCAATGAAGCTGTTATATATTAACTTTTAGGCTTAAATGATATAGAGTACCAATGTGCAGTTTCTTAAGGATACATAACATAAAGCAAGGTTCCTGAAAGGAGCCAAGCTGTCTCTGTACACTTTGCAAACTTTTGTTTGTGAGCAAGATCTCAGGCACCGGGCTTCATTATCTATACCTAAAATGCTACATTGTTCTTAATTATCTTATTCCTATATACTTTCAGGAGGAAGGAGAGCATCTGGGTTAAACTGATTATATTCAGAGGTGGTTTACCACTGATCAACCCAGGGTCTGTGTATGCTGTCCCCAGCAATTTAGTTCCATGTTATCTTCAAAATTTGGCTTGCACTTCTGGCAGTTTTCTGTTGCTGCCATTTTTAAATTATCATCAGCAAAATTTCACTTGCATGTGATATTAATGATATTGTTTGATGATTTCCATATTCCATTAGATCACCTCTCTTTGGAATAAACACAAATATGGATCTCTTCAAATCAGTTGGCTAAGTAGCTGTTTTCCAACTTTCTTGGCATAGATTAGTGAGCATCTCCTGTGCTGCATCAGCTTGTTGAAAGATTTCAGTTTGAATTCCGTCAATTACTGGGCCCTTATTTTTCACCAATGCCTTCAGTGCTACCTCTCTAAATTGTTTACACTAATCTTTTTGTTGTTGTTGCTGTTGTTGTTTGATACAGTGTCTCTGAGTATATCTTTCTTCTTTTGACATTTTTCTTATTGAATCATTCAACATTACAAGTAAAGGCTTGAATTTTTCTTCAATTCTTTCCACTTAAGAAATGCTGAGTGAGTTCTACCCTTTTGGTCTTCTAGCTCCAGGTATCTGTATGTTGTTGTTGTTGTTAACTGCCATTGAGTCGGTACCAACTCATAGTGACCTTATGCACCAACAGAACAAAACACTGCCCAATCATGGGCCAACCTCACTACTGTTGCCACACTAGAGTCCATCGATGTTGTCACTTTGCCAATCCATCTCGCTGGGAATCTTCCTCTTTTTCTCTGACCCTACACCTTACCCAGCATGATATCCTTCTCCAGTGACTGGTACCTTCTGACAATATGTCCAAAGTATGAGAGAGAAAGTTTGACCATCCTGGCTTCCAAGGAGCACTCTGGCTGTACTTATTCCAACACAGATCTGTATAGTCTCTGTATGGTTCATTATAAGAATTGACTTTGACTTCTGAAGTTGACCTTTGAAATTTTCTGTTCAGTTTGTATACTTACTCATTTATTCCAGTTATATTAGAATATTTATGCTATAGAGAATGTTTTAGAGTCTATTCTGACATCTGTCTTGATCTTTTCTTTCTTTCTTGTCTTTTTAATGACCGTTTGCTTTCTTCTTGCATGGTATTCTAAATGTCGTTGCCCAGTTCTTCTAGCCTTTGTTCATTTGTGTCTAATACATCAAATCTGGTTTGCAATGATCTTCAAATTCATGTGGGTATATTCAATGTCATATTTTGCTATGGTGGACTTGGCTTCAATTCTTTTTTGCTATGGTGGACTTGGCTTCATCCTGAACTTGTATGTGATTAATTTATGGTCTGGTTCACATTTGGCAGCTGTGTTCTTTTGACTGAAGACACTGAGTTTATCCAATGATTGTACCCAAAGATGTAGTCAGTCTGATTTTGTTTTTTGTGTATTCTATCAAAAAGAGCCATGTTTGTAGTCACTTTTTAAATTGTTAAAAAAAAAATATTTGCAATGAATATGTAATTCATCTTGAAAAATGCTATCATGCAATCTTCAGCATAATTTCTTTCTCCAAGATCAAATTTCCCAATTACTGATCCTTCTTTCTTTCCAAAGTTAAAATTCCAATCACCAGTAATTATCAACACATCTTGTTTACATGTATGATCAATTTCAGGGAGAAGTTTGCAAAATTCTTCAATTTCATCATTACTGACTTTAGTTGTTGGTGCAGAAATTTGATTAATAATGGTTTTAGCAGGTCTTTGTAGGTGCATGGATATTACCCTATTACAAACAGCATTTTAAATGAATATTGATCTTTAATGTTTGTTTTGACAATGAATGCCATGTCTTGCCTAGTCATGTGATTGTCTGATTCAAAATGTTCCATTTCAGCTCACTAGTGCCTAGGACATGATCTTTATGAGGTCCATTTCCATTTTCTTCAATTCAATCTTCCTACATATCATACCCTAATTATTAATGGATGGTTACAGTTGTTTCTTCTCATTTTGAGTTGTACATTATCAGCAAAGAAAGACCCCAAAAGACTCTTGTATCATGGTCAACACTCCTTTGAGGAGGCAGCTCTTCTTCATTTGTATTTTGAGTGCTTTTCAAATTGAGTGACCTCATCTTCTTGCTCTATATCTGACAATGTCCCACTAATATTAATTAGGTTTTCAGTGGCTAAACATTCAAAAGTAGTTTGGCTCTACTTCTTCCTAGTCTGTTTTAGTCTAGATGCTTGACTGGAACCTGATGCTATTTAGACGGACACTGACAAAGCCTCCAGTATCACAGCAACATGCAAATCATCACAGTACAAGAAATAAATAGAAAAATTAACATGGGGGAAAAAAAAGTATTGAGAATGTTTTCTTTTTCCAATTCTCACCTCATGAATGTTAAAAAAAAAAAAAACAAAAAAAAAAACCTCTGGCTAAATGAAAGTGCAGTTGTTATTAGTTGCCATCAAGTGAAGTCTGACTCATGTAACCTCATTAGTGCACAGTAGAACTGCTTCATCAGATTTTCAAGATGATAACTTTTGGAAAGCAGACAATCAGGTATTTATTCCAAGGCCCTCTGAGTAGTTCAAGCCTTTCAAATAGTAGTCTAGTGCTTAGCAGTTAATTCCATCAAGCAAGAAAAATACGCAATAGAATACAGAGTGTGTTACAAATAATTGTGACCCTCTCTTTTTTACATTATAATTTTCCTTTAAGAAAATGATTTCAGTGACTAAATCAGGCAAGAAACATTGGAAACTATACTACATGGCTTTAATATTAGTGAAAATGAAAGTAGCGTAAGAAAAAGAGTTCTGTAGTGTTATCAGAAGTTTTCAAAAGCAGAGAAAAATCAATACTTTGATGTGTAATTCAATTTCTCTTCATCAACCTCTGTCTAGTTAACAATCCCTTTATTGATGTCTTATCAACTTTCTTCAACATGAAATTTATTATGTCATTTTCCTTTCATCTATATTTTACTTGTGATTTAATTTCCTTATTCATGTTTGTTTCTATTGATAAACTAACAGAAGAGTGCAGGGCTTGATGGTGAACTAGGTAAAAAGGCTATGCAGACTTATGCCAGTAAAAATACAAAATAACAGAATACCAGAAGAAACAGTTTCAGAGGATGATCCTGAAATACTGAACATCAGATAAAGGGACACATAAGGGGTCAAGTGCTTACTGGGAGTAAGAGTTGGAGCAGAAGCAATAAGGAGGTGGCTTCTGATTTGCAGCAGTCAATGAGTCCCAATGAACCATTTTGAAAGGGAGTTAGTGAATAAAGGGGCAACAGAGCACTCCCATCACAGAGGTCTGATGGATCAGCAGAGATAATGATGCAGGCATTCCTTTTTCATATTTTTCTTTTCTTCTATATATCCATCTTCATTATTGAGACCAGAGGAGACACTTGAACAAACAGACACCTCCAGGGAAGGTTCTGCTACACATGTGGAAGGATTTGCACAACAAGGATCTCTGGGTGGAGAATCAAAGAAAGTGGAGGAGTCAACAGGAAGCCCTGAGCTGGTTCTCACTAGGAAAAACACCTGAATTGACCTGATGATAGAGGTGGAAAAAAAGTAGAAAAAGGCCAAAAACAAAACCTTGAGTTACATCATAAGGCATAGTGGGAATATCTTGAAATTTCACAGGCAGCATTGAAAGTAGTGGTGGTAGCTGTGTGCTGTGGAGTCAGTTCTGACTCATAGTGACCCTGTATAGGGTTTATGAGTATCTTTATGGGAGCAGAAGTTCTCATCTTTCTTCTGTAGAACAGCTGATAGTTTCAAACTACTGACCTTGAGAGGTTAGCAGCCTGAGAAACAACAATTATACTAACAGAGCTTAAAGATAAGCACCACAACATTTTTTGAGGGGGAGCACCCTTTCCTCTTGTGGGGGCTGGGGGACTCTTTCTTTTTTGCCTTACCAAACAAAAATCAGCAATTGCAGTCATACAGCCAAGCTATAATCACACCCTATAAAACTCCACCATGTGGCCAAGAACCAATATCAGCTGCTATACACCAGAGCAGTCTCTACATTGAATACCTGATAAAAGCTCATCTCCTGATCACATCTACCAGGAGTTAATTAGAGAAAGTTGTTAAAGAATACACCAACATGGTGGTGGTAATGTGCCATGGAGTCAGTTCAACTCATAGCGACCCTCTACAGGGTTTCTGAGGCTTTAAATCTTTACAGAGGAAGAAAGCCTCATCTTTCTCCTGCGCAGTAGCTGGTAGTTTCGAACTTCTGTCTTTGCGGTTTGCAGACCTATTTTTAATCACTATGCTAATACATTGAGCTAATTATTACAAATATAACAACAGCAGAATGCCAGAAAATTTCTGCTCACATGCTGAAACAAGACAGAGTAGCTCAAACAAACAAGCAAGAAGAAGAGCTAGAATTTGCATTGGAAAGAGACAGGCTTTAGAACTATCCAATAAGGAAATCAAGAGAATGATATTGAGGTACAGTCAAATGTTCCTCATAAAGGCTGAGGGAAATAAGGAAGAAGTCAGAAAAGTGCTACTGGAACAATCAAATAAAATTGATATAGCATTAGAGACAATACAAAATCTGAAAAAAGGAGGTCCATGTGATCAACACTAAAATACCCGAAATGGACAATACACTGAAAGGGCGAAAGACTAGAATTAAATGTATGGAAGCCAGAATCATCAAGCTTGAAGATAAATCTCTCAATACTCTTAAGATAGAATAGCAAGCAGAAAAAAGAATTTTGAAAAATCTAAAGGAAGTCTGATTCATGTGGGACAACATGAAGAAGAACAACCTGTGGGTTATTGCAATACCAGAACAGAAAGGATCACAGCAAAGCACAGAAGAGACAGTTGAAGTACTGGAAAAAAAAAAAAAAAAATCCCTAACATCTTGAAAGACAAGAAGATAAGCATTCAAGAAGACTAATGAAATCCAGGCAGGATATACCCCAAAAGAAAATCACCACTACATATCATAATCAAATTGTCCAAAATAAAAAATAAGGAAAGAATCATTAAAGCAGTTACTGAAAACAGAAGTGTTATCTACAAAGTCAAGCCAATAAGATTAAGTTCTGATCTCTCGGCAGAAACCCTGTAGGTAAGAAATCAATGGAGAGACAAATGCAAAACTTTCAAAAAAATTAAACTGCCAACCAAGAATCATTTATCCAGGAAAGTTGCCAATTGAATATGATGGTGAAATCTGAATATTCCAGGATAAACAGAAATCAAGGGATTTTTTAAAAGCCAAGCCACCACTTCAAAGCATACTCAAGGAAAATATTTGTATTGAGAACTAACAAAAGCAGGTAACAATCAGAGATTGACATACATGGCAACACTACCCAGAACTCAGTTGAAATACCGAAGACTCCATAGCAGAACAAAATTACAAGAATGAAATCATGGGATCTGGATCGTCTGTCCACGACCAAAACAACTACAATACAAAAGAAAGGAAATGTATAGGAACAGAGATCTAGGAAGTGAGGAGGTCAGGTATATTTCAGGATAAAACAAATTGCTTTGAAAAGAAAAAGAAGTGAATACGGTATAGGCTAACCTCATAGAATGTCAATATTTCTCAATATATCAAGAAAAGGCAAATCCAGGAATATCGAAGTATTAACACCATGAAGAAACGGACAAAAAAAAGCATTAAAAAAATTAAAAAATTTTTCAGCATGGAAAGGTATACAGAACAAAGACACCAGCAACACAACAACAAAAAAATATCAGCAACATATTTATAGCAATTAATTCATATTTATTGATAATTATAATGAATGTCAATTGATTAAACATATCAGTTAATCAAAGTGAGAGTGGCAGAATGGATAAGTAAGCATGATCCATCAAAATGTTGTCTACAAGAGACACACATCATACACAAAGATAGAAATAGATTAAAAATTAAAGGATGGAGAAAATATCCCAAGTTAATTGCAATAAAAGTCGAGCAGGGGTAGCAATAGTAATCTCCAATAAAATAAACTTCAAGGCATGCTTTCCTGTGCTGAGTTTGTTTTTTTGTGCTTTTTCTTGCCAATTTCTTCATACTTTTAATAGTTTGATGTTCCTAGATTTTTCTTTTCTTGATATGTTGTGAAGTATTAAGTTCCATGTTTAATGGAAAAGAGATAAATAAGTACATTATCTCATGACTAAAAGATTAATTGAACAAGAGACTATACCATAATTAATATCTATGCTCCCAATGAAAGAGCCTCAAAATACATAAAGCAAGCCCTAGAAGAATTGAACAAAGAAACAGACAAATCTGTAATAATAATGGAAGCTTTCAATATACTACTTTTGAAAAAGGACAGAACATCTAAAAAGAAACTCTACACAGAGAAACTAAACAACACAATCAACCAACTTGATCTTATAGATTTATACTGAGCATTCAGCCCAACAACAGCACAGTACACATTTTTTTCAAGTGCTCATGGAAAATTCTCAAGAATAGACCATGTGTTAGGCCACAAAACAAGTCTCCACAAGTTTTAAAACATCAAAATCACTGTGAGTTGGAACCAACTCCATGGCACTTAACAAGAACAATTGGATGGCTATTGAGAAGTTCAGCAGTTAATATTCACCAGCCTCTTTGTGGAAACTATATACAGCGTTGCAATAAGTTGGAACTCAACTCAACAGAACTTAGCAAGTCACCTCAGGAATCCTGGTGCCACAGTGATTAAAAGTTGATCTCCACAGTAGAAAGATGCGGTAATCTGCTTCTCTAAAATATATATAGTCTTGTTTATTTGAGCAGTAGTGCTACTCTGTCATATGAAGTCCTGGTATGGCACTGTAAGATAGACACCGGAATGCTAGCTCCAAGTTTTGGGTTTCAAGCCTACCAGTTGCTCCATTGAAGCCTTATGCAAGGTCATTATGAGTCAGAATCAGAATCAACTTGATGGCACTTAACAACAACAACAACAATAACACTGTCTTATATGATTATCATGGACCAGCATCAGTTTGACAGTGGTGAGTTTGAGTCAACGAAAATTAGTCTTTAGATTTAAAAAAATCAAACCAAAACTAGTGCTAAAGAGTCTGTTCCAACTCAAAACAACCCTATAGGTTTAAAATATTACTAAAAATCATATATATATTCACCGTTCTTTTTACTGGAAAAATTCATTAAAAAATACACATTACAGCAGTTCTCACAATTTTACACGCATAAAAATAACTTGAATTGCTTAACAATTATAGATTGTTGAATTCCAACCCCCCAAATTCTTATTATATTTCGCAACTTCTGGTGTGGCATGGTAGGACACACACTAGACTGCTGGCCAGTAGGGTAGAGATTCAAACCTACCAATCATTCCTTGGAAACCCTATATAGGGTAACTGTAAGTCAGAATTGATTTGACAGCACTTAATAACAACAAAATAAGATGGTGATAATGATTGATATTGGAGTCAGGATCAGATTTTGTGACCTTGAACAAGATCTTATATCATAATACAAATACTGAGTTTTACTGTAAAAAAGTATTGATAAATAGAATAAAGATGGAATAAATTAATTTGAATGTATTTTATAATCTGTTGTGGCACTGGAGTAAAAGCACTATACTGCTAAATCATCTTCAGACTTTATATATAGGGTCACTATGAGTCAAAAGAGAGGCAAAGGCACTTAACAACAGCATTATATAATAAAAAGAGTTGTGGTAGTACTGTAGGCTAGGCATTGGGTTTCTAAAAGTGAGGTCAGCATTTCAAACCCAGAATCCACTCTGTGTATAAAGATGAGGCTCTTTGCTCCCATAAAGATTTACAGAAAACTCTATTTAAGTCTCTATGAGTCAAAATCTACTTGATGACAATGGTAATGATGTTGTTAGGAGCCATCAAGGTGGCTCTGACTCACAGAGACCCTATGTACAATAGAACAAAATATCCCCCAGTTTTGTGCTGTCCTCATAATTGCAGTTTGGTTGAGTCCATTGCTGCTGCCACTGCAACGTTTGATATCATTGGGGGATCTCCCACTTTTTTGCTGATTCTCTACTTTACCAACTATGATGTCCTTCTTCAAGAACTGGTCCCTCCTGATAATATGTCTGAAGTGTGAGAGATGAAGTCTCACCATACTGGCTTCTAAGGAGCATTCTGGTTGTACTTCTTCCAACACAGATTCATCTGTTTCTTTCTAGAAATCCATGGTACATTTAATATTCTTCTCCAACACCATTACTCTAATGCTTCAATATTTCTCAGGTGTTCTTTACTCTTATCTAACTTTCACATGTATATGAAGCTATTGAAAACATCATGGCTCAACCCAACAACAGCACAATACACATTCTTTTCCAGTGTACATAGAATAGACCATGTGTTAGGCCACAAAACAAGCCTTCATAAATTTACAAACATCAAAATACTACAAAGGATCTTCTCAGACCACACTATCAAAATAGAAATCAACAATAGGAAGATCAAGGAAATAAAGTCAAATACGTGGAAACTGAAAAACATTCTGCTGAAAAGCTACTGGGTAGTAGAAGAAATAAAATGTGAATTCAAAATGTTGCTAGAAATAAATGAGAATGAAAACACGACATACAAAAATCTTTGGAATATGGCAAAATCAGTGCTAAGAGGACAATTTATTGCAATAAATGCACACATTCAAAGAGAAGAAAGAACCAAAATCATCATATTAACACAACATATCCAACAACTAGAAACAGACCAACAAAGGAAACCAACAGTCAACAGAAAAAAAAAAAAAAAATAGAGCAGAAATAAATGAGATAGAAAACAGAAACACTATAGAAAGAATCAACAGGACAAGAAGATGATTTTTTTTTTCAAAGAATTAATAAAATAGACAAACCATTGGCAAATCTAACAAAAGAAAAGAGGGAAAAGACACAAATAAATTGCATAAGACATCACATGGGTGATGTCACAACAGAACCAATCGAAAGAAAAAGGATGATCACAGAATATTATGAAGAGTTGTACAGCAACAAATTTGAAAATCTAGACCAGATGGATATATTCTTAGAAAAGCATGACCTACCTAATCTTACACAGAGTTAAGTAAAAAACTTGAACACACCTATAACCAAGGAAGAAATTGACCAGGTCATCAAAAAACTACCAACCAAAAAAAGTCCAGGTTCAGATGGCTTCACTGGTAAGTTTTACCAAACACTCATGAACGAGCTGTCACAAATCTTCTCAAATTAATCCAGAATATAAAATAAGATGTAAAAATTCCTAATGCATTTTATGAATCAAGCATAACTCTCATACCAAAACCAGGGAATGACAACACTAAGAAAGAAAATTATAGACCAATATCCTTCATGAACATCGATTAAAAAATTTTCAACAAAACATTAGCCAATAGAATTAAACAGCATACCAAAAAATAATATATCATGACCAAGTGGCATTTATTTCAGGGATACAAGGATGGATCATCATTAGAAAAACAATCAATGTAATCCACCATATAAATAAGAAAAAGGAAAGGAATCACATGATCATATCAATTGATACAGAAAAGCATTTGACAAAATCCAACATCCATTCCTCATTAAAACACTCAACAAAATAGGAATTGAGTGGAAATTCCTCAACATGATTAAGAACATATACACTAAGCCAAGAGCCAACATCATTTTCAGTGGAGAGAAACTGAAAGCCTTCCCTTTGTGAATAGGACACAGACAAGGATGCCCTTTATCACCACTCCTATTCAACATTGTTTTGGATTTATTAGCCAGAGCTATAAGGCAAGATAGGGAAAACAAAAGCATCCAATTTGGCAAAGAGTAAGTAAAACTCTCACTATTTGAAGATGATATGATCCTATACTTGGAAAATCCCAAAGATTCTGCAAAGAAACTGCTGGAAATCATTGGAAGATTCAGCAAAGTGGCAGGATACAAGATCAACATACAAAAATCAGTCAGATTCCTATATATCAATGACAGTGCTGAAAAGGAAATTAGGAAAGCAATACCATTTATAATTGCCATCCAAAGGATGAAATATTAAGGAATAAATCTACCTAGAAAAATAAAAGACAATTACTACAAAATACTACTAGAGAAATCTAAAAGAGACCTGCAAAAATGGAAGAATAGACCATGGTCCTAGATAGGAAGATGTAACATTGTGAAAACATCAATACTACCCAAAGCAATCTGCTCATATAATGCAATCCAAACCCATATTCCAACAACATACTTTATACAGATGGAGAAAACAATTACAAACTTTACATGCAAAGGAAAGAGATCTAGGATAAGCAAAGCACAGCTTAAGAAGAAGAACAAAGTTGAAAGACTCTCACTTCCTGATTTCAACATTTACTACTTGGTCAAAACAGCCTGGTACTGGTACAATGAAAGATACATATATATCAATGGAACAGAATCAGAACCCAGAAATTAACCCATCCACATACAGCCAACTGATCTTTACAAAGGGCTAAAGACCATTTAATGGGGAGGAGCTAGTCTCTTTGACAGATGGTGCTTACAGAACTGGAAAGTGACATGCAAATGATTGAAACGAGACCTTTACTTCACAAAATACCAACTCAGAATTAATTAAAGACCTAAATGTGAATTCCAGAGTTATAAAGGTCATTAATGAAAAATAGCGATAAATTTAATGGCTCTAATGCAGGGCACATACACACTACAAAACATTGTGAAAATTACACAAATAAAAGAAGACAAAATGGATGATTGAGACATACTAAAAATTAGAAACTTATATGCATCACAAGTTTTCAACTTTTAAAAAAGGGAGCCCATAGAATGGGGAAATATCTTTTACAATGATATATCAGACAGGGGATTCATTTCTAAAATCTATAGGAAATGGCAACACCTCTACAAGAAAAAGACCAATAAGCCAATTCAAAACAGAACACAGGACATGAATGGACACTTCAACAAGGAAGACATTTGGGCAGCCAACAAATACATGAAGAAGTGTTTGTGATCATTAGCCATTGTTGTTATTGCTGTTATGTGCTGCGAAGTCAGTTCTGACTCATAGTGACTCTGTACAGTATTTTCGAGGCTGTAAATCTTTACAGGAGCAGAAAGACTCATCTTTCTCTGCGAAACAGCTGGTACTTTCGAACCGCTGACCAGGAAGTTAGCAGCCCGATTATTAACCACTACACTACCAGATCTCCTAGTTGTTGTTGTTATGTGCTGTGGAGTTGATTCCGATTCATAGCGACCCTGTACAGGGTTTCCGAGGCTGTAAATCTTTAAGGGAGCAAAAAGCCTCATCTTTCTCCCACGGAACAGCTGGTAGTTTCAAACTACTGACTCGAGGTTAGCAGCCTGATTCGTAACCACTACGCTACCAGAGCTCTTACCAGAGCTCCATTGTTGTTGATGTTGTTGTTAAGTGCTGTTGATGTGATTCACCAGAGCTCCTTGTTGTTGTTGATAAGAACCATGGAGTCGGTTCTGACTCATAGTGACCCTGCACAGGGTTTCCGAGGCTGTAAATCTTTATGGGAGCAGAAAGCCTCATCTTTCTCCGGCAGAAGTGCTTGTAGTTTCGAAGTGCTGACTGTGAGGTTGGCAGCCCGACTCATGACCACTACGTTAACAGTGCTCCTTAGAGAGATGCAAATCATAACAAAAATGAAATATCATCTCATACCAGCAATAACAGAGAAGTTCCAAAAAGCAGAGAACAATAAATGCTGGCAAAGATGTGGAGAGACTGGGACCCTCTTATATTGCTAGTGGGTATGAAAATTGGTCCAACCACTCTGAAAACTATGACACTTCCTCAGAGAGTTGGAAATAGTAACACCTTATGATCCAGCAATCCCTCTACTTGTTATATATCCACAATAAATACAAGCTGTAACACGAGAAGCTCTATGCACACACATGTTCATAGCAGCACTATTCACAATAGTAAAAAGATGGAAACAGCCTAAGTGCCCATCAATGGAAGAATGGATAAACAAATTTTGGTACATACTTATTGGAATACTTAAAAGGTGTACTAGAATTTGCCCATTGAAAGAGAATTCTTGCAGAGCCTTTGTAGTGGATAAGACTTTAGGAAGATTCCTATCCCCATCCAGAATCTTCTGAGGCGGGACATTCCTACTAGAAAGGACAAGCAGACCAGCCTGAAACAGCTAGAGTGACAGAAGATATATTTCAAAAGAAAGTCAGCAGAAAAAATCCAATACAATAATGGCAGCCTGATTAGCTACTATTAGAACAAGAAAGTTGTTCACTGGGTAGCCTTCAAGGCAAGCAATAAAATTCTTTCAGAATAAACCCCCTCCAAGACTGAAACTCAAAGGTAACACATAAGCAGGCATGTAACTTTTCTGGAAACCACGTTAGTCTACTGGTGAATGGAAGAGAGGCAAATGCAGCAATGAAGATATGGGCTGAGTTCAGCCATGCTCCATAGACTCCTGTTGATCTGGAGATGAGAGAGAGAAGAGGAAGGTTTGGTTCATCCAAAGTGTGGTGAGACCTGAGGACAACTGAGCCCATGAACAAGGGCACAGCCACAGAGGGCTAGAGCTAGAAGTGAAGCATCCAACTGATAATGAAGTGAGGAGAGAGGCACAAAAATGCCCAAACATTCTGATAGTATCCATTTGACTTAGCCTGGATGTTTGATGATCAGAACTCAAATAGAAGAAAAAAAAAAAAAAAAAAAAAAACCCACAAACAATTATTGAGAAAGGAAATACATGTAAATTGCTATAATTTAATAAACTTAACCTATACCAACAGAGAAGGAGGGAGTTTTCACATCAAGTATCAATCCTAACCCCTCTGTATACAGGCTTGATAGAGTCAGGCAACTTACACATTGGCTGTGTAAAATGAGGGAAAATAAAGGCACCAAGTGACTGGCTTACAAATTTTCAAGAGGGAGTTTAGTTTAAGGGTATGTGGTGAAAGGTAGAGTCCCAACTGAATAATGTTCATCTTGCCTAGATGGGTCTGGTGAAAAGAGATGAGGATAACATTCTTATGATTCATTAGTGAGTATATTGTTACCAAAGCTAATTGCAACTGTAACAACTGTTAAGGTAGAAGTTTTGTAATAAAAAGTGGTGAGTAGTTCATCTCACAATCCAAGAACCATCAAAGAAAAGGGGTACAAGTGCAATGTGGGACCCTATCCAGAGAGGTAGTGACACAAGAAACGGAGGAAAAGATGGTGACATAGAGAGAGAGAGA